>NC_080865.1:7803506-8163766 GCF_030435755.1 Ochotona princeps
CTGATCAGAATTTTGCTTTGCAGGAATTTCCTGGGGACAAATGGAACCCAGTGACAGGAAACAGGAATACCAGCCAGTCGGGGAGGTAAGTGACTGCTAAAGGAGTTGAGATGAGTTGATAGCCCTGGTGCGTCCATAGAAATTCCGGGGGTGAGCATTTGACCTAGTGATTAAAATGCCAATTGGGTGACCTATGTCTCATGGCAGTGTCTGGGTCTGAGTCCCAGCTCTGCTCCTTATTCTAACTTCCTGCCAGTGCAGACACTGGGAGGCAGCAGACAGTGGGTCAAGGGGTTGGGTCTCTGCCATCCACAAGAGGCACCTGGACTGAGTTTGTCCGCTCCTGGCTTCAGCCTGGTCCAGATCAGGCTGCTGTGGTCGTTTGGGAAATGAATCAGCAAATGGGAGTTTCTCTCTCTCTTGCTGTCTCTAAGAATAAATAACAATTAAAACAAAAATTAGCTAAGGCCTTTCATTCATTTCGTTTTCTTCAAGGGAACGAGCCTGGTATCTATACCCAGGGCTTGGTGACGTGAATGCAGTCTTCCAGTCCATTTCCCAAACAGCTGGACTCAGCCAGGGCATTTTGGAAAATGCAGTCATCAGGCAGTCTTGTGGGACATTGTACACATGCAACTTGGAGACCTGAAACAGTTCTGCCTTTGCACAATAGAATTTGGGACCACGCTGTCCTAGATCAAAAATAGAAGCAGAAAGTTTGCCTTCTTGCCTATGACCATGGATCAGTTAGAGCAGGCCGAGCAGGTCGGAGTTTTCAGCCACTGCGCTACCTTTGCCCCAGACTTGTTGGAGGTGCCTGTTTCTCAGGCTTTGCTACCTTTCTTTGACTAGGGCTTGTTGGGAACTTAAAGGCTGCTCATTAAGTCCAGGCAGGGACATTTTTACAAATTGCCCCTGAGACTTGGGCTGGTAGGTATAGACCTTAAGGAACATATTCACAGGGTTGAGCAACTACTCCCAGACTGTGGGGACTGTGGCATGCAGTACCCCATTCTCCAGAAGTGAGGTATCCCAGGTGACTGCCCTAGCTTGGCCTGGATTGTTGTATGTCTACCTGGTGGGAACCTCTTTTGTGTCATTCATTGATACACTGTTTCAGCCAGTTCTTTCTGCCCAAATAGTACAAGAAGCCCCTAAACGATGTTGATTCTTAACTCAAACTCTAGAAATAAAAGTGAAGGCAGAAAGGAAAGCTCCAAGTTATGCCACTGTTGCCCAGGGTAGGGGCACCAAGGAAAAGGTCCAGAATCCAAGGATCCCGGCCCCTGAAGAGTCTGGAGTTCTCTCTGCTCTCTACCCTATCTCCTGTGATTTGATGGAATAATAAGAAAGAATCTTAGCTCTCCTTTTACTTCTAAGTCTGGAAAATCTATCAATTTTCTGGTTGACAATGGGAAAGGAGAGGAAGCCCATGTTTATTGATCCCCTTCTAAGTGTCATTCACTAGGTTGAATTTTGACACAATCTTACTGATTTTGATTTTACTACTCATTGTAGCTGAGGTACAGAGTTTATACGGCTTAACTGAGGTGGTATAGCATGTAAGTGATGGAGTCAGAATTTGGACCTGGACTTGTTCTGGTCTTAATGCCCAAGTTACACCTGCCTCTCTTGGGATTTTCAAGGACAACTTCAGATGAAATCCTTAGCATCATGCTTAAGAGTATAAATCCTGCATGAGGATTCCATGAAATTACATGGCTAGTCTTGATCTCCCAGCTCCAGATTGGCTTGCGTCATGTTCTTGGAGAAATCATTTCAGTCTAGAAGGCCTAACGAGTTTCTTACATTAGACTGAGACCCTCGAGAGGGGAGAACATGCCTTGGTCCCAGCCTTATTCCCTGTGTCTGGCTTTGTGCCTGATGCATAGAAGTTGTTCGAGAAGTTGCCATTTTCTTGCCAAATGAAGAAACAAAACCTCCCCTACCATTACATGGATTAATTGACACAAAGACAATAGTGCTAAGTAGCACTGGTCTGTTCTGGGTGCCAGCTGCAGCACTTTGCAAGTATTGATCATTATGACCTTATGGAGTTGGTACTGTTAGTGTCTGCATTTGACAGAAGAAACTAAGGTGCATAGAGATCCATTTATTTGCATAAAGCCTCATAGCTGGTAACAAACTTAGACCCAGGCAGTATAGCTTTAAAGATATTACTCCATCCTACAGGGTTTCTCCAAAATGGTTTACTGATTAGTTAGTAAAGTGGGAGGATTTATTGAAAACCTGGTGAAGAGTAGGCAGAGATTCCAAACGAAAAAAGTTTTGCACAAAAATAAATTTGTTTTTCAGTTCCATTTTCTGTGAACCGTTTGACTCATATATGTACTACCTTTGCTAGGCGAGGTGGGGATACAATTGAAAGAGCAGCAGGAAGCACAGTGCCTGGCCAACAGCTTGAGCAAAGCAGACTAACCCACACAAAGTTAAATAGCAGTAATAATAAATTACCGCCTGGAGCAAAACCGATGTGTCGTGAGCTGAGTTATGCATATCCATGCTATCCTTCATTTTCCAAACAAGTCTGTTAGGTGGGTCTTTTTGTAATTAGGGCAGAGGTTCTCAAATATGACTATAGAACAGAAACCCCTGAAGGGTTGTTGGAATGCAGATGGACGGCTGGGCCCTCCCCCAGAGAGCATGATTCAGGAGGTATGAAGAGGGATTCAGAGTGACCATTTCGAAGAACCTCCTAGGTGATGCTACAGGGACTGATGCTGAGATTACACTTTGAGAAACCACTAGGTCAGATAGTGTCTGAGGTTCAGAGAGGCCAAGTGACAAAGTCCACGTCTTCCTGAGGTTAAGCCCACATTTTGCTTGCTTGTACAAACTGCCAAATGATGGAATCTTGTCACATTTAGGAATGAACCAAGAAGTGCCCACACTATGACTGTACCCCAGTTGTAAGTTCCCTGAATATGGGAAGCCACAGGAAGAAAGGCCCAGAGAAGAGGATGTTTAAACAAGTATTCTAAAGGGAATAACCCACGGGGGTAGAGTTCTGGCCATAAGTCAGAATTCCCTGAGTTCAAATCCATATTTTTCCATGCACTAGCTGTGTGGTCATGACAAAGCCATGCTTCTCTCTCCCCTCCCTTACTTTCCTTCATCCTTCTCCTTCCTTATCTCTGCTTCCCTCTGTTTTACTCAAAAATAAGGTAAGACAATTTAACCGCAAATGGTTTTTCTGAGGGGTAAGACAGTCAATATTCATATACATGGAATTCAAAAGGGAAGTGGATATGCCTTCTGGGAGCTGTACCTGTGCAATGCATATAAGCCACTCTCTGTGTTAATCAAAAAGTTTTCTTGCAATAAAGTAAACCTATCTTTTAATTCCATTTTTTCATGAACTTTTTAAAGTGCCCTTATATATACGAAAGTGTTGAGAACAGGGCTTGATGCTCTAAGCCCTCAGTAAATGTTAGTTGTGAACCAGAGGAGGAGACAGAGGAAGAGCAACAAGCAGATGTAACAGCAAAGAAGAAAAAGGAAGAGTGGAGCATTGGGCCAGGGCAGAGAGGCCTTGAGAACTAGAGCCCAGACCTGGCGGGCAATGAAGGGCTACTGATTGTTAGCTAAGTGACATGATGATTGTGGCACTCTAGACATTGTGGCAGCATTTAAAGCCTGGATGGGTTTACAAGAGGCCAAACAGGGGCCAGTGATCCAGGCATGAAAGAGTGTAGCCCTGGTTGGGAAAGTACACTGGAAGTGGAGCAGAAGAGATAGATAAATGTGTTCGATATTTTGGTGGTGGTGGGAAGCTTGTTTATTGTGAGAGCAATATTACAGGAAATTAAAAACAGGAGAAAAGGTCGCCTTAGTCCTGCTGCCTTAACACCCTGATTGCTTTTATTTCCCTGCCAGCTTTATCTTTAGGTGTAGAGATTGTTTGGGGCATGGTTGTAATAACTACGTACATGTGCCTTTGTGTGTCCTGCTTCTCTTCTCCCCACTAAACATTAGTTAATAAGTGATTTTTCATGTTGAGATGGAGGCTTCCTCAAAGGCTATAATTTTAATGGCTGTATAATATTTCACCAGCTTAATGTGCTCTAATTTGCTTAATCACTCCCAAATTGTTGGATAATTAGGTTGTTTCCAATTTCTTGCTATTACAAACTAATGCTGCAGAAACATTTTGAGAAGCTATAGCTTTTTCTCATTTTGAATTATCTGATTAAAAACAATTATCTGGAGTTGGGATTACTGGTTCAAAGAATATTAAGATTCTTATGACTCTTCATAAATTTCACCAAACTGCTTTCCCCAGGAGGTATTTCCAACTGTCATTTGCATTAAAGGGGGAGAGCCAGTTTTCTGATTTTGAAATTGTTGAAAACTTTCTCTAATGCAGTATGTATAAACTATGCCTATTATCATTTTAATTTGCTTGCTTTGATGATTTGCATTTGAACATTTTTCATGTGGTTCTTGAATGTTTTTACTGTGTCTTTTAAAAAAGAGTCATTCAAGCATAAAATACATTTTTTAGAAAAGAATCGTTGAATCGTTTATTTGTTTATTTGAAGGGCAGAATGGGAAAGAGGGAGCAGACAGAAAGACTTCTTCCATCCACTGGCTCACGCCCTAACTGGCCTCAAAGGCGTTGGGTCTGGTCCAAAGCCAGGATCCCAGGACTTCAGCCAACTCTCACACATGAGTGAGAGAGGCAAAGAACTTAGACCATCCTCCACTGCCTTCCCAGGCAAATCAACAGGGAGCTGGATCAGAACTAGAGTACTAGGGAATCCAATAGAGGTTCTCCTATGAATTGCTGGAGTTGCAAGCTGCAGATTAACTTTTTGATATAGAATGTCTGCTCTCTTTTGTTTAAATTTTAAAGTTGAGCGTTGACCTAATGGGAACAGTAGTGGGTATTTCAGGTATTTGGGGTCTGAAGTAGCATTTGGGAGATCTGTTTTCTCTTTCACTCTTTCTGTAGCTCTGTGTCTGCCTTTAAAATAAATAAAATTTCATTTTAAAGATAAAACTATGAGATGTACATTTGTTGTAGCAGATATGATATGATATTTCTTGGGATGCTCACATCCCATAATGTAGAGCCCGGGTTCAGGTACAAGCTGCATTCCCGATGCTAGCTTCCTGCCAATACACACTGGCGGCATCAGCAGGTGAAAATTTCAGCACTTGGAATCGTGCCAGACCTTGTAAACCTGGATTTAGCTCCTGCCACTGGACTTCATCCTGGCCTAGAACCAGCTGTTTCAGAAATTATGGGAGAAAAGCAGATGGGTAATTTCTGTCTGTCTCTCTGTGTCTCTGCGCTTTTGTGCATTGTTTTTAAAGGTTTGTTTACTTGAGTGCTAGAAGGGTAGAGAGAAGGGGAGAGACAGAGATTTTGCCTCCACTAGTTTGCTCCCCAAATGACCTTCAAAGGCTGAGGCTGCACCAGGTGGAAATCAGGGACCCCCCAAATCCAGCCTCATCTTTCATGAGGGTAGCAGAAACCCTTTCCATATATATTAGCTGGGAGTGGCTCAGAAGTGGAGAGCAGCCAGGACTCGACCAGGTACTCTGATGTAGGGTGTAGGCACTGAAAATGGTAGCTTAAGCCACTGTGCCACAGCACTAGCCCTAATGCCTGTACTACTTTTCATGTGAATTGTGTGTTCAAATTACTTGCTCAGAAATGTATGGCACCTCTTGGGACAAAAAGAAAAAATGTGGGCACTAAAACATTAGAGGTAAGGAGGTAAGTGAAAAACAGCTCCAAACCACAGCAACGTGGAGAGTTACTGATAGAAAATGGGAATTGATTTGTGGAGAAGATAAGTTGTGTTGGCATATATGAAAGAACTTCAGAAGTTCCTGAAAAATGGACTTAAAAGATAAGTTTATTTTGGAGTACTCTCATCTTTGCAATTAATGAGGTATACCAGTAGATTCTCTGGAGGAGGCTTGTCAGACACCCAGCCAGAGGCTAGGATGAGGAGGAGGAAACAGGAGAGAAAGCTAATGAGTCAGATGGTAGAAGGAGCAAGTCACCAGTGAGCCATAGCACAAAGGGAGATGACCACTAATGGCTCTGACAGATTGGAATCACAGGTCACCTCCAGGAAAGTGGTAGGCATTGAAGATACATGGCATGATGCTATATGAGGAAGACAAATAGCAGCTAAATGCAAACAGATTTTCACATTAAAAAGTCACCTGTTTCTTATGTGTCCAATCTCAATGATTTTTTTTAGTAAATTTACAGTGGTGGGTAATCAGCATCACATCCCAGTTTTGGAGTGCTTTTGTCACCCTAAAAGATCCCTCCCGGCTTTTTCCAGTCTTTCTCTATTCCCACCTGTACCCTCAAGCAATCATGAATCCACTGCATGTCTATATAGATCTGCCTTTCATATGAGTGAAATGATACAATTTATAGTCATTTATGCTTGACTACTTCCACTAAACATCATATTTTAGCAGTCCACCTATGTGATAATGTGTCAAAACTTCATTTTTTTAATTGTAAAATACCCCCATTGTATTGATAGATCATATTTTGCTTTTCCATCATTAGTTGATGGTTATTTGAGTTATTTTCACTTTTTGGTTGTTATGAATGTTCTTTGATATATACCTAGGGTTGAAATTACTGGGGTATAGAGTAACTTTCTGGTTATCTTTTTTTTAATGAACACATATTTGTATATAATTCTGTTTGTAAGGTGCAGTTTGATGTTGGGTTTATGCATATACTGGATAATGATCACCTCGGGGTATCTTTTTGAGACACTGATTTCCAAAGTAGCTATGTAATTTTACATGGCCACCTGAACCATAAGAAGGTCTATTTTTTTTTTCAGGAATTCTAATACAATGATTGTGTGTTACTGTCAGATTTTTTTAGAAGTACTTAAACAGAATATTATTTTAAAGTACATTTAAAAATTAAAAGAACATTTAAAAACATATTTGGAGAAATGGTGTAGTTGTTAGAGAGGAACTCAGTTTTAAGTGAATGATTCTCAAGGCATAGTTCCAGGTCCAGAAACTCCAGAAATCAACTAAGGATTTATTAGAAATGTAATTTTAAGTGTTCCACTCAGAATGTGGCCTAACCATGTGCATTTTCATAGCTCCACAGGTGATTCTGATGCAAGCTAAATTTGAGAATCACTGGTTTAAGTAAAATTTTAGTTAGCATTTAGGAAAATCAATCTTGTTTAAGTTTCAAAATATAAGAGAGAACTCAACGGAAAGGAAAGCTATATCCTTGCTGTGGCTGGAAGGGGCAAATGACAGCTGAGCTCCCATGAGAAGGACTGGGAAAGCATTCGGAAAAGGATGATGTTGGTGAAGAAAAAAAAATCTCCTCACCTCCCACCACACACACACATACACACACACACACACACAGAATTTAAGCATTTATTGTGTCATTTCTGTCACAACTGTAATCATGGGCGTAGGTGGGAAACTCAAATGTATATTCTCAAGCTACTCTCTTTGCCTGAAAGCCTACAATGAACTGAAAATTCCAGGTAGTTACACTCTTAGTTCTTTCCCTCCACTGTCATTTAGTTTGTGTGCATAGAATGCAAACTCATTTTAATATTAGCAGGAGGGGGAAGAGCTACGTAAGTGTTAATACTTGGACTTAAATTCCAAACGATATTATTTTTGGGATTAACTCTCTTGGGTTTCTGTATCTGTGAGTGCCCACTGTGATCCTTTCCACGTTGCCACTTGGCACAGCAGTTTGGAATGTGTGGGGGTACTTTTAATATGTGGCCACAGTAATCCTCACAACACTGTGAAGGCTTATCTTTTTCCGTCTTACCGATGACAAAGCTAAGACTCAGGGAAGACATAATTGTAAATTTTTAGAATCTATATTTATGTATTTTCATTTTTTTTTAATTTGAAAGGCAGAAAGAGACACAGTCAAACAGTAAAAAATCAGTCTGCTGGTTTACTCCCTATGCTCACAACAGCAAAGGCTGGGTCAGTTGAATCCAAGATCCCAGAATTCCATCCTGGTCTTCTAGGTGGATAACAGAGATCCAGGTACTTTGAACCGTCATGATCTGCTGCTTCTGGGGTATGCGTTAGCAGAGATCTGGATCCAAGGCAAAGAGACCAAATTTGAACCCAGGCATTTGATATGGAATATGGGAGTCCCAGCTGGTGATGCAACTGATGTGACAAATATTGATCACCTATTATCGTATTAACAATAATAGCTAACATTTATTATTATGTATCAGTTATCTGCGTTTGCATTCTTTTATTTATGATTTATAATGACCTGAGTAGATACTTACTATAGTGAGCAAGTTATACAGCTAAGAAAATCAACTCACAAAGAATTGGAAGTTACTTGCTTAAGGTGAAGCGTGCATTTAACCCTGGAGTCCATTGTTTCTGGGATTATAGTTGGATAGCAAATACATGATGAGAACTAGAGTTATCAATTTTCAGTATAGAGCTCTCGTCTTTTCTTTTGCCTTGTTATCAGCAGAGTGCAGAAGATCCAGTAGACATTTTCTTTTGATTGACTAAAGGAAAACAAATACTTTTTAAAAAGTATTTAATGAATTTATTTGAAAGGAAGTGTGGCAAAGAAGGGAGAGAGAGCACGCAAGAGCAAGAGCAAGAGATCTTCTATTTTCTGATTCATTCCCCAGATAGATTCAGTGGCTGGGATTGGGCCTGGCTAAAACCAGAGGTCCAGAATTCCATCTAGGTCTCCAGTGTGTGGAGGCAGGAACCCAAATAGTTGGGCCAAGTTCTGCTGTTTTCCCAGACACATTATCAGGGCACTGGATGGGATGCAGAGTAGTCAGAAATCAAACCATGACTCCAGTGGAAGATGCTGGAGTTACAAGCTTTGGCTTAATTCTCTGTGCCACAATGCCAGCACCAAATGGATATTTTAGAGTTGAATATGATTTCCTTAAGAACAGTAAACTTTTGAAGAGGTCTCTACCACCTAAGAAAAATGTCAACTTGAAGGACAAAGAAGAATTTGTCACAAATATGATAAAGAGAAAGTAAATACTTGTGTTTATTCATTTAATGCTGGACACTCAGAACTTATGAAGGAAATTATAAAATTCTAATGGAGAGGAATAAGGTCATGAAGTTATGCATTTCTGTATTGTGCTTTATTTAGGGAAAACTAAATAAAGTGGTGATTACAAGTCTCCCTACAAATAGAGTCACCATAGGATGCTTTGTAAAACTTGTCAGATACGTAGTGAAATTGATCTAGAAGAACAAATGGGCAAGAATACCAAAGATAATCATGATGGACTTCCGCTAGTGACAGTTATCAAAGCCATATGATAATGGTTTAAAGAAAACAAAGATTGGGAGCAGCAATTGTGGTATAGCAGATTAAGCCTTTGCCTAAAAAGCCAGCATCCCAACTGCTCTACTTCTGATCCACCTCCCTGGTACTGCACCAGGGAAAGAAGTATAAAAATGGTCCAAGTACTTGGGCTTCAGCCATCTATGTAGGAGACCCAGTAGAATCCTGGATCCTGGCTTCCTCCTGGTCCAACGTTGGCTGTTGCCATCTTGGAAGTGAACCAGAGGATAGATGATATTCTCTCTCTCTCTCTCTCTCTCTCTCAAAGAACTAAATCTTAAAAAAAAAAGCCTAAAGAATGAAATAAAAAAGGTTCTAGTCTAGGAGCAAACTGAAGCTATTTGTATGTTCTATAGAACATACTAGAAGCAACCCTGAACTGGGGAAAGCCATCATGCCTTCAAAAAATGTTGGGTATTTGATACCAATATGGAGGATAACTAACTTAGATTCATAGATCAAACCATACTTAGATCACAGCATATGCCTGTCCAGAAGTAGGTCAGTAGAATAGTGTGTTTATTCCAGCTGTAGCTAGAAGATAAATTTGTGACTGTTAAATGGAGGATGTCATCAGAGACAAGATGGATGGGTTCAAATATATAAAAATTGGAAAAAGAATTTTGCCCAACAAAGTATAATAAGAAGTTAAGCAACAGAACAAGGAAAGTATCTGGGATCATTGTCAGTGATTGCAGTTGGCTGTCCAAGAAGTATAACGAATGGCTACAGGTACGGAAGGTCAGTTTCCTGAACCAACTTCGTAAGTGGGCAAGGAAAATGAACTTGCATTTTCCTTTACAGATAAGAAAATAAAGGCAGTAAAAATCACTGGAAAAAATAAAACTTCTCCAGCAATTTCAGCACAAAGGCAATTTCAAAAGTTTTCACCAGCAAGATGACACAACACCTTCCCTCCCCCCAACCCTTACCCAAACCATACATCCACCAATAAACATTTTCCTGTCTGGCTCAAAACCATCACTTTCTTTAGAGCTTTCCATTTCTCCCTCCTTCCATCTACAGCAACAGTTGGCGTTATTCCCGTAGGAGCACATACACTTGATTTGGGTCATTGGAGAGAGGGAGCTAAACTTCACCCAGGGCAGCCGCAAGATAAAAAAGAACTTATCTTTTCCAAGATTTGCATCAGTCTCTTCGGGGCTGGGGAAAGCTCAGGGCTAGTCCTGGCACTTTGTTGTTGTTACCAGGCTACTTCCCTCTCTCTGGAAGTTTCATGGACCAAAGTCCTTCTTTCTCTGTGCGGTTCTCCTTCTGTCTCCCTTCCTGAATCATGCAAATATTTCCTTCAGTAATAATCTGGGAGTGGCTGTTTCTCTTGAACAAGTTTTATCTTTTGGCTACTGAGGGAAGGAAAAGGCTAGAGGGGCTGGTCCTAGAAGCTCTTGCTACTAAGATGCATGAGTGCCAAACTATTGTAGTGAATTTAAAAATAAAGTTTCCCAGTAAGAAGACTTCAAAAAGGCCAAGGAAGAAGGAGCGGGAGATTTCTTTGAGTCTCTGAAAATATTGGTTTTCATTTTCAATCACTATTAGCCAAAAAAAAAAAGTTAACAAAGGGGAAAAATCTGAAATGGCAACATGAGCCAAGAGGAAATTAGAAGAACAACCCAGACCTTGGCAGGCAACTTGCTTTTGCTTTTGAGATGTAGCCTTCTTGCTAGTATCAGCAAAACTCTTTCTCATATTTTTGTGTTTCCCCCCTTCCCTTTGGTAAGGACCTAAAGTCTTTAAGGACACCTAGAGATGGATGTTGTCCATGTCTCTTTTGCTCCATCCCAGGAGTCCTTGCTTCAGTGGGATTATCCCTTGGGAGTCAGATGATGGCACCTGCTTCAGTGACTTATCGTGAGGATTGATTGAAATACACATGTGAGAGTTCCTAGCATAATGCCCAACACATAATGAAAAGAAGCTAGCTATTATGATTCCAATGCAGAGCTGTAGATCTCTGTGCCTTTAAGGAGCCTGAGTACTTTGAAAAAAAAAATCTCCAGAGGCTGATATTCTTTGCTCAAACCTGGCACGCTCACTGAAAGCCTTGCTCACAGAGTCGTGCCTCAATCATTGGAGCCAGGGACACAGGGGATATGTTGGCCTTGCTCCTTTGTGGTTTCCTCGTCTTGTACAGTATAACCTTCAGTGAGAAGCTGTTGACATGTGCACATGTCAGCCCAACTGATCGCATAGATGGCAGTTCTTCCTTCCCTGGAGGGAAAGACCTCTGATCTCCCCCGACACCTCTCTCCACAGTGTAAAATGAATCTGCAAGGTTCATGTTGGCAGAGAGAGAGAGAGAGAGAGAGAGAGCGCGCGCTTCCATCTGCTCATCCACTCCCTGAATGGAACAGGCTGAAGCCAGAGGCCCGGCACTCAATCTCGGTCTCCTACATGGGCTGCTATGACCCGTGTACTGCAGCCATCACCTGTTGCCTCCAAAGATATGACTTAGTAGGAAGCTAGGATTGGGAGTAGAGCCAGGAATTGAACCTAGGCACTCCCATATGAGATGCCAGTGTCCCAAAAGGTATCTTAACTAACCAAATGCCCGTGCCAAGGGAGCGTAACTTTCAAAATTAAGGTTGAAAGCAGAGAATAGCAATTTCCAGGTTGCTTTGTAAGAACTTGGTGCCACCAGATCGAGTCACAGTGTTATCAAGGACTTGGACCATCCTATGCTGCCTCCAAGGCCACCAGCAGAATCAGAAGCAGAGCAACCATGACTCGAACCAGTACCCCATGGGATACCAGGGCCACGGGCTGAGGCCTAATGTGCTATACCACAGTACTGGCCCCTATATGGTAGATATTTTACTAAAACTAAGCAAAATGTTTTGCCCCAAATTGTGCATTTTTTGAGTTAGGGAGTCAGACTTTAAAATTTGCTGGAATTCAAACCTGAGTCTTATTGGTGTTGAATTCTTTTTGCTCTGCTCTGTCCCTTTCTTGTGCCATGGTTAAGAAATACGAAAAATTCATTTTCAAGGGCCTGTTTATTTTCTTTCAACTGAGTTTGAAGTTGACTGCAAACAGGTAAATTATTGTAAGGTTGACTTGAGTGGTTAGTACCCACGTAAGACATTTTTAAATATGTGCTTCTTTTGATCTTCATGTTGTTCTTAATCTTAAACTTTACTTATTTTGATCGCTCCCGTTTTAGTGGGAAAGAAGAGTGAGTGAGTGGTCCAGGGTTAACATCCTTGGTAAAGTAGGGCCTCCTGATTAGGCAGCCACGTGATAGTACTAGAACTCAAAGTGACTGAGATTACTGGCTACTGAGCATGCTTGATGGAAAGAAGGAGAAGGTCACAGGCAGACAGCTGTGAAGTTTACACCTTACACAGTTTGTACAACCATAGGTAGCAGCCTACATGAGGAATGTTAACAAAGACAGTGCTACCATTTATTTGACTCCCTTCCATGTGTCTAATATCAATTTTAGGTCCTTTTGATACAGGTGATCCTCATGGCAGATACATATGGTAGTTTTTTTTATATTTTTATTGGAAAGGCAGATTTACAGAGAGAAGAAAAGAGAGAGAAAGATCTGTCCACTGATTCACTCCCCAAGCGGCCGCAATGGCCATAGCTGAGCCAATCCAAAGCCAGGAACCGGGAGCTTCCTCCAAGTCTCCCATATAGGTTCAGGGTCTCAAGGCTTGGGGTCGTCCTCGACTGCTTTCCCAGGCCACAAGCAGGGAGCTGGATGGAAGTGGAGCAGCTGGGACATGAACCAGCGCTGATCTGGGATCCTGGCAGTTGCAAGGTGAGGATTTAGCCACTAGACTACTGCACCATATCTGATTTTTTTTAAATGTATTTGTTTTTTATTTGGAAGGCAGTTACATACAGAGAAGGAGAGGTGGAGAGAGAATGAGAGAAGAATGAAACCTTCCATTTGCTGATTCACCCCCAGATGGCCACAATGGCCAGAGCTGAGTAGTTCTGAAGCCAGGAGCCAGGAACCTCCTCTGGATCCTTTTCATAGGTACAGGAGCCCAAGGACTTGAGTCATCCTTTACTTCCCTGTGAGACCACCAGCATGGAGCTGGATCAGAAATGGAGCAGCCTGGATTTGAACCAGCACCAACATAGCATGCCAGGGCTGAGGCCTAACTTGCTATGCCATAGCACCGACCCCTATATGGTAGATATATTACTGAGTTAAATAAAATGTTTTGCTCCAAGTTATATGCAGTTTTTGGCATACAGAATCAGATTTGAAAATTTCCTGGAATTCAGGCCCAAGTCTTTCTGATCATGCATTAGTTATGCTCTGTTTACTTTCTTGTGTTCTGGCTAGGGAAAAAGAAAAATTCATTTGATTACTATCAAGGAACAGGATTCATCTCAGTACAAACGCAAGACATTGTCCCAACTAGGGTTTCTGGAAAAAGTGTTGCATTTTATGAACACTATGTTGGAGAAAGATGTAGGGAAAGGGGAGAGGACAGGAGCTACAAGTGGGTAAGAGAGAGTGTGTGGTGGTTGAGAGTGAGAGGGCAAGACAGGCTTGTAGTCTGGGAAACAACCTAAGCAGAGCAAATAACTCTGCCCTAGCCACAGTATTGCCACCCTCTTTACCCTGAACCTTCATTCCCATAATACAATCTCTGACCTACTTGTGTTAGAATTGCTTGGTTCGGGGGCCAGCATGTGGCACAGCTGGTTAAGCAGAAATGACAGCATCCCATATAAACATCAGTTGGAACCTTGGTTGCTCTGTTTCTGATCCAGCTCCCTGCTAATGCCCCTGCAAAAGCAACAGAAGATGACCCAACTTTTTGGATCTCTGTACCCATGTGGGAGACCTGGATGGAGTTGCAGGCTCCCAGCTTTGGCCTGGTCCAGTTCTGGCCATTGTGGCCATTTGGGAAATGAATCTGAGCATGAGAAATCTTGCTTGCTTCCTGAGTATCTGTTTTTCTTCTTTTCAAAAAAATCTTAAAAAAGAGAGAGAGAGAGAGCTCTCGGCTCAGGGTGTATATTTGGTCTAGTGATTAGGATGCCAGGTGCATTCCAACATCCCTTGCTGAAATTCTTGGGATCCAGAGAAACCCTGATTTAAGGCAACTACAGGAAGGGTTGTTTGGCCTAGTAGATGAGACATCTGCTCTTCACTTCAGAGTACCTGTGCTCCAGCTCCTGACTCCAGCTTCCTGTGAATGCAGACCTTTAGTGGCAACAGTAATGGCTCAAATAATTAGATTGCTTCCATCAATGTGGGAGACCTCAGTTGAGTTCCTGGTCCTGGCTTCAGCTCCAGCTAGGGACCATTGTGGGCATTTAGAGAGTGAATCCACAGATGGGAGTGCTGTCTCTTCCCACACCCATTATAAACAATTTTAAATACATTTAGTAAATTTAAATGAATGAAAGGAGAACCAGAAGTCAGTGTTCGATGTAGTAGGTAAGTCTCTGGAACAACTGCATCCCATATCACACAGCCTTAGTTTGAATCTCAGCTCTATACTCTGGTGGCAGATGCTGAGTGAAGTAGCTGTGTCCCTGCTACCCTTGTGGGAAATGTGGATTTACTCTCTGGTTCCTGGTTTTTGTGTGACTCAGAACAGGCTATTTGGTAAGTGAACTGCCAAATGGAAGATGATCTCTCTCTGTCTCTCTCTACCTTCAAATCAGTAAAATGTAAAAAAATAGAATCTGTTGGATTCATTGTTTAAATGCAGATTCCTATGACCCACACAGAAGCATGAAAATTCAATTTCTAGGTATGTGAAATATCAATTTATGCCCTAAACAACTTTCCCAGTAATTCTGATTAGGAATTAGGTTTTGGGTCCCACACCCTTCTCAATAAGATTGTTTTTTTCGAGTATACAACTTCAACATATACTGGTAGTCTGTTCATAAATTTCTTACTTGTATTAATGCTGTAATAGTTACATTTAAGCACAAGAAATAGGAAAAATAAATCTAAATTACATTCTGTGAAAACCACTGCCCTACAGCGTGGCCTAGTGGCTAAGGTCCTCGCCTTGATCCCATATGGCTGCTGGTTCTAATCCCGGCAGCTCCACTTCCTCTCTATCTCTCCTCCTCTCAGTATATCTGACTTTGTAATAAAAATAAAATAAATCTTTAAAAAAAAAAAAAAAGAAAACCACTGCCCTAGATTAAAATATAAATGACCTGGTCAAAGCATTAAAAGTGAGTGGTTGGACCCAGTTTAAGTGAAAAAGAGAGCAGAGTAATTAGAGCCCAAGTTGGTGGAAAGAAAAATTCATGAATTAAGGGAGAGGAAACCACAGAAGTTCCATAATCCACCAGTCTCTAGTCTTTGCGCAACTGATTCTGGAAAGAGGATGGGGCAAGGTTGAAAGGCATCAGGCCAAGAACAAGTATGAAGTAGGAAGTGATGTGCAGCTAAGAAATGTTTGCACACAGCACTGGCGTTGATCTAAGCAAAGAAGCTGCATGCAGCCCATTTCAAGGAGTGTGGTGCTCTTTGAGTACCATAATAAACAACAGCCTGGTAATAGACTTAGGAGGCTTGATAAGATTGAGAAAAATGAATCATTTCCATTAGCCTGCACCACCCCAAAGAAAGCCACTATTTAGGTTAAAAAACAAAACAAAACACTTCACAGGCTATGCAAGCAGCCTCAGGAAAAACCTCAATCTCCCTCCCAGCCCGAGTCAGCGTCTGAAACAGCTGGACAGCTACTGATGACCTGAGCTGCCATTCATTGTCCTTGACTGGCAGCCTCGACCCTGATCTTATAGTCAGAGAGTTTGAACTTTCCCCTCCACCACAGTCACACAAATCTGCACTTATTTCACACCAAAGTCATAGCTACTGAGCTGCGACGATGTGCCAGGCACTGTGCTGGATATTAATAAAATAGTGGTAAATGTAACATGACCTGCACTCTCTCAGCATGGTCACATGGGAACCACAGATGACTAAGCACTACTGTGCTGGGAAAATTGATGGGTGCTGTTAAGGCAGAGCCTGGACACTTTCTCCATGCGTGTGAGGAGCAGGGAAGGTTTCCTCAGGGAAATGATGTCAGGGAAAGAGAGTGAGCCATAGGCTACAGAGTATGTAAAGGCAAGAAGTGGGAGGTGTGGGGCTGGCAGAATCTTACAGAGCTGTATACATAGTCATAAGGGTCTCGATTTGCTGAATAATGTAGGCTTTAAGCATGGAAATAAATGTGTATAACATAGTTGGGTTTATGCTTTTTTCTTTTACTGTGCATTTGCTGGTAATTATTAAGAACTTGTAAATATCTTTACTGTACAAACACAAAATTTAGGGCAACCTTACCCCAAAGTGTCAGTACAACTCTTCAGAGGACGTGAGCAACAGTTTCCGTTTTTATCCTCCAGAAAACTCACATGAACATACATGTACCAAGAGAGGAAAACATAGTATACACATTTTCTATCCTGCATTTTAAAAATTATGATTATTCTATATTACATATAGACTTACTGCATTACTTCGAATAACTATGTAGAATTCTGTATTTGCATGTTCCCTGTTTGATATAATCCCTGCTGAAGGGCATTTAGCTTATGTATGGGCTTTTGTGATCACACACCAAGCTACGGCGAACATCCTTATGGACTTCTATGGACTTCTATATGTAGAAATGCCCAGCAGCTGAATTGCTAGGTCTTTCCAGTGTCTCCAGAAGCACACCCATTTTCATTTCGATCAATAGCATCTGTGATCACCTGTTTGATATAAGCTCATCAATTCTTTTTTAAATTCAAAGAAACTTTTAATATTGTTTGTATCTGTATGTATTTAATTTCAAGAAGTTGGAATTTCTGTAGATATGTTGATAATCTGTTTTTGTGGAAACTATAGCCTTTTTTCCAATTGAGTTGTTGGATGCTCTTATGGATTGGCAGGTGTGTTTCACATATTCAGGCTATTGATAAATGCTATTAGTATTTTCTCCAGTGTATCTTTGGCTTTTGATTTTGGCTATGGTATTTTTCTCCTGTATTCACTTTTTTTAAGGCAGTTCATTTTCAGGCACTCATGTTCATCAAGTTTTGCTTACTGCTTTTGTATTTGGTATCTTGCTGTGAATTGACTAACTTATCTTGCCCAGATTGTTTTCTCATATTTTAATGCCGTTATATTGTCCTTTTTACTTTGAATCTTGATAATGTTTGACATTTATTTCATTGTAAAACTAATGTGAAGATCCAAGCTTATTTTTGTTCCAATGGTGATGCAGTTGTTTCAAGCCTGTCTATTGAACAGCCTGTCTTTCCACTATTTGAAATGTTTCCTTTATCATGAACCTGCCCTACGCGTCTGAATTTACTTCGGTGTTTTGGAGTTCTTTGTTTTGTTCCATACATCTATCTTTCTGTTTATGAGGCTGCATTTTTACAATAACCTTAAAACATATTTTAATCATTGTTAAGGGTTAGTCCTCTCTCATCACTCTACATTTTTTCCCCTACTGTTCCTGGCAATTCTCAGAACTTTATTTTTCCCACATGAAATTCAGAATAATGTTCTAAAATACAATCTGTTGACACTTTTTACTGGCTTTGCACTAAGTTTATAGATTAATTTACGTAAACTTGACAGCTTTACAATGTAGAGTCATTCCTGCTAGTAAAGTATATATCTTTTCATTTATGTACATCTTGCTTCATGTTCCTCAATGGAGTTTTAAAGTTCTGCGCATATAGATCCTGCATATTTCTTGCTAGATTTATTCCTAGGTATTTTATCTTTTTCATTGCCATTGTAAATGTGGTCTTTCCCTCGAGTAGCCTTTTCCGATTGTTGCATACAGGAAAGTTGTTGAGTTATATATATTCATTTTATATCCTGGTACCTTACTGAATTTTCTTATTGGTATTAGCTTTTAAATGGTATCTATTGAATTTTCCAGATAAATAATCATATCCTATACTCATACTCAGAACATGTCTCCCTCTGACAATGTGAGCTTCTTTACCTTATCAGATTGAATTTCCTAGCACTTTCAGAAAAATTGCAGAAGTTAGTGGGGAAAGTAGATATCTTGCTTTGTTATTAATGCTTTTTTTTAAAAAGATTTATTTATTTTATTACAAAGTCAGATATACAGAGAGGAGGAGAGGCAGAGAGGAAGATCTTCCGTCCGATGATTCACTCCCCAAGTGAGCGCCACGGCCAGTTCTGTGCCAATCCGAAGCCAGGAGCCCAGATCCTCTTCCAGGTCTCCCACGCAGGTGCAGGGTCCCAATGCATTGGGCCGTCCTCGACTGCTTTCCCAGGCCACAAGCAGGGAGCTGGATGGGAAGTGGAGCAGCCGGGATTAGAACCGGTGTCCGTATGGGATCCTGGCATGTTCAAGGCAAGGACTTTGGCCACCAGGCCACCATGCCGGGCCCTTAACTGACTTCTTAAGTCAATGGATAAGCCCCATCATAAATTTTCACCCCATCATAAAATTTTACTGTCATGGCCTGTCATCAGCTGAAAGCCACATATTTTGTTTCTCAGTTTGTATTTATTTATTTGAAAGAGAGAGAGAGAGAGAAAGAGAGAAGAGAGAAAGTTTTTTCTACCTGCTGTTTTACTCCCCAGATGGCCAGTGGCCTGGGCCTGTAGCTGAAAGCATTATCCAGATCTCCCTCATGGGTGCAAGGGTTCACACACCTTGGCCATCACCAGCTGTTTTCCCAAGCATTAGCAGGGAGCTGGGTCAGAAGTGGAGCAGCTGAGATGTTCATGTGGGATGCCAGCACTACAGGCTGTGGCTTAAGCTACTGTACTACAGAACCAGCCTCTGTTTCTCACTCTCTCTCTCTCTTTTTTATGTTTGCATTTTCTATAGATTTTGCTTTATGAATTTTGATGCTTTTTTGGTGCCTAAAAAAATCAGGGAAGCTATATATTCATCATGCATTCTCGTTATTAGTGTAAAGCCATTCTTTGTCTTGTTGATTCATTTTGCCTTTAATTCAGTTTTTTTAGAGAAGTATTGTGACTTAGGGTTTTTTTTCTTGGTAATTTTTGACATTAATTCATTTATTAAATTGATTACCTACTGTGAGCTAAAGTACTAGAGAGCAGATGGATGAGACAGACAAGATCCCTGTATTTGGGCTTCGTGCAATGGCTCAGTGGCTAAATCTTTGCCTTGCAAGCACTAGCATCCAATATGGGCGCCGGTTCTAATCCCGGCTGCTCCACTTCCCCATCTAGCTCCCTGCTTGTGACTTGGGAAATAGTTGAGGACAGCCCAAAGTCTTGGGACCCTACACCCACATGGGAGACCCGGAAGAAGCTCCTGGCTCCTGGCTTTGGACTGGCTCAGCTCTGGCCGTTGTCGTCACTTGGGGAGTAAACCAGTGGACAGAAGATCTTTCTCTTTGGCTGTCCTTGTCTCTATAAATCTGCTTTTCCAATAAAAACTTTGAAAAAAAAACCAGGATTTCTGTATTCGCTGAGATGTTAGAGAATAGAGCCCAAAATATATTAATGAAACTAGATATGTGATATAATATCACAGTGAGATGAATATTGTGAAAGAGAATAAAACAGAATATGGAAAATGAAGCAAGTGTCATCTTTATTTTAGATGAGGTGATCAAGAAAGATCTCTCAGCTTAGAACACATTTGTCATCCTTTTACTTTGCAGCTCTACTGCTTTTTTTCCTGTGTTTTTCCTCTGGGCATATGTCAGGTGGAACAGTTTGCACACAAGGGATCATTATCATCACAAGGTTCTTTGTGTGATGAGAAGAGAGTGGGACTGTCTGGATGTGAATTTCTTATCCATGCCAGCAATGAGCTTGGCCGCATGGGGGCTGGAGGTGAGGGTGATGAAGGACAATTCGCCTTTCACTCTATCTGAGCTTGTCTGCTATTGTGTGTACTATTATTTTTCAAGAAATACTGCTTCTTCATTATGACTATTGAATGGATAGTCTGAATGATGATTTGATTGACTCCTCGGAACTTCCTGTCACTGGGCAGGATTTAGCATGATGCTGATTGTGCAAAGGCTACAGCAGCAAACCAGAGCTTGTTGCTTCCAGGGTTTAACTCTTTATATTCTGAATCCAAAGAAACATCTCTAACCTTGATGACTTTATTATACAGAAATTTGACTTTGTATACATCTTCAAATAAACTGGGATTTCCTTTCTTTGGAGAATCTCTTCTGTAGCTTATAAATGACAATCTTGTTTCACCTTGCAAATGGCAGTCTTTTAAGTTTCCTGATTGATTTTAAAATTGTAAGTGTATTGAACATGTGCATGTAATATACATACATTTTTTACACATATATCATCTATACCAAAATTATGCAACCAAACTCACACGTATCCTTGGTATATAATATATGATGTAGTTCTGCTAGCACTACTCTCAGTTATCTTGAAACTTTTATTAAATAATCTTTCTTTATATTTTTGTTGTGGAAAATTTTGTATATACCCTGGTTTTATCGATGTTCTTGTTTGTTTCTGGATTTTCCAGACTGTTCTGTTAACCAGTAGCACATTGATTTAATGAACACTGTTCTAAATATGCTTAATCTTTTATTTACCCCCGTGTTGATTCGGTAGCAGAGTAGTCTTCACTATTATGTTCTGCTTTGTTTGTAATTTGATTTCCAAAGAATTATATAGTTTTAAAAAGATCCCTGTTGAGAATTCTGATTGGAATTGCATTACAAATATATATTTGAAATAAAAAATAGCTATTTGTGAATGGCCTGATTGGTGATTTTGGTGACAGACACAGAACATAGAAACTGCACACAGCCAGTCCATGACACAGGTTGCACCTAGACGGATGTTGGAGGAATGGAGGCAGGCAGTGATGCAAAGGGTGTTATGTCTTACTTCCTAGAAAGAATTCAGGGAGCATGGATAGCAAATTGTTAAAATGTGCTAATTCTGGGTAGTAGGGGAACATGAGTTTTTATTATGGCAATGCGAGTATTTCTATTTGAAATGAAAGAATATAACTAGGCACAGACATCTCAAAACACAACATATCCCATGCGAGGGCTATAAAAAGACTAGAATGGTAGATGTTTATCCAGAGTTTGTAGATAGATGAAAGGTTTAAATTCAAATACTAACTTTACTACTTACTAACGTCATGACTCTAGGCAAGTTTCTTAACCAGTCTGTGCCTCAGTTCCTCACTTATATAGTCAAGACAACAATAACAAATGTTACCTAGGGTTATTGTGAACATTAAATAAGTCAACATGTGGAAATCGCTTAAAACAATTCCTGCTGTTTGGCATATGCACGATAAGTGTTAGCTCTCATCTTTGTGTCATTATCATAAGTTCTATATATGTTACCTGGCTTTGGCAGCCACTTAAAATTGTATATAAATGTTGACATCCGAAATATGTGCTTTTCTGCAGCTTATTTGACTTGACATTCATGTGCACTTTTGTAGGGAAATGGCTCATTCCAAGACTAACTTTTCATGGACAACCCCCTTCCACCCGTGCCTTGAGAACCCAGCGCTGGACCTGTCAAGCTACCGAGCAGTTTCTTCTCTTGACCTCCTTGGAGACTTCAAACACGCCTCGAACCAAACTGAGGAACCTTCGGTTTATGAGGAGAGCTCCCTGGCCTCCATGCCCCGTCCACTGCGCAGCCGGGCCTTCTCCGAGAGTCACATCAGCATGGAGCCACAGAGCACCCGGGCCTGGGGCCATCATCGGAGGGAGATCTTCAACAAAAGTGACGAGACCCAAACAGATCCTCTGGGAGCCAGGAAAAAGGCCTTCCCTCCTCCTCGCCCTCCACCTCCCAACTGGGAGAAGTACAGGCTCTTCAGAGCAGCCCAGCAGCAGCAGCAGCAGCAGCTGCAGCAACAGCAGCAGCTGCAGCAGCAGCAGCAACAGCAGCCACAGCAGCTGCCGCCACCTCCACCCCTGCAGCAAAAGCTGCTGCAGAAGGATGAGGAAGAGGAAAGCAAGGAAGAAGAAGAAGAGGTGGAAGAGGAGGAGGAGGAGGAGGAGGAGGAGGAGGAGGAGGAGGAGGAGGAGGAAGAGGAACTGCCACCCCAGTATTTCAGTTCAGAAACCACTAGCTCCTGTGCCCTCAGTCCTCAGGAGGTCCTGGAGCAGCCGCAGCCACTGAGCCTTGGCCCCGGCCAGGCCCCGAGGCGGGCTTCCCAAGGCCTTCCTGCAGAGCAGGAGCCCTTTACGCTCCATTCCAGCAACCTCTTGCCTCCAGGAAGGGGCCGCCTGGGATCTCAGCCTGAACAGGCTCAGCCCCCTTGCTATTATGGCGCTGGTGGGCTTTGGAGGACATCAGAACAGGAGGCCACTGATCCCTCCAAGTAAGTGCCAGGACCTAGGCTTGGCCCGTTCATCTGCTTTCAGCCTCAGTTGTCTTACGTGGGAAATGGGCACAATGAGGCTTGTTCCTCAGGATTGTTATGAATATGAAGATGGTCTACATAAGGAACATAGCTCCACACTTATTGTTCCATAGGGTTGTTATGAATCTTAACATAGTCAACATAAAGGATATAGCTTCACACTTAGCCCATAGTAGATACCCAGGCATTATTGGTGTCCTTATCCCTAAACGTCATTATTAAAATACCGTATGGCTTTAAGGCCTACATCAGAGCCTGGCCCCTGCTTCCAAAGGCATTAAGCCCTCGTGGGCTGTATTATGCCTTTCCTGGAAACCAGGCTCACGCTCTGTACTGCCCTCTATTCTGTTTTCCCTCCAGAACAAGAGGCCTGCTCCCCAGCGGACCCGCCTCTCCTCTTGGCAGAGTAGGCTGGGCTTCTCCATTTTTCCTCTCCACCCTGTTATTAACTGTAGTTCCTGGGGCTGGCTGCTTTATGCCCTGGTAATTCTGCCCAACAGATAAGGCCATTCTTTTTTTCTCTTCCAGTGTTCTCCCTCTCCTTGTTTCCCTGCCCCACCAGACGCCTTTGCTTTAGTAGGCAGTAGGTGGAAGTTCATGGAACCAGCTGCCAGGGCAGGGAGGGCAAAGCAGGAGTGTGGTTTATGTACTCACTCCACTGTGTTAATTCTCATCTGGGCACCCCACAGTGATGGATTACCCTTTTTTTATTTCCAGATCCTAGCGCAAGGATCTTCAGTGCATGGTGCTTGGGCTTTTCGGAGCTGATTGCCTTCCTGTGTGCCATGCAGCCCACTCTCTGCTCGAGATGCGACCTGGGAGACTGGGGTCTTTGAAGTGCATGCTTCAGATCCCTTCATAGCAAGAGTTGTTATTAGCTGTACCTTGTTCTGGTGGCTTTTTATGGACAGGCACATCTATTACGTGACCATCTGGAGCAGTTGAGCAGTTTTCCAGCCTGTGGTGCCACGACCACAGCATTTACAGGGCCAGGCTCCCAGGCATCCTGATTCTCTTATCAGATCCTTTGCAAGCTGTCCAGCCAGCTGGGGAGCATTCTGACTGTAATTAGAAAACATTTGGGCAAAGTCACTGTGCTTGTTTCCTGTCACTGCAGGGAAAAGGGAAGGTGGCCTCATTAATATAGAGTGGCTCTTCACCAGTATTTCAGAGCAAAGAATGGATAAATGAAAGAACAAATATGTACTAAGCATTTACTACATAGTGCACAGTACCAGCATTTTCTAGCTGTAGTTTCATCTAATTCTCCCAACTGCCCTGTTGGCTGTTACTACCCCCACCGGTCAGATGAGAAAACTAAAGCATAGCAAAGTAAGAGAGGATCTCATTTGCTACAACACAGCAAATACTCAGTGCTGTCACTGACTCCCAAACCCGCACCTGTTGGCTCTTCCTAGGCAGTCTGTCTCAGAGGGGACTTGTTCTTCCTGTAGGCTTGGCCTTCAGGGGACCCTCTCCTCTCCTGTAGGGTATGGTGGATGTAGCAAATGAAGCAGTTCCAGGCATACCCCTACCTCCTCTACGATCACCTTTCACCAGAGAGAAGGAAAATTATATTACTAGAGATCTTGTAACTTGCACCACAGAGTTTTGCTTTTTTACTGACTAAGGATACCAGGGGTGGGGGGCGGTTGGGAACCCCTGTGTTTATACTCAGCCTGGGCCTGGAGCTGTAAAGACCCATTAGCGAACCTTGTTTGAGCGATAGTGGTTTAGAGACAGCATCCTTCCCACGCAAGCTGACATTTTTCACTTGCTTACTACGTGCCAAGCATCATTCTAAGCACTGTGGTGTGCACATGGTCCCTGACTTTCAGTGATTTGATTTATACTTTTTTTTTCAGCTTTGTGATGGAACAAGTGTGGTAGGCACTCAGTAGACACTGGACTTCAGATTATTGATTTGGATCATGTCTGGGGCTAGCCTGTGCAGTTTAATCCTTTCTTATGATGCTTGCCAGTGGCAGAGAGCACAGCTCCCCGGCAGCCCTGCCACCAGCAGAGGAAAATGGCAGTGCTCTGCGCTAGGCTGTGTTGTTCAGCTGCGATGTAAAGTAGGTGGGGGAAATTCAAGGGACTTGCAACTTAGCAGTATATTCTACTTACGATGGTTCCATCAGGAGGAAGCCCCCGTGTAAGTCAGAAAGCATCTGTACCTCTGTAATGATTGGTTTAATCTTCACCATAAACCTCTGAAGTAGTAAAGATTAGTGTACACCACTTGCTAAATGAGAGAAGCAAGGCCTGGGAAGAGAAAATACCACACACAGTGCAAACCCAGAGAGCCCTGGCTCCCTCTGCCTACCGCAGCATCTCAGGAGCTCAGGGTCCTGGGACCAGACTCTGTTCCAGACCTTAGGAACACACAATGTCCTAAGAGGGAAGCAGCCTTAAGATTTTGTAAGCAAGAATATTGTTAGGGGCCTTAAATATCACACCTATATTCAGTTTTAAATCTACCTTCTTACTTTATGCTTTCTTCCCTAACCCGTGTCTGTGGAGTGTTTTCTTCATTCTTACCTTTACATATTAAGGATAATGACCCTTACTTATAAATTTATAAGCAAATTAGTTATATAAAGATTTGTTGAATGTTTTTTTATCCCTCCCACCACCATTAATATCACATGCTCCTATACTATTATCTAATGGCTATCCTAGAGATAACATAATGATCAATGTCAAATATTTTTTTATAGTTTTACTTATTTTCAAGATAATGGATTTTAGAACACTGAAACTCTATATACACATCTATTTTTTCACAATAATAATGATGATAATAGACAAAGGATATTGTTAGGGGCAAGTATACATGTAACATTTGAAATTCAAAAGACACACAAGGCTGCCTTAAAGTCAGCTATGTTAAACCACATCTTACAGCTTACTTACTATTCAGTTATACAATGTTGGAATAGGTGTAGAAATAGATTTGTGATCCCATCAAGGGTTGATTAGATTTATTAACTCTAATTCAAGTGGCATGTAGCTTCCATTATGGACCCAGTGCATTTCCTTTCTGTACTTTATGGGAAGAATCAGATTTTTGCTTCAATGTTCACTATCAAATTCAGATTCTGTTCTCACTGATCTTTTATAACCTCATCCCTTTTAAGAAGGTGATGATAAAAGAAGTCCCAGTGCTGAATATGATATGTATACCAGTTCAGAATCTTTCATTGAAAAATTCAAAATTCCAAATGCTTCAAACCTCAAATGTTTTTAAACTTATGAGTATCTTTGATTTTTGGTTAAGTGTAGTCAGATCATTAGGCCTATGCAAATATTTCAAAATGTAAAAGCTTCTCAAATCTAAAACACTTCTGCTCTCAATCATTTTTGCATAAGGGATACTCAACCTGTAATACCCAAACAAGGTCATCTCTGTTAGGAAATTGATTCTCCATAAAGCACAGCACACACATTTTGAGTCAGAACTTCAGTGTATGCCCCAAATATTTGCCATATGATAGGAATTTTCTAAGTTCATGCCTTCATATCCCCTCTAAAATGTTCTCCCTTTTCCCAAACATAAACATATTCCAGCCTGAAAGTTCCTTACCTGTAGGCTTTCGTATGATGTCAGGTTGTCCCTTGGCAATGTGGCACTGTGGCTAAAAGCACAGATTCTAGAGTCAGGTTTCCTGGGTACAAATCCCAGGTTTGGGCTGGTAACTTTGCTCTACCTCTGGGTGCCTCTTGTTCTTTTTCCGTAAAATGGTTGTCATGAGCATTCCGTTATTCCCGTGTACCTGTGTGTATCTATCTTGGGACAGTTTCTAGGGCACAGTCAGCCCTTTGCGGATGCTAGTTGGTACAAATATTGTTTCTCTATCAGTGCAACAGGCTTGAACAATGTAAAACGAATGTACCTAGGATGAGGAATATTGACATGCCCAAGTTTCTTTTGTGTGATGAATTAGGAGACAGCATAGCATGAATCAGTAAATAGCTGTGGAGCCTTTTAACCATTATTTTTGACCTTTAGCTAAGAGCTGCAAATAGCTGCAAAAATGACTAATGAGTTTTTCCTATTTTTCCCTTGCAGACAGCTAGAGGTTAGCAAAGGGGTAGTGACACAGACAGGTGGAGGGTGGGGCTGGCTGGTAGGCAAAGAAAACATAATGGGGAGTTTTTTGGGGGGGACCTTCCCTTGGACAAACCATGGATAGAACGATTTGTCCCTCCACCACTAAAACATAATATGAGAACAAGTTTATGTCCACACTCCAGATCAGAAGCCTCGATGACAGGAGAGTCCAAACCCAAGCCAATATGGAGCCAGAGCTACTACTTTCCTGAGGGGAAAGTCTCTTTCACAGAGCAGGGCTCTGATAAACCCAAGACAACAGGTCTGCTGCTCTGCTCATTGAACCCCAAGGGTTCCACTGGTTTAATTTTCCTGCTGCACAGTCACAGAGGACCCTAAAGTCCTTGGAGATATTCTGGAAAGAGAGAGATGGCTATGCTTGCTTAGGCTCAAGGCTTACCCTGCAGTAGGCACTCTCAGGAGAACTCATGAAAGATGTGGTGGACCATGACAACTCCCTGGCCAGGGCACTAACCCCAGCCCAGATATGATGACCACTCTAAGATCATGCATGACCTCTTTGCTGCAGGACATCTGCCAAAGAAGGGACATCACAAGCAAGACTGGCACGGGGGAACAATAGCAACAACGAAAAGATGAGTGTGCCTTTGTAAGCCAGATGAAGACTAGATGGCCCTGTCTCAGTTCCTCAAACCCAGTACTTTTTGTGATCCATGTATTGGAACCGTAAACCAAACTCAAGATTTTGGGGGGCCAGCCAGCTTTTCTAGGTTTTAATGTGGATGCTGATGACCAAGCAAACACAATCTGAAATGAAGTCCTTCAAGCAGTTGAAGTCAGGGACGTGGAAATACCCTTCTGTATTCTTAAACATTGGCATTAGTTGGCTTCTATGGCCTTCATGTGACCTGTTTACATTTAAACATTATCTCCTGGTCCATTTGTTTAGGCTTATTCGAATGAGTCAATGTCTCATTTTACAGATGGTTAAATTGAAGAAAAATGTCAGCAGTTTCTCAACAGAGGTGCTCCAATGGTCCCTCTTTCTTTTCCACAGACAAGAGTTTCAGCACTTGTCACCTCCTCCGGGGGCCCCAGCAGCCCCTACCTCTTATTCAGCTTATTACAATATTTCTGTGGCCAAGGCTGAACTGCTGAACAAGTTGAAAGACCAACCAGAGATGGCAGAGATTGGCTTTGGAGAAGAGGAGGTGGACCATGAACTGGCTCAAAAAAAGGTAAAATGTTTTTGTTGTTGTTATTTGTTTGTTTTGTTTTTCAAATATGCTCTAGAAATTTTCATTATAAACCTTGAGTATGTCTGGATGGTGACCAGCTCTCTACACAATCTACAATATCTTGCATTCCCATATATTCAGGATAAAAGTCAGCCTCTGTGTTTCTCACAGATCCAACTCCAGTCTCTTTTTGACCCAACTAATAATAATAATAATAATAATAACAACAACAATAACAACAATAGAAGGATGAAAAGGAAGAGGAGGAGGAAAGTCCCATAGGTGTGAGAAATCTTTTTGTGCCAAGGGCAATTTATATATATAATTATCATTTATTTATTATATATTTATACATTTCGAACATCACTTGTGAGCCATAAAAAATTATTAATTTAAAAATCAGACCACTCTAGATTTGCTGATTTCAAGCTCCACCTGTGGTTGCCCTAGCAGGGCGAGACCAAATGATTTCTGTGGGCCTTAGATGGTCCATGGACCAGTCATTCTCTACTTGTGCTAGAACAGTCCTATAGTTAGCTATTACTAATATATTTTTGTGATGTAGTTCCATAGGCTCAGCGATTCCCCCCGCCCTAATACTTTTTAAAAACCAGTGATGAGGACTAATTTGCCCAGGGATAACAGAATCCAAGACTTGAAGTTAAGACTGCCTGAATTTGCACTCCTGCTTTATCCTGGAGTTAAACCAACTTTGTCAGAAACTCACTGACTGCTGTATGCCAGAGTTTTGCCCATGAAGCCTAGCCAATAGCACTGTCATAGATCATTATTTTCTGTGTCATTTTCCATTAAAGAGAACAGAATAAGTAAAGAAAATAAGGAGAAATTATAGGCTGGCAAACTTTAGTATGTATTTGCCAAGACGGTCAGTTGTATCTTGGAAGTACAGAAAAAAAAATGGAGAAATCATTGTTGTTCAGAAGTCTCTCTTCATGTAAGTACCCGGAGCTTGGTGTTCTAATCAAATTCCTGGAATCGCTTTGCCCTCCCTCACTTGCCTGTTTTATTTCATAAGCAAATAGAGTTTCCATGACAACCTCAAAGGTCCAATTTACAACTTCGTGGACATTTGAACTCGGTGTAGATTGCTCTTCTGCCCGTAATTCTCTTTCAAAATAAGACCTGTAGGAAAGCACGGGCCATTCATGAGAACTCTCCCTCCAGTTACTCATCTGAAACAACTATCAGAAACTGAAGCGGGGTGGTATCAAAGGCGTATTGATTCAGATGCCTGCTTCCTTGGATGCCATGCTTTCTGCCCATGGCAAGGCTGCTTCTAGTTTACTCATGCCCTGGCCTCTGTAGGGACAAACCTAATAAATGTCTGACCAAGATAAGAGACAGACGATCAGCAATGACAAAGCACAGAATCAAAAGTGACTTGAAGTGATTGTGGGTGGGCCAGAACAGTATTTATCTCTGAGGAAGAGAGGTGAGGAGGGTCACCTATTTGCAATGTCTTAGAAAAATAATGAAACAGCTAAGCTCTGGTTAAGTCTGTGACACTCCACATCACTGCTGCACTCTCTCCAGAACTGAAGTTCAGAAGGCAGAACACAGGCTCTGGGGAACAATGGGCTCTCTCCACTTTTGTCCTTTCATCACCCCCGGAGCCTGGGAATCAGAGTGGGTAGGCAATCTTTCAGGTGTGTCATCCTTTGTCCAGGACACTGATTGTTTGGTAGAGCAGAGGACAGAAATATGACTGTGAGCCTGGTGACATCTAAATGTGTTGCCTCGTTCATAATATTGTTAATCCTCAATTCCCAGTGGGTTCTGGAATTTTCCTCAAGTGAAAACTTACTTATTACACTTCAGACTAAGATTAAGATGTTGCGTGGTGTGAGAGAGATCACACCAGACAAGGCTAGGTGTATTATGGTGTATTTGCTAACTAAGCTTGGTGATAATAGGGCCCACTAGATATTAGCAAATAACAAGTTCATTTGACAATCCAGCCTGAATCAAAACCCTGAGAGGAACAAATAGTCATTACCGTGAAGCCCATCGCTTAAACTGAATGCTGATGTCCCAGCTTCCCCAGCAATATAAGTTCTCCTAAGAGACATGCAGCAAACAACCTGGACACACTTACAAAGCTGCAGACATTCACCTTTCCCTGGCTTCTCTGCTCAGATTCCACTACTGCTAGACCTCACCTCTCCTGGAACTCTTGAAAGTAACAAATTGGAAATACAAAGCATCTTAGCATTACATCTTGTCATAACATCTTGCTACAGCTTATTGTTGTAGTCACTGCAGAGGCTCTGGTCAACTTGATGTGGGTTCATTCCTGTCAGAACCTTTCAGTTGGATACATATTCGTGAGTTTTAATGCTCCCAGTAGTAGTAGTAGTAATAACATGAGTAAATGTGCATTGAGCACTTCATGTGTCAGGCATAATAATACTAAGTATTTTGCTTCTGGGATCTCCTTTAACCTTTGAAATAACCCAGGGAAGAGGTAGGGAAACTTTCCACTTCACGAAAGTTGGATGAGGTGCCTTGCCATGGTAAGGCAATAGGAAGAATTGGAATTTGAAGCCATCTGTCTCTGGCTCTGCAATGCCACTCCTTGTGGCTTACAGAGGTTTTGTACAACCTTGGATAGATCCATTGCTGTCAAGACTTGCAGCCAGACAAGTGGCTGATTCCTGTGGAGATGGAGGGCACAGAGGTGGGCCTGGGAGAATAGAAGTAGCCAGAATAAGAAAATAGATGATAGAACACAGGTAGAGGCTGAGGATCTAGTGTAGAAGAGCAGGTGTTGCAGCTGTGGAAGTCAAGCTGCTGCTTGGGAAGCCCACATTCAGTATTGAAGTGTCCGGTTCAAGTCCCAACTCCTCTGCCTCTGATTCAGCTTCCTGCTAATGCACATTCAAGGAAGGAGTCAGACGATGGCCCGGGCACTTGAACCCATCACCCACATGGGAGATTTGATGGAATTGCAGGTTCCTGGCTGCGGTCTGGCCCTGCTGTGGGTGTTGTGGAGAGTTGGGAGGTGACCTGGTAGATCAGAGACCTCTGTCTCTGTTTCTTCATATCTCCATCTCTGTCACTCTGCCTTTCAAATCAAAACATCTTTAAAAAGAAGAATCTCAGAGACATAAGAGTGAGTGTGGTGAATAGAGGAGGGTAAAGAACTAATCCTGAAAGATTCTTAGGAATGATTTTGGGACCAAACGGCAATAAGAACTGTAATGACAGCAACTTAGCTTTTATTGAGCATGTTCTGAGGGCCAAGCCCTTTTCATGTCCCATCTCCTTGGGTCCTTATTACAGCCAGGTGTGGTAGATAACTTTGGGTACTGCCATTCTCCATGAAAGAAAGTGAAGCTCAATGAGGTCAAGTCACCCAAGTTTCTACTACTGGGAAGCAATCATTTTGACTGCAGAACTCACACTCCTACTGAAAAGGTCTCAGAATTCAAGTGGAGGGGACAAGAGTCTATCAGAGTGCCATCAAGGTGCAATACACTTGGATAGATAAAGGAGAATGAATGGAGGGATAGGCAAATACTTGATAACAGACATGTTTCCAACTTAAACTTCCCACATTCTAGTTCTCATTTGCTAAACAGTACCAGCAAGTATTTATCAAGCTGCATTTGGCAAATGAAGCTTAGCTTTGGGTATTAATGCCAAGAAGTTTATTGGTAACACAGAGACGGGGAGACAGTGCCCATAGACCTGGAATTCCTCACAACTTGCTCATTCTGTGCTATCTGAATCCTTGTAACCAGAGGTTCCAGGCCCAGATCGGTTTCTGTTGGTCCTCATTATTATATATTGTCTTCTGTTAATCTCCCCTTCCCCACCCCCTGCCTAGATACAACTTATTGAAAGCATTGGCAGAAAGCTCTCTGTTCTGCGAGAAGCCCAACGCGGGTTGCTGGAGGACATCAATGCCAATTCTGTCCTTGGAGAGGAGGTGGAGGCCAACCTAAAAGCTGTTTGCAAATCCAATGAGTTTGAAAAGTACCGCTTATTTATCGGAGACCTGGACAAAGTGGTCAACCTGTTGCTGTCACTCTCTGGACGTCTGGCCCGGGTGGAGAATGCTCTCAACAGTATTGATTCGGAGGCTGACCAGGAGAAGGTAGAGTTGGGGTCTCTGGCATGTGGCTGGAGAGAAATGTTGGTTCTTCTCTGGGCTCCCTCTTTCAGCTTTTGAATATTATGAGAGGTAGTGCAGCATAGTTTTAAAAGTTTGAGAAGGGGCCCACATTGTGGTGCATTCAGTTAAGTCACTTCTTTGCTATGTTGGTATGCCATATCTGAGCTTATTAATGTGCCCGGGAAGCTACCAGGTGATGGCCCAAGTGTTTGTTTCATTGCCAGTCACAAGCAGAGGTGGAGTTCTAAGCTCCTTGCTTCAGCCTGGTCCAACCCCAAGCTATTGGAGCCAATTGGAGAGTGAACCAGCAGATAGGAGGTTTCTCTTTCTCTCATACTCCCATTCAAATGAATAAATAACTTTTTTTAAGAGTGTGATCACTGGTTTTCCAGTACCCTGAAATTCTGTCTCTACAACTTCCTTAGCTGCACTCCATGTCACTCTCTTAATGAATAAAATGGAATCTATACATTGCCTGTCTCATGGGGTTGTTGCTGAGAATGAGGTTAGATTAATCCTAGCTAATGTCTTAAGACAGGACCTGCGATAGCATAAACCCTGGGTCAGGACTACCTTTCAGTTGTAGTAATGGTTGTAGCAGAAACAATAGTAGCAGCAAATTTGCTTCATGCTGTCTCATCAAGTTGTTGGGATATGGAAGCTGTCAGTTTTAATGGGTCAGCTTATTCATATACATTCCTGAATGAAAATAGCGTTATGTTTTCCTATCTATGTGGCCTGGATACAACCTTCAGTGCACAGTAAAAGGCACTTATGCGTGTGCATATGTATGTGAACACATGCACTCATGTTGAGACACACACCATTATAGAAAGCATGGGAGCTCACTGGATGGGAGTGGACACAAACCATCTTTATTAGAGCCTTCTTCCCACTACCCCCAAATCTAATGATAATGTATGAATTAAAGACACCCTTAAGTGATAGAAACACCCTTAAAGATGGCTATACATCCTCGTTTAAAAAAAGGTTGATTTTTTTTGAAAGGCAGGCTTACAGAGAGAAGGAGAGATGGAAAGATCTTCAGTCTGCTGGTTCACTCCTCAGTTGGCCACAACAGCCAGAGCTAAGCTAACTGAAACCAGGAGCCAGGAGTTTCTTCTGGGTCTCCCACGTGGGTGAAGAATCACAAGGCTTTGGGTCATCCTCTACTGTAGGGAATTGGATGGGAAGTGGAGCAGCTGCAATATGAACTGGCATATGGGATGCTGGCGCTAACAGGTCTAAGGTTTGCCTGTTGAACTACTATGCCAGCCCCATGTATATCCTCCTTCTGCTACAGGAAAGAAAGGTGTTTTCATGGGGGCTGACTTTAGGGCAGGAAACCAAGTACTGATTCATTAGCAGGATGGAGAGCAGCTTTGTGGCAGATTGCGGGGTGGAGTCCAGAAGACAGCACTGTTAGACCCATGTCCGGGGATTGAACTAGCCATTAATTGCTCCTCTGTTTCCCCAGTTGGTGCTGTTAGAAAAGAAGCAGCAGCTGACAGGGCAGTTGGCAGATGCTAAGGAGCTGAAGGAGCATGTGGACCGCAGGGAGCAGCTGGTGTTCAGCATGGTTTCTCGCTACCTGCCTCAGGAGCAGCTCCAAGATTACCAGCACTTTGTCAAGATGAAATCCGCTCTCATCATTGAACAACGAGAGTTGGAGGAGAAGATCAAGCTTGGGGAAGAGCAGCTCAAATGTCTCAGGGAGAGCCTACTCCTGGGGCCCAGCAATTTCTAATGCTACCAGCGGTTGGCCATGGCACCCCTGCCCTGCCACAGTGGGAAGTGCAAGCAGTTGGTTGGGAGTAGACAGCAGTTAGTTAACAGTTTGTTCCAGCCCTTTGCCCTGGGTGTCTCACACTGTCCCTTTCCTAGCAGTGGTCCCAGCCAGTGAGGAGATCCTGGGGAGACTCTAAGTGTCGTCTACCCTAGGGAGCTGCAACAAGGTGTTCTCATCCAACCACACTGTCCTTCCCACGGTGTGGGTGTGCACAGGCAAGCACTTACTGCACACGGAACTAGCAAAGTGCCTGCACGCTTCTTAATGCTAAGACACCAAAGATATCACCAACTCACCACCTCCCCCCCTCCTGGAATTAGCCTCCTAAGGCTCTGAGAGAAGCTGCTGGGTGCATGCAGCTCCACTCAACTCCAGGGCTCCCTGCCCAGCCATTTCCTGGGCCAGACATCTGGCTGCTTTGAGAGTACATTCACTTAGCACCAGTTTGAGGGCCTCACCCTAGCTTCGCAGTAGGAAGCATAGAAGGAGAAATTACACTTAACTTAATTAGCAGAATGCAAAGATGAGGCGGCCCCAGGTGGCCCTCAGGAAGGAGCCAGACATAAACAAATTGGTTCCAGCCCCACCTTGTCCAGCAGCCGGAAAAGAGGGAGGACAGCTACTCTCAGTCCTCACCCTGTTCTGAGACTCTGGTCCCATCTTTCTTTGCTGGGCTTAGCAGGTGCCTACCCCAGGGCCTCACACATTAATGGCCCATTAATTGCTGTACTAAAGTTGACTTCTGGATATAGGTCTCATTGTTGCTGGGGTGGGTGGATGTTCTTATTGTTATATTTTAAATGGCCTTTTAATCTTATTTATTTTTTATGTTTTGATCTTTTTCATTCTTTCTTTTTTGTTTTGTTTTGTTTTGTTTTGTTTTAACTAATAAGGCAAGAAGAGGAAAGTTGGAGAGGGGAAAGTTAGCCCAGAAGGAAAAGCTTTTCTGCATATCAGCCTGATTCCGCCATGGCTAGGTAAGCGAGTGCCAAGGCATTGAATTCTTCCTACTTAACTAGAAGTGTCTAAGAAGAAGTTCTGTCCTTGAACTCAGAGCTGCTGAACCACAGCCTGGCCCTGTGTCTACCCTAATGTCTGAGTGATCATGAGCTTAGCATTCCCCCAGCAAGATTCAGTTTCTTCTTCTTCATCTTTTTTTTTTTGAAACCAAAGAATCTCCTAAATCTGACAAAGACTCATCCATTACTCTACTCATCTCCAAGCTATGGGATGCGTGGAAGTGTATTTAGGAGTTCCTCTAACAATTGCTTTCTTAGCCTGTGGCCTGACATAGGGAACCAAAATTCGCAGGAGCTGGGAACTGTAGTTAGAGCCAGTCCCTCAGAACAAGTTATGATCCAGCAAATTACGATGCTGTAGTTCCTCTTATCCACAGGAACTAGAGCCGCCCCCTCCCCCCATGGATGCTTGAAACAGCAAATAGTACTGAACCTGATCTATATTGTGTTTTTAACCTGATACATATTGTTTTTTTCTCCTATATGTACTGTAGCATTGGGCAGAGTTACCCTTTCATGTGACATGTCCTAGTGCATCCTTCCCATTGCAACAGTTGCACTTTGGGGTCATTATTAAGTAAAACAAGGCTTCCTTAAACACAAGTGCCGTGATACCATTACAGTCAACCTGATCATCAAGAAGGCCACCGAGGGGGCTAATAGGTGTCCATTTGCTGGTCAAAGGGATGACTCATGTTCTGAGTGAAGTGAAGCAGGATGCTGTGAGATGTCAGCATGCTACTCAGAATGACATGCCAGTTAAAACTTATGAATTATTTCAAAGATTTCCCATTCAGTATGTTTGAAATAGTTGACCACTGCTCACTGAAACCGGAGAAAGTAAAAGAATGGATAAGGGATAGTGGCGTGGGGGTGCTGCTGCATGAACTACTAAAACTGCTGCTCTTGTCCAGGCCCTGGCACTGGTAACCAGCCTTTGTCCTGGAAAAACCCTAGAGGGAAATGACAGAGGGAAAGTTGTGACAAAACTCTGACCCTTACCCAACTCAATCCCCTGCTTGGTATATAATCTAGCCCAACCCTCTCCTCAAAGCCGCCCCCCCACCTCTCTTCCAGCCAGGCAAATTCCTCAGAATCCTTTGAGATTCACTGTAGCAGGAGTACCTCATTCAGCCAAAGAATTTGCCAAGGAACTTTGCTGTTGCTACAAATACTGCTAACTTCCTTTTCCTCTTCATTGTATTGGGAAACAATGGAAGAATCTTGGCCCAAGGATGTCTTGGGAGTGGGTAGGAATCCTTTCTGTGAGTCTCTTGGTATGCTCTTAGCATTGCTGTTGCCAGAACCACTGTTAGAAATTCACCCCCTCTGCAATTCTCCCCTCCAATGGAAGAACTAACTTTGTTTATGATGGCTGAGGGTTATAAAGGACTATGCTTATGCAAGCCAAGGTTGAGGAAGGTGGGAAAATGCTTTGAGTAGAGGCTATGGTTACCATCTTTTTTTTTTTTTTTTCAATGACGAGGCTCTAGGACAAGCAATAAGCAAGTTGTAATGTCTGTGGTTGGGGGATGAGACTGATGTCCTCACTCTAAGATTTGGGGGCTGGAATGTCTTTTTGGAACTGTTGACCCAGGGGGGGAAATGCTCACTTACCAGGACACCATGGCCATAGTCTGGATTTTTAAAGTAGGTCTTAGATCAGCTGTACCTTAAGTTTATGACACCCCAAATACTGTTATTTTTGATATTTGTTATTTTTGTCTCTCACACCACTTCAATCTACTTTCTGGAGTTGGAATAAAACACAAAGATTCTCATTTTCCTGTGGAATGACAATTTCTGAAGCACTGAAAAATAGACAGTAGACAAGGGTGAACTACTAAACTATTAAACAGGCCCTGATTTGCTGTTGTGAGCAATAGTATTCCCATACTATACCCAATATTCCTTGAGATGTCCCTAACCCATCTCAGTCCCTGGGTTCATCCCTACTCCAGGGCCTGCCAAGGGGTTTACAGGTTAGAAGGCAGGCCAAAGGATTTCCCCAGACAGTTACAGATCTTGGCTTCTGCTCTCTTCCTTCAAATACTTAGAGGACTGAGTGGATTATAGGTGAGAATGGTGGTTGATAGACACAGAAAGATCAGGGAAGAAATATCACATATCCTCCCCTACTCCCCAGGCCTTGGATAATTGATTATCCTCAATCCCCACAGCTAGAAACTCAGCCAGGATATGGCAGTACTTGCCTAAGTAGAATTGAAGATGATGAGACAATGACACTGAAATGAAGCCCTAGAAAGCGAGAGGTTAGAAGCAGAGGAAAGGAGAGGAAGCTCCTCTTGCAAGGCCAGGTTCAAGCTGTTCTCCATTTGATTTTGTGTGCCAAAAAGTTGACCAGGGTCTATATCCTGAACCCCAGCCTCCCTGAAGGTGCTGTGCTGTGAGTAGCAGGCCGTTGATGGAGGAAGCCTGGCACATTTCTTGCCATTCCCCACCCTCTGAGCTTGGAAACTCCTGCTGTCCTTGCCAAAGGAGTTCCCTATGCTGATAATATTTCTGTAACAGTGTATTGTACTATTTGAAGATTAGTAGATCTTTGGGGAGGGAGGGTGGGGTAGGGTGTGGTTTCTGTAGATAAAGAACCAGTGTCTGTTGTACAACTGTTGGGGGGTCGTCTATCCCATGTAAAGCTGTTATTTTTCTGAATCTTATTATTTCTGCATTTGTGTCCTCCACCTTCTCGGCTAACATAAATATGCCTGCCAGATTGTCATCAAGGATAATACTTCAATAAAAGGTGCTAAGGACAAAAAACATTTTCTCGTGTGTTTTTATTCCCATGGTAGGAATTTTTCAATTCTGCTTTTTTTAAAAAAGTATTAGAATTTAGTATCTAGCTGTAGTCCTACATAGATAACTCTATGGCCAGAGCCTGACCCTATCCTGACATCCTTATCCTGGCTGATGGTATTGATGGTGCTGATACTCTGCCATTTGTTATCCCCAATAAAATAGTGGCGTCTACTATAACCATTTTAGGGTCTTATCCAGGATTACTATAAATAGGAGTCACAGAGTGTGTGTAATGGGTTGTTTCGGTTGTTAACACTGGTTTGAAGCATGGTCTCCTTAGAAAGACCTCAGACAATGGTAGCCATGCCCTTTAATTCACCGGTGTATTTCTCTATGATTAGTCAAAGGCAGCAGCATTACAGCTAATCTAACCCAACATCTCCAATAAAGGCTGATTCAGCAATAGGTATAGTGTCAGGTATAGACCTCAACAGCGCGCAGAATGCAGTCCTGGCGTCTAGTCTCATCAGGACTTTCTTCAATCCTGAGTTGTTTCTGGTGTATCATTTCTAGCTGATCGTCCAGTGTCAGATGTTTACTCCCAGCTCTCTGAAAAACAGACCTTGACAAACGAGACAGCCTTGCGATTTGGAACACAATGCATTCTAGGCAGGAACTCTGGCACTGTCAAACTTGCCCGATTTCCTCATTCATACTCTGTTCATGTTCCAGCTACCTTCTTCCTACTCCAGAGAGCCAATGTGGCATTAAAATGAACTTTGTTCAAATCCCGATCCCACCACTAATTCTATGAACTTGGGCTGCTTGCTGAACTTCTGATATCATTTTTTTAATCTGTAAAATAGGAACATTAATACTTATAAGACTATTGTAACTTAATAATTATAAAACTATCTACCTAAAATTAAAAACTATCTACCTATGGGGCGAGAGAAAGGCAGGATCCCATGCCCCTCCCCAAACCTCATGACAATAGTCTGAATTTTAGCTAGATTTCCAGGAGATTTGTATGCATGTTTAGTTTAACAAGTGCTGTGCTGTCACAGACATACTCTACATGGTTACTACTGTGATCTGGATGTGCTTAGTTCAGTCTTTCCTTATCTCTGACATGTTCTTCCTTTTCCATATCATTTACAAATGCCTGACTGAATAGTGTTCAACAAAACTGCAGAATGTAAGGTTAGTATTTGCCTTTGTCTGCTTTATGCTGCTGTAAAAGAATGCCTCACAATGGGTAATTTATAATGAATACAAAACCATTTTCACAAAGTTCTGGAGGCTCAGAAGTCCAAGATCAAGGGATGAGCATCTTGCAAGAGCTTTCTTGTTGCATCAGTCCATGGAAGATGGGCAAATAGAGACACTGAGAAATCTGACTTGTAGCTTCAAGCCCTTTTGTAATCAGAATCCATGTTGCATGGAGGATGAAGCTTCCTACCAATGCTTCGGGAAGTCACAAACACCTATGAATACACAGTTTCTCCTTGACTTATAATAGGATTATGTCCTGGTGATATCATCCTAAGTTACAATGCACTTACGACACCTGAGCTACCGGCCACCAGAGCTGAGCAACACAGCACAGTCTAGAGTACCAGTTGTTTCCCCTGTGACCCTGCATTTGATTGGGGACTGCAGCTCCCTGCTGCTGCCCAACACCTCAAGTGATTACTGTATATATTGCATTAGCCTGGGAAAAGGGCAAAATTCAAAATTTCAAGTATGGCTTTACTGAATACCAATAACTTTTACACCATCATGAAGTTGGAAAATCTTAAGCTAAACTGTCATACGTCAGGGAACGACTTATAAAATTAAGTGAACAATCGGAAAAAGGATATTAAGAAAGTCATTTCATTTACCGTAGCATCAAAAGCAATAAATTGCTTAGAAATAAATTTAACACAGAAGTGTCAGACATCCACACTGAAAACTACTTTTAAGAACTCATGAAAATTTAAAGAGGGCCCAGCACAATGGCTCAGTGGCAAAATGCTCTCTTTACAAGCCCCAGGATCCCATATGGGCATTGGTTTGTATCCCAGCTGCTCCACTTCCCATCCAGCCCCCTGCTTGTGGCCTAGCAAAGCAGTAGAAGATGACCCAAAACCTTGGGATTCTGCACGCAAGGGGAGACCTGGAAGAAGCTCTTGGCTCCTGGCTATGAATCAGCTCAGCCCCAGCCATTGCAGCCACTTGGGCACTGAACCCGTGGATGGAAGATCTTTCTCGCTGTATCTCCTTCTCTCTGTAAATCAGCCTTTCCAATAAAAATTAATAAATCTTATTTTTAAAAATGTTTAAATAAATGGAAACATAAATTCACATATTCATGGATTGGAACACTTAATATTATTAAGAAGAATATACACTCCAAATTGATGCAGAGACTCCCCAATCCTTTATGAAATTACAAAAGATACAGTAAGTAATAAGAACAAAGCTGAAGTTCACAGTTCCAAATTTAAAAATGTATGCCAGAGATACAATAATCAAGCCAAAGCAGTATAAACATAAGGATGGACACATAAATAAATGGAATTGAATAGAGTCCAGAAATAAACCACTGTACTTACAGCCAATTCATTTGCAGTAAGTGTGCCAAGATAATGAAGTGGAGGAAGGAATAGTTTTTGAGCAAACAGTGCTGAGGCAATGGAATATCTACATGGAGAAAATACAGTTGGACCCCTTCCTTATGCACATAGAAAACATCCATTCAAAATTGATCACAGACATCGCAGACCTAAATATAAAAGTAACAATTATAAAGTTCTGGAGGGGAAATGTGGGTGTAAATCTTCCTGAAATTGAATTAGAGAATGTCACACAAGTGACAAAAGAAAATATAAATAAATAAATTGGAATGTGTATCAAAAGTAAATTTTACAGACTGACCAACTTTTTTTTAATAAAGCAAACATTTATTAAACTATAATAAAAACATTCCATCAAATTACAAAACCTGAGCAAGAAAAACAAACGGCACATGTTTAACTGTAGTTGACATTCCAATAAAATTTGCATTCCCAAAATATTATACAGTAATTAGAAAATACCAGCCAAAGTAATATTAGGATACTTTTACGTGCGATCTCAACAAATTTGAACAGAAGCAAATTTTAACAAAGGTAAATTTTACAGTGAAACATAGCAGTAGATTAAGGATCTTAACATGTTTATTTTACTGCTATTTGACACTATGATACAAAAATAAGAGGATTTACTTGACATTTTTAATAAATATCTCATGGGCTGTTGAGTGCCTTACTGGTGAAAAGATTTAACTGGCTAATCTCATCAATCCATTTTGTACATTTAGTAAGCATCATCTCTGCCCTACATAACTCTTAATGCAATTCACAGCACACAAATGGTTATCATATTAAATACATAATCAACTCGGACTTCTCAACAACAAGGAAATTAGTAAACCATCAAATGGACTGCTTACCATACGCTTTCCTCATAACTAAAAAACACACAAAAGAATCAAAATAATATTTGTCATCACTCTAAACTATTGCCAGCAACTGACGGAAACTGCCAATTTGCCATATTCATGTTCACAACATGCTAAATATACTCTGCTGTTACTTCATCCATGAAATGCCAACATGCCTAGAACAGAGAATTTTCACCATCTCTTGCCGTGGGACCTGACTTGCAGCGATCTATATTTAGATCAGAACTCCATGGGCACTTGATGAACTCTACCTTTCCATGTTGGCTTTCTTATATGAGAGAGAATATATGGTATTTATTCTTTTGTGATTGACTCATTTCGCTGAGCATAATAGTTTCTAGTTGGGACCACCTGGTTTTGAATAGAATAATATCGTTCTTCTTGACAGCTGAATAATATTCCATTGAATAGATGTACCACAATTTTTTTAACCATTCTTCCTTAGACGCACATCTGGTTTGTTTCCATGACATTGCTATTGTGGATTGTGCTGCTGTGAATATAGGATTACAGATCCCCTTCTCGTATGCAGATTTCACTTCTGTTGGGTATATTCCTAAGAGCGGGATTGCTGGGTCATATGGCAGGTTTATTTGCAATTTTCCAAGCACTCTCCATATGGATTTCCACAATGATTGTACTAGCCTACACTCCCACCAGCAGTGAAGGAGGGTACCTTTTTCCCCACATCCACGCCAGCATGTGTTGTTTTTCGAATTCTGAATGTAGGCCAGTCTCACAGGAGTTAGGTGGTACCTCAAGGTGGTTTTCATTTGTATCTCTCTGATGGCTAGAGAGCCTGAGCATCTTTTCATATATTTATTAGCTATTTGTATCTGTTCTTTTGAGAAACGTCTGTTCATTTCCTTTGCCCATTTTGCTACAGGGTTTCTTTTTTCACTATCCTTGGGTTTCTGAAGCTCTTTGTAGATCCTAGATATTAGTCCCCTGTCACTTGTGTAGAATGCAAAAATTTTTTCCCATTCTGTAGGTTGTTTCTTCACTTTTTTAATGTTTCTTTTGCTGTACAGAAACTTTTTAGTTTGATATAGTCCCATTTGTTCATTTTGGATTTGATCGCCGTTGCTTTAGGCGTCTTTTCTAAAAAGTCTTTCCCTGTTCCTATATCTTGGAGTGTGCTACCTATGTTTTCCTTTAGTAGTTTAATGGTTTCTGGGTGTAGATTTAAGTCCTTGAGCCAATTAGAGCTGATTTTTGTATAGTGCGACAGGTACGGGTCCTGCTTCTTTATTCTGCAAGCTGCTATCCAGTTGTCCCAACAGCTTTTATTGAATAGACCAGGTTTTTTAGCTGGATTGTTTTCTGTTTTCTTGTCAAAGATTAGTTGACTATACATGTGTGGATCCCTTTCTGGTGTTTCTATTCTGTTCCACTGATCTTCTTCTCTGTTTCTGTACCAGTACCAGACCGTTTTGATAACCACTGCTCTATAGTATGTCTTGAGGTCTGGAATTGTGATTCCTCCGGTTTGATTTCTATTTTTCAAGACAGCTTTAGCTATTCGTGGTCTTTTGTGGTTCCAGATGAACTTCTGTATCATCTTTTCTATTTCTGAGAAGAATATTGCTGGGAGTTTGATTGGGATTGCGTTGAATCTATATATTGCTTTCGGTAATATGGCCATTTTGATGATGTTGGTCCTGCCAATCCAAGAACATGGTAAGGTTCTCCATTTTTCAAGATCTTCTTCTATTTCTTTTTAAAATGATTTATAGTTTTCATCGTAGAGGTCTTTCACATCTTTAGTTAACTTAATTCCTAGGTATTTAAGATTCCTTTCCTCTATTTTAAAGGGAACTGTACTTACAATTTCTTCCTCAGTGGCGGAATTATTTGTATACACGAATGCCATTGATTTGTGTTCATTAATTTTGTATCCTGCTACTTTGCCAAAGTCTCTTATGAGTTCCAATAGTCTTTTGACTGAGTCTTTTGGTTCTCCTATATAGAGAATCATGTCATCTGCGAATAGCTATAATTTTAATTCTTCATTTCCAATTTGTATTCCTTTAATTGCTTTTTCTTGTCTAATAGCTCTGGCAAGAACTTCCAAAACTCTATTGAAGAGTAGCGGTGAGAGTGGACATCCCTGTCTAGTTCCAGATTTTAACGGGAAGGCTTCTAGTCTTTCCCCATTTAGTATGATATTGGCATTGGGTTTATCATAAATTGCTTTGATTATGTTGTAGAATGTTCCTTCTATGCCTATCTTATTTAGGGTTTTTAACATGAAGTGGTGTTGGATTTTATCAAATGCCTTCTCTGCATCTATTGAGAGGATCATATGGTTTTTATGAGTCAACTTGTTGATGTGATGTATCACATTTATTGTTTTGCGAATGTTGAACCATCCTTGCATACCTGGAATGAATCCCACCTGGTCTGGGTGAATAATCTGCCTAATGTATTGTTGGATCCTGTTGGCTAATATTTTATTGAAGATCTTTGCATCTATGTTCATCAAGGATATCGGTCTGTAGTTCTCTTTTTCTGTTGTTTCTCTCTCTGGCTTTGGTATTAAAGTGATATTAGCTTCATAGAACGAGTTTGGAAGAATTGCCTCTTTTTCTATTGTTTGAAAAAGCTTGTGTAAGATTGGGGTTAGTTCTTCCTTAAACGTTTGGTAGAATTCAGCAGTGAAGCCATCTGGTCCCGGGCTTTTCTTGGTTGGGAGGGCTTTAATTGTTGATTCAATCTCAGTGCATGTTATTGGGCTATTTAGATTGTTAATTGCTTCTTGATTCAATTTTGGTGGGTTGTATAAGTTCAAAAATCTGTCCATTTCCTCTAGGTTTTCTAATTTGTTCGCATATAGTTGCTTATAGTAGTTCCTGATGATTCTTTGTATTTCTAAGGTATCTGTTGTTACATCTCCATTCTCATTTCTGATACTATTAATGTGTATTTTCTCTCTCCTTTTTTTAATTAGTCGAGCTAGTGGGGAGTCTATTTTGCTGATTTTCTCAAAGAACCAACTCTTTGATTAATCTTGTGTATAGTCCTCTTGGTCTCTATTTGGTTTATTTCCTCCCTTGTTTTGATGATTTCTTTTTTCCTACTAGTCTTAGGGTTGCTTTGTTGTTGTTTTTCTAGTTCCTTCAACTGTAAGATTAGCTGATTTACTTGGTGCTTTTCTTGTTTCTTGAGATAAGCATTAATTGAAATAAACTTTCCTCTCAGCACCGCCTTGATTGTATCCCATAAGTTCTGATAAGTGGTGCTGATGCCTTCATTTGTTTCAAGCAATTTTTTAATTTCCCCTTTGATTTCCTCTCTAACCCATTGCTCATTTAGTAATATATTGTTCAGCCTCCATATGTTTGTAAGTCTTCCTTGGTGTTTCGAATTCTTGGTCTCAAGCTTCACTCCTTGGTGGTCTGAGAATGTGCATGATATAATTTCCACTTTTTTAAATTTGCTAAGGCTTGATTTATGGCCTATGATATGATCAATTCTGGAGAAAGTTCCATGTGCTGATGAAAAAAACGTGTATTCTCTGTCAGTAGGATGAAAGGTTCGATAGATGTCAACTAAGTCCATTTGCTCTAGAGTTTGAATGAGTTCTATTGTTTCTTTGCTGAGTTTCTGGTTTTTTGATCTGTCCATTTGTGTTAATGGGGTATTAAGGTCCCCCACTATTGGAGTCTATTTCTCCCTTTAATCCCGTTAATATTTGTTTCACGTAACTAGATGCTTTGGCATTTGGAGCATAAACATTTATTATGCTGATCTCTTCTTGCTGGATGCATCCTTTGATCATTATATGGTATCCTTCTTTATCTCTTTTGATGCTTTTCACATCAAAGTCTATGTCATCTGATATAAGAATGGCTACTCCTGCTTGTCTTACCTTACCATTTGCTTGAAATATCTTTTTCCATCCTTTTACTTTCAATTTTTTCTGATCTTTATTGGTGAGATGCGTCTCCTGTAAGCAGCAGATAGATGGATTTTGTTTTTTGATCCAATCCTCCAATTTATGGCATTTAATTGATGAGTTTAAGCCATTTACATTCAGCGTTATTATAGATAAAGGACAATTTGGTGCTGTCATTTTGGCGATGTGTTGTTCTAAATTAGGTCTTGTGTTAGCATTTTAGTTGGATGTTCTCCACATTTGCCTTTGTTTCTGATGGTTACTATTTCTTTTTTCTTTCATAGGAACTTCCTTGAATATCATTTGTAGGGCAGGTTTAGATGAGACAAAATCTTGAAGTTTTTCTTTATTGTGGAAGAATTTTATTTCATTTTCAAAGAAAAAAGAGAGCTTTGCAGGGTAAGTTATTCTGGGCTGAAAATTTTTCTCTTTTAGAATCTGGAATATGTCACTCCAGTCTCTTCTGGCCTGTAACGTTTCCTCTGAAAAGTCAGCTGTGAGTTTAATTGGGGTTCCCCTATATGACACTTGATTTTTTTCTCGTGCACATTTAAGGATTTTTTCTTTTTGTTCAACTGAGGAGAGCTTGATTATCATGTGTCGTGATGAAGTTCGTTTTTGATCAACTCTGTTGGGAATTCTGTAGCCCTCCTGTATATTATTTTCTAATTCTTTGCTCAGTTTAGGGAAGTTTTCCTGTATTATTTCATTGAATACACCTCTAATCCCAGCTTCTCTTTCTGCTCCTTCTGGAACACCCATAACTCTTATGTTAGACTTTTTAATCATATCTTTTAATTTTTGGATATTATTTTTAGCTTGACCTAGTTCTGCTTCCAGCTTTTTGTTTGTTTCTTCGTGATGGCAGAAAATATCTTCTAATTCTGAAATTCTTTCTTCTGCCTCATTCATTCTGTTTTTGAGACTCTCCACTGTAGTTTTAATTTGCTCTACTGTGTTCTTCATTTCTGATATATCAGCCTTAATTTGATGTATTACTGCTATTTCTTCTTTGAACTCTTGTTTGTACTTCTCATTGTTGACCAGGAGCTTTGCAATGAGTTTTCTGAGTTCCCTGTCCTCCATTTTCTCAATGTCTTCCTCAGTTAACTCTGAGAATGGGCGAAGCTTTTGTTCCTTTGTTGGAGAGACTTTAGTAACATTCATAGTGTTTTTTTTTTCTTGTCTTTTTCCTTTTGAAATTGTCAATCTGTTTGACGACATCTCTCTGGTCTGTTACCTCAGGTGTATAAATTAACTTTAATGCTCAATCAGTACCCTGGGTTTAGGAAACACAACTGTCCTAAATAATTGCTTTGCGTGGCACTGATTTTATAGGCAGGACTGAGCTTATTACCTACCCCTGCTAGCCAACACGTCTAAGTACCTCCTGAGGTCGTCCTGGGCAAACTTGGTGGCCAGAAAGATCAGGGGGCTGTCGCAGTCAGCTCCAGGGACTACACAGACCCCCCAGGCTGCAAGACTATTGCCGTGGGCTCAGCTCTGCGCAATCAACCAACAACACACCCACTCTGGATCTCCACTCAGGGTTCACACCTGCTATCCTGCCACCCGATATGGCTCCAGGTGGAGAACCGCAGCTGCTAGCTTTCAGCTCCAGGTACCACACCGACCCCACAGGGAACAGAGCCAGTGCTCCCCTCCACCCCCAGACCAGATCCGCACAAACAGTCAGAAAGGGGCCCGTGTGCCGTTCTGTCAACTCCGCCCTGCGCCTCTCCACACAAGGCGCACCCCCCCGAGTCCCCGACTCCCTCCGCGTGCAGCTGTTCCCAATCACCAAGCTCAAACTGTCAGGTCCCGGACCACACTCGCCCTCCCAACCCCCCACACAGACCCAGGCTCCAACCTGGCAGTCACAACGTCCATGCGGAGGCCACCGGCGGATGTCCAGCCGGCACCGGAAATGAATCGCTGGAGTCCGGACCACCGGAGCCCACGGCCCCGAAGGCTGGCGAGTCCCCAGCCGGCCACAAGGTCAGTCACGAGAGCTCTTTGTGCCAGGAAAGCCAGGTGTTCGCCTGCTACCACCGCCCAGCGCAGGGACTCCGAGTCTTAAAATTCCATTCTTTATGTTATCAGTCTAAGATGTTTTGTTGTAGCAACCCACAAATAAGATAAGGGTGGCATGAGCTTCTGTCGCGGGCAGCAGAGCCGGCAACGTGGGCACGGTGAAGGTCCGGGGGTCGGGCGAAGGTCCGGGGGTCTGGGGAAGGTCCGGGGGTCAGGCGAAGGTCCGGGGGTCTGGCGAAGGTCCGGGGGTCAGGCGGAGGTCCAGGAGTCAGACGAAGGTCCGCGGGTCAGGCGAAGGTCCGCACTGGTTTTGTAGCTTCACAATTCCACCTTCGATAACTTTTCCGAGGAAGAGCGACTTGGGAGAGTTGAAGAGCGTGTCCGACGAGCTTGGCAGAGAGTAACTCACTCCCTGTTCATGTCTTGAAGCAGAAAGGAATTCGGACCTTTGCTATCTGCTGGAGCCAGCAGAGCCAATAACGTGGGCGGAGAGAGGGTCTGGGGAAGAAGCGCTGACAGGAGACCAGCCACGGTAGAAGTCTCTCACACCGTTCCAACTTTTAATGAAGTAAAAAACAATTCACGTAGTAGGAGAAAACATTTGCACATGGTATATTTAATGTCATATTTGTTTTCAGAATATTAAAAGAACGCTTAAAAGTCAATGTGAAAAAGCAAGTAACCAATTCAAATGGGCAATGAACTACAGTAGACGTTTCTTCCAAAAAAAAATGTGTGTCTTTATCTGCTTGAACTGCTAGAATAACATAGGTTAGTGAGCTTAAACAGCAATATGTTTCTTAAAACTCTGGAAGCCAGGACATCCAAGGTCAAGATGACAGCAGATTTAATGTCTTGTTAGGAATCCCCTCCTGGTTTGCAGATGGCTGTCTTCCTGCCGCATCCCCTTAGAGCTGATGCTTAGAGGGCTGTGCTTTCTCTTCTTTTCTTGAAGGAGTCCAATCCCATTATGAGGGCCTCACCATGTGAGCTCATCTCAACCTAAAATCCCCAAACCCCACCTCCAAATACCATCACGTTGATGTTATGGCTTCAGCATAAACATTTGGAGGGAGGTCACAGTCTACAGTAATATGAAAATGGCAAGCAAGCGCACGGACAAATGCTTGACTTTACTATTCCTACGAAAGCACAAATCCAAACCATAATGAGATACCACTTCACACTCACTAGAGCAGCTATAATAATGAAAAAAATAAGTGCTAGTGAGGATGTGGAAAAATTGAAAGACTCATTGATTGCTGTGGGGTATGTAAACTGATGCAATCACAATAGCTTGGATGTTTTTCAAAATGTTAAACAGAGTTCCCACATGGCTTAGCAATTCTACTCGCAGGTGTATACTCAAGCAACGGGAAAACTGGTGTTTTGGCAAAAACATACATAAAAAATGTATAAATCAGCATTTTCTTAATAACCAAACAGTGAAAACAATCCAAATGTCCATCAGCTGAGAAATAAATATTTGGCATTTTCATACAGTTGGTAATATTTCATAAAGATGCCCAAAATGCCAACACATACTTTAACATGGGTGAAGTGTGCTAAATTCTGGTGGGCATTGTGGTTCCACTGATTAAGCTGCTACCTGCAACACCAGCATGGGTTTGAGTCCTAGCAGCTCCATTTCCAATCCAGCTCTCTGCTAGCGTGCATAGGAAGGCAGCAGATGACCCAAGCACTTGGGCCCCTGCCACCCACATGGAAGACCAAGGTAAGAGTTCCAGGCTCCTGGCTTTAGTCTGAACCAGTCCGTCCTGCTGCTGCCATTTGGAGAGTGAAAAAGCAGATATAAGAATTCGTTTTTCTGTCTCTCCCTGTCTCTCTAAGTCGGCCTTCCAAATAATTAAATATTTGGAAATAAATAAATAAAATAATGATATCACCAATTTATATGTCACCGTAATGACTAACTTGGCACCTGTCGGCCTTAATTGCTTCATCTGTAAAGGGGAACTAATAAAAGTACCACCCCTGAGTGTTGTTATGAATATCAAATGAGATAATCTTTTTTTTTTAATGAGATAATCTATAAGAAAGCTTTAAAACAGTGGCTGACATGTAGTAGGTGTTCAATAAATGTTAGCTTCTAGATGCACTACTATTTTTGTTGGCTTGAGATTGCCGCAAAAGAAGGTAAGGAAAAGCGAAGCGTCCTCAGCTTTGGAAGCAGACAGTTCTCTTAGTGTGATCTTGAGAAGTCACTTCACTTACTGACCTTTTAACTCTTGTAATAAGGAGGATAATCCTTCCTGTGGATGTAACCATAAGGAAGGTTACATACTGCCCTCACCACTTAGAATTTGTGTGTCCTTGAGTATGTGTAACTTCCCTCCTGTACTTGACTGTCCTCTTCTGTCAAATGACAGTAACCAAAATACTTCCTTGGGGAGAGTGAGAAATGATTGAGCAGATCCACGTAAACTACTCAGACAGTACTAGCACAGACTAAGTGCTCAATGTTTGTACCTGTTATTATCAGGCTGAAGTGGAATCAAATTAAATCTTTGATAGTGCTAGACATATAGTATATCCTCAGTAGACATGGCTCCCTTCCTCACTCTGCTCTGTGCACCAGGTCCAAATGTGATGCACCAGGTCCAGATATCTTTGGATTTGCAGATAAAGTATTTCAGACAAAGGAGTTCTCCATAGTTAGTAGAATTTTCTGGAAGGTTCAATACATCCATCTGATGAGAATGATGAAATTATTAATGCCTGCAATATGATTGCCTATGCTTCCAAGAAAATACTACACTCAGAGCAATAGGAAAAGAACTACTGTTTTGCACATGGAGTCCAAGTAGGGCTCCAATTTTAGGATGATTCGGGGGTCACCTCTACTTCTCCTTAAATTTTGACTTGGGACTCAAGTTAAGTATTACTTAGCTTTACTATCCTGAGTCAGACACTTTCATATGTCTTGGTTTCCACCATGCTTCTATTTAACCATACATCTTAAAATAACAGCCATCATTTAATCTTTATAGCAGCTCTATGATTTTAAGTGCTTTATTAAACAGAGATTCAAAATTGGGGCAGCATTTTTGTTGTTTGTAAATTAAACCCAAGGGTTTCAGTGTATAATGCCATTCATCCATCAACCAATGTGCCAAGTATTGTTTTGAAGTGCACAGTACATACAAAGTACCCATTCTCATGGTGCCTCCATCCCAGTTAAAGAGATAGATAGGTGTAAACATGAGGATTCAATTACATTTTTTGTATATAAAAATGCACATTCACACAGAATTACTTTTTACCCTGGTGCAGCAAGGCAATAAATTCTTCCTTAATTTCTACAGCTATTGGCAAAAGACTAGATTCATGACTGAATCTCTTTCCTAGTGTAACAACTAAAATGTTTCACATTTTCACCGGAGAACAATGCTTCAGTGAGCGTGGGAGTGGAGATATCTCTTTAAGATACTGATTTCATTTCCCTTCGATGTTTGTTCGGAAGAAGGATGCTGGGTCATATGGTAGTTCTATTTTTAATTTTTGGGGAACTTCCACACTGTTTTTTTCCAAGATGTCTATCCTAACATTCATGTTGACAGTACCCAGGGTTCCCTTTTGTCTATATCTCTGCCAGCACTTTTTATCCCTTGTCTTTTTGGCAATAAATTTGGAGGGTATTATGTTAAGTGAAACAGGCTGGACAAAGTAAGAAAAATCCTGTTTACCCTCACTTGTATTCAGAATGTAAAAAAATTGAATACATAAAAAGACTAGAATGCTGGGTACCAGGTGCAGGAGGTTGGTAGAAATAGATGTTGTTCAATGGACACAAAGTGGCAGTTGTATAAGATGAATAAACCCAGAGATTTGATATATAGGATAAGGATGATAGTTAATGCTAACAGAGTAGAGTTGATATTTTCTCATGACAAAAATTAAAGGTAGCCATGTGAGGAAATAATGTTTAATTTGCATGACTGCAGTTCTTGTTTCACTGTGTGTGTGTGTATTACAAAACACCATGCTGTATACCTTAAAATATACAAGAAAAAGTTTCCAGGGGTGGACATTGTGGTACAATGACTAAAGTTGTATCTCATATCCGAGTTCCTGAGTTCAAGTACTGGCTCCGTTTCCAATTCTAGCTTCCTGCTGATGCACACTCCAGAACCAACAGGTACTTTGCTCAAGCACTTGGGTCCCTGCCACCCATGTAGGAAACCTAGATGGAGATCCAAGCTCCTGGCTTCAGCCTAGCCCAGCCCCAGCTGTTGCGAGCATTTGGCAGTAGTGAATCAGTGGATGAAAAACCAGTATCTCTGTCTCTGTCTGCATCTGCTATTCTCTCTTTCTAAATAAATAAATATTCTGAAAATAAACACTTTCACTGTAGACATGTTCTCACTAAATGGAATTGGTAAGGAGATGTTAAAAAAACTATTTCATTTTCTTTATTTATGTGAGAAACAGAGTTACAGATTAAGAGAGGGAGAGACAAAGATAGCTCTTCCATCCACTGGTTCACCCCTGCTTCCCCAAACAGCTGCAACAGCAGGACTAAACCAGTCCAAAGCCAGAAGTCAGGACCTTATTCTTTGTGGGCATAGGTACCCAGGCAATAGCTGAATTGGAAGTGGAGTAGCCAGGACACAAACTGGCACCCATATGGGATGCCAGCACTACAGGTGGTGGCTTAGCCTACTATTTCACAGCGCTGGTCCCTGTAAGGAGATTTTTCAAAAATACGTAGTCAATGATGACATACTGCTGCTGAAAAACTCTTCCATCCATTGATTTACTCCACAAATGGCTGCAATGGCCAGAGCTGGGCTCATTCTTAGCCAGGAGCCAGCGGGTATTTCTGGGTCTCCTATCTGCCAGCTCCTGAAGACGGGTTGAGGTCTGCTGTTGATGAAGACAGCCAACTATCACATGGACATCTCCCCCATTCTGTGCATGGTTCAAACATGGTCAAAGCGATAGCATTCTGGAAAGGCTCGTTTCCTAGGGGCCAATGTTACAGCACAGGAGACATGCTTTGTCTGTGAGCTGCTTTCTTACATTGCTTAACCAGAGTCCTTCAGCCTGCAGATGCGTTGCTGTTCACTGAGTAAAATAACAGATTTGGAATTCTCATTTTCCTTGCAGCTACTGATTTTCTACCCAAAAAGGATAATTAATAGATCTCACCTCCTCAGATGCTGAGTTCATAGTATTTTTTTTTTTTTTACACAGAGGAAATCATTTGGGAAAGGCCATGAGTGAAAAATCAATCTTTCCAACTTGAAAATGCATTAGGATAAATACATATAACTCAATGTGCTAAAAAAAACCCCACAAATTTGTACCCTTCCTTACTTGATAAAGTCAAAAATTTCAGACCAAACTCATTAGTATATTCAAGAAACACTAACTTCTAATTGAGAAAAATCACCTACTCGGGCTAAGTTTGAACAGTTACTGCTTACAAGTCTCAGAAATGACGATATGTTTAAGCACTTTTATAAATATGGAACTTTACTTTTTTTATTTAGAAAAGTGGGTAATGGGGCCAATGTTGTGCACTGAAGAGAGCAGCAGAAGATGGCCCAAGTGACTTGGCCCTGCAACCCACTATGGGAGATCTAGATGAAGGTCCTATGTGCTGGCTTCAGCCTGGGCCAGCCCTAGCTATCACACCCATTTGGGGAGTGAACCAGAGAATGGAATATGTCTGTCTCTCCCTCTCGCTGATTCACTCTGCCCTTCTAATCAATTAATTCTTAAGAAAGAATTAAAGGCAAGAGTGCCAAAGAGGAGAGGCAGATGCAGAAGAGTAATGTGACTATACGATAAATCAGAGAAAATCGTTAAGAACAGTTTTCATCTTTCCCACGTCTCACAGGCTGGTAGCCATTTTGTTATAGCAAGGAAATCTACCCGAGTTACTAAAATATTTTATAGACAGATCCGACCATCCAAACCATGTATGTTGAACCAGTCTCAGAAAGCAGAAAACTTTTGCACCTAGCTGGAATAGTGCTGAATGCCTTTAGACTTGGAGCCAGCTCTGCCCTCACTTTGTGACCTCATGATCCTTGATCAGTTCTGAGATACAGTCAGCCCTCTAAATCCACAGTTTCTGCATCTGAGCATTCAATTTATACAAGAGACTTGAACCCAACACCCAACAGGATGTTGTTTTTATATCCATGGGATGGGCGTTTGCTGTGGAACCAACCTCTTGTGGATACTAAGTGACAACATTTTGGTGGTTATTTTTTTTAACATATATTTATTTATTTATTTATTTACTTAAGGAAGGGGTTTCAAACCCTGGCACAGTTACATCTTCTCGTTTTTTGAAAGATTTTATTTATTTTTATTGCTAAGTCAGATATACAGAGAGGAGGAGAGGCAGAAAGGAAGAGCTTCCGTCCAATGATTCACTCCCCAAGTGACTGCAATGGCTGGAGCTGAGCCAATCCAAAGCCAGGAACCAGAAGTCTCTTCCAGGTCTCCCAGGCGGGTGCAGGGACCCAAGGCTTTGGGCCGTCCTGGACTGCTTTCCCAGGCCACAAGCAGGGAACGGGATGGGAAGTGGAGCCACCAGGATTAGAACTGGTGCCCATATGGGATGCCGGCGCATTCAAGTTCAGGACTTTAGCCGGTAGGGCACCATGCCGGACCCTGAACATTTATTTTATTTGAAAGGAAGAGTGACAGAGTGGTAGAGAGATAGAAAAGAAGAGAGGGGAGAGAAAGAGAAAGGGGAGAAAGAGAGACAGATAGATCTTCAACCCACTGGTTCACATCCCAATTGGTTGCAACAGCTGCAGCTGAGCCAGGTTGAATGCAGAAGCCAGGGACCCCCACTTAGTTACCAGGAACCCAAGCACTTGAGTCATCATCTGCTGCTTTGTCAGGCACATTAGCAAGGATTTGGATCAGAACACTCCATGTGGGAAGTTGATGATGCAAACTGTGGCATCATAGTCTCAGCTCCTTTGGTGGTTATTACAGTGAAGATTAACATCTTGCCTGACTCCAGGCTCTGATGAACATAATGCCATGTTCCAAACCTGATCCCCAAATGACATACCAGTTGAGCTCCCTCAAAGTAGCCTCATTGCCTGTGGAATGCAGTTCTGTGCCCCTTGTGAGCTGTCTCCTGTGGACTTTCCCAGTTGTGACTCCCGATGCATCACACTTAGCCTTGACCGTCGCTGAATCTGCAGACACATCATGAAGTTGCATTCCTCCATACTTTCACAAAGGTCCCTCTACTTGAAAGGCCAACCCCAGTTCCCCACTTCCTAATTTACCCATTTGGCTAATTGCAGTTTTTCCTTTTGTGTTGAGTCAGATGTCACCTCCTTCAGAAATATACCTTTGTCATAATACTGTGCATGATATTCTGATATGATCACAGTTTGTACTTTCTATCTCTTTAGGTTATGGGTTTCTTGAGAGCAGAAATTAAATTGCACCATTAGCACTTAGCACAGTGTTCCCAGCTTATAGTAAACATTTCAGAGATAAAAGGGTATTGATATTTCATGCAGGCTACTGTAGAGTTTATATTCTAGAAATATTTCACACTGGTTTAACCTCCTCACCACAATTAGGAAATGTCAAAGTGTCCTGAAGCCTGGTCCTTATTCCTTTCCTCTTTCACTGTATTCGCGCTCTCTCTCTTTCTCTTTCTCATTCTCCCTCTCAAAATCCACCGATTCCATGGTTACAGTTTATCTTTCAAATAAAGCCCCCAAATTCAGTACAGATTTTCACTACAGAGCTTTTCTTAGCTCCAAAGCTTTGTGTGTGCTCGGATGACTCAGTGATTCCTCAAATGCATGTGTCCAGAACGGAACACTTGGTCTTTCCTTTCAAACCTGCTTCTCTTTGGTGCTCTTGATACAACAGTGAATGATACTCTTATATCTGACCAAGTAGGAAAACCTGCAGTTTTAAGCCAGTCCCGGAATCCTCTTTTTCTTCCCTTCTATATAAACTCCATTATCAAGCCTATCAACTCTTTCTGTGACATATGTCTCAGACCTATTTGTTTATCTCCCACCCACAACTATTATCTTCGGAACAACATCATTTGCCTCTTACTCTTCTCCCTACTTCATTTCTTACTTCTTATAGTCTTCATATTGTAGTCAAGTTGAGCTCACCAACACTCCAATATGATTGTGTCACCTCTTTTCTAGCTTAAGTAACTTTATTAGATTCCAAAGGCTTTGCCATTGCTTATTAGGCTCTACATACCCATGTATGTGTGATGTTGCACCAACTTCACCTTCAACTTTATTATCTGGCCAAATCTGCTTTTTCAGGTTTACCTGTCTCTCTGTCTCTTTTGATGTATCTTTAAAAGATTTATTTATTTTTATTGCAAAGTCAGATATGCAGAGATAAGGGGAGACAGAGAGGAAGATCTTCTGTCCGTTGATTCACTTCTCAAGCAACCACAACAGCCGGAGCTGTACTGATCCAAAGCCAGGAGCCAGGAGCCTCTTCTGGGTCTCAAAGGCAGGTGCAGGGTCCCAAGGCTTTGGGCCGTCCTCTACTCTTTTCCCAGGCTACAAGCAGGGAGCTGGATGGGAAGCAGGGCTGCCGGGGTTAGAACCACTGCCCATATGGGATTCCCACATATGCGAGGTGAGGTCATCAGCACTATGATGCCACGCTGGGCCCTCCCTCTTTGATATTTAAAGGCTGAGTATTTCAATACTTTCTTTAGCATTGAGTTACTTAGACTCTGCTACAAAAACAATCATCAAATTTCAGTGGTTGACAATAACAATTGGTTCCTGTTTATCTTATATGGAGGCTACTGATGAGCTACAGCTTTGCTGGACTTGCTGGGTTCAGGTGGCTCTTTGACTTCTCATTCAGAAACCACCACTGAGGAAACTGCCATCCTCTTGCGCAGACTCTCATCTCTTGTTGGAAGTCAAATGCTTAAAATGCACAGAGCTGAGCCATGAGAGTGTCTCTAACACTTCCGCCTTCTGGGGTGTATTATGCCCACTGTGGCATTACAGATTACCACCAACTTATGGTCATGTGAAAACACATTCATGATCTCACAGTTTCCATGTGCCGTGAGCCTGGATGTGGCTTAGCTAGGTCCTTTACTTAAGGCTTCCGCCAGATTACAGACAAGACATCAGTCTGGCTTTAACGAGTATATGTATTTATGTAAAGTGGACAAATAATTCATAAATTGCAATGCAGATTTAGCAGCTTAGTGATTTTTCCTACCCACCCTCCTCCAGCCTGCATTCCACACCCCCATTCTTCTTCCTTATTTTTTTCTAGTCTTTACAATGACATAATTTCATTTCACTTCATAATTATAGGTTGAACACTCTATTAGGTGAACATATTAACACATAGTAAGTAGAAAGTAATAATAATAAAGAAGAACAAATAAAAAAAAAAACTATTGTTCCTAGGAAGCATAAACAAAGGCTGTTGACAATAATGAAATCCCAGACAGCCTCTCTTGCATCTGTAGATAACATTTTTGTACGCTATGTATTAGTTATCATAGATTGATATTTGTATTTTGGGGACTGGCTTATTTCATTAAACATTATGAGTTGTGGTTGCATCCATTTAGCTGCCAAGACGAGATTTGATTCTCTTTATGGCTAAGCACTATTTGATGTGTATGAATATCACATTTGCTTTGTTCACTCCTCCGCTGATGAACATCTGTGTCGATTCCACATCTTAGGTATTGTAAATAAGGCTGCTGTAAACATGGATGGGCAGTAACAGCCTCATATGCAGATTTCATTTCATTTGGATAAATTCCAAGGGGATGACTGCGACTGTTCTTACCTACAATCTCTTCTTACTTTCAAGCTCACTTGAGGTTGAATGCCAAAATCCTTTTCTTGCGGTAGTGGAACTGAGGGCACTAGGTGTTTATAAGCCTCCCCCTAAGGCTGCTTGCAGATCCTAAGGGCTGCCCTCAACTCCTGCAAGATACCAACAGCTCCTAGGTGCTTCTCATAGCTGTTAAAGGCTTCCTCGCAGTTTATTCCAATGTAACATGGTTGCTTACTTGATCGAGCTGGCAAAACGAAGCTCTCACATGAATAGACCTTGTGTAGTGTGGCTTCAGAAAGTTTATAGAAATTGGAATTAAATTACAAGTTTATTTTGGCACAATCTTTTTTTGAAGTTTATGCATAATTTTTTATATAAATATACATTTATACAAACTTTTGAAGACCTTATGCAATGTAATATAATTACAGAAATGGCATTTCATCGCTTTTGTCATAGTCTATCAGAATCTTTTCACAGGTCCCATCTGCATGCAAGGGAATGCATTTCTCATCCTGGAGTCTGCTGATTACAGTCAGTCCCCTGGCTGGCCAGTCCTAATGACAGTGGTGGCAGTTAGGTGGGAATGGCCTATGGGGTGGCAAAAATCAATTTTCTAAAAATAATAATACAATCAATCAAAACTATTACTGTCATTCTTAAACTCTGTGAGCAGAATTATGATAGCATAATTCTAAATTATGCACTTCTTTGAGGTATTAGCATTCAGAACACTAAGCAAACTAACCACTGAATGTTTATTTAATTTTAATCAGTAATTTCATAATTCTCTCAGAAAAATATTTTTTTAAAGATTTATTTATTTTTATTGTAAAGTCACATATATATATAGAGAGAGAGAGAGGAGGAGAGACAGAGAGGAAGATCTTCCGTCCAATGATTCACTCCCCAAGAGGCCAAAATGGACAGAGCTGAGCCGATCCGAAGCCAGGAGCCAGCAACCTCTTCCCACTCTCCCACGCGGGTGCAGGGTCCCAAGGCTTTGGGCCGTCCTCGACTGCTTTCCCAGGCCACAAGCAGGGAGCTGGATGGGAAGTGGAGCTGGTGGGATTAGAACCGGCGCCCATATGGGATCCCAGTGTGTTCAAGGTGAGGACTTCAGCCGCTAGGCCATGCTGCCGGGCCCAGGAAAGTATTCTTATTGGGATTTGTTTCACATGAGGATGACTTAAAACTGGTATATCACCTTTTCTAGCTCATCTGTTTTTAAGGAAGAAAAATCTCCAAAGTGGTGGCTAAGGAAATCTTTCCAAAGGAAATGGCAGCTCAACTGAAACTTGAAGAAATCAGCTGGACAAAAGTGGAGTGGCAGTGAGCCCATCCAGGTCTGCTGAGGTCTTGGCCACACCTTCAGATGGGCGGCACCAGCACTGCCCACCCATTTTCTAATTAATTAAGAGACCGCCAATGGGGAATATCTTACCTGTAGGTCCCCGCCCAACAAGGAGGGGTCAAGGAAGGCTTAAAATCCTGGGTCACTTCCAAAGACCCCTTTGGTGTCTCTCCCTCGTCTTTCGAGAGGCACCCCACCTCCCGGCTCTTCGGAGGTGCTTTCCCCTTCCTCTCCCTTCCCTGCTCACCTGGTCCCTTCACAAATAAACTTTTCTGTTTGCAACAGATTCCCAGCTTTTTATGTCTATACTAAGCTGAGGAAAGAACCCATCGGGCATTTCTGGTAACAGCAGGGCGGCAGGTGGTGGCGGGGGTGGGAGGAGGGGACACATTCTGTGTAGATGAGGTGGTATACTAAAGAATAAGAATTCCGAGTCCACAGCAGAGAGCCGAAGCTCTAACGAAAAGGTGTACTCGTTCACTGTGCTGCAACGACTTCAGGATTCAAAACCTCGCATATTTTTCAATGTCACAGTTTCAATGGGTCCAGAGTCCAGGTGCTGCTTAGCTAGGTCCTCTGCAATCAAGACTTTACATAAGGCTGGAATATGGGCTTGACTGAGGAAGGGCTCACGTCCAAGTTCACTGCAGTTGTCAGCAAACATTTTTTTTTCCTATGGCTCTGAGATTTATGACAGGCTGCTTTGTCCAAGCTAGCGATGGAGCACCAGGGATTGTGCAATCACAGTGCAGCTGGCATGGTGGCATAATGGGTTAAGCCTCTGCCTGAGACACTGAAATCCCATACGGGTGCCAACTCAAAATCTGATTACTCTGTTCTTCATCCAGCTCCCCAATAATGTGCCTGGGGAAGGTGGTTCAGCACAAAAATTCTCATTACCTACTGAAATCACATCAAAGTATTGATCATACCAAAGGCATTATAAACCAGGAATAAATATTTGAAGTACTCATACTGTCAACTGTACTGTTTACCTTTGCTTCATAGAATTTTTTAAAAAGATTTATTTATTTTTATTGGAAAGGCAGATGTACAGAGAGAAGGACAAAGATCTTCCATCCACAATGGCCGAAGCTGAGCTGATCCAAAACCAGGAACCAGGAGCTTCTTACAGGTCTCCCACACAGGTGCAGGGTCCCAAGGCTTTGGGCTGTTCTTGACTGCTTTCCCAGGCCACAGGCAGGAGGGAGCTGGATGGGAAGTGGAACAGCCAGATTAGAACCGGCACTCACGGGATCTGGAGCGTGCAAGATGAGGACTTTCAGCCACTAGGCTACAGTGTCAGGCTCCTTCATAGGATTTCTATGGCTATGACTTCACATTGATTTATGATTAACTGATGGACAGTTGAATCCTGTGCTAGGCTGTAATCTTCAGGGGAGCAACAGTCTGTATGCAGTTTTTCTTCTAGAATTGCTTTTGGTGTAATACAATTCTTGACTCTAATATCCTCTTTGTTACTGCTAATCCTCTCCCTCCTTGTAAAATATTTTTTGTCTGTTTTTCATTTTTATTTTTCATGATACAGTTCCATAGGCTCAGAGATTCCCCCTTCCACCCTCCCCACATGTCCCTCCCTTACTCTTTCCCCCATATTATTACAATAGTATACAATTTCATCAAAGGTACTCTGTAAGAGGTCATCTGTAAATGGCAAGGAGGGAATTAACTGTAAATCTTCTGATTATTGTGAAAATTTAGAAACAATCTAAAATGACAAACTATAGGGGAGTTGCTAAATATGCCATAGTATATCAAATCTGTCAAAGGATCGTGCGTATTAGTTCTTCTATGTCTATTAGCTTGTTACCCTGTGTAAGCACAAAGAAAACAAATGAGACTGTTGCCAAAGCAGTACCGCATGCATTTGCTAATAATAACTAAGCCAAAACATTTAATTCGAACATATCTAAGTTCCAACTCTAATTCTTCCAACCTTGGCTAGCCAATCATTCTGCCTACGCGAATGAGGCTTGTCTTAACAGCCGCTCTCAATGTGTGGTCCTTAAAGTAACAACAAGAGGAGCTCCTGGGAACACGTTACAAATGCCAGTTTTCACATGTCAGCTCAGACCCACTAAATTAGAACTACTAGAGTTTAACAAGTTTAAGACCCCAAATTCAAGCCTTTTTTTTTAACTCAAGATCCATCTTGGTCATTTTGGTATCGAACCACAAGGTGGCAACATTCACCTAAATTCCTATGAACTGACCCATGGTTACAACCTATCTGGTCAACCAGAGGTAATAAGTAGCAGAGTGATGTGGGGGTGTGAGGAACAGGTGAAAACTAGACAAGGATAAAAATGGGTGAAAGGCGGAATGGAGACTGAAGGGGACTTTATCATCGCATTGAGCACAGCAATTAGCTAGAGTGATGGAGTGGTGAGGAGCTAGGGGTGTTGGTGTCGGATTATTGACCATTTAACAATTCAACTCATTTCTGGACACAAAACAATATGAATCATCAGTGAGAGTTTGAAGGCAGTGAAATTCACTTAGGCGTTTCATCCCTGTAATCCGCACACACCTGCAAAGGCAACTTGCTACCTGTACTAGATTGCCTATCCTCTTTTTTTTTTTTTTTGTATTTTACATATTTATTTTTAAATTATTTTTGACAATCTTGACATTAGATTACCTATCCTCTTAAGCTCTGATTGAATCCTAGGTCTCTTCCACAGTCCTCTTCCATCACTGATTCTCATCTTTTTAGACCTTTGCCCAGTTTGCTCTGAAACCTTGATGCACAATGTTATTATCCCATTTATTTGAACATTTGCTCCATATGTTTTCTTAGCTGAGACATTATACTCCACCTGAAGATTCTACTCCCTACACAGCCTTCTCTGATTAAATCTGTTGATTATATCATTCCCCAGGATAGAGGAAGATGGTAGGAAAATCTAAAGACAGGAGTTTCAAAAGAGGATAAATGTTTTCATTTCCAGCGTGGGGTCCAGGCAAGCAGGTCAGGCAGCACTTCACTTCTCAGTTACAGGGAATGTCTCAATTCTATTTTACTTCAGCCAATGTGACCTAGAAACACCCAGTGGATGTCTTCAGCACTTAAAAGAAATCCACTTCAGAAATCATTTTTTAATCATTTATCTTTTTTCTTCGCTCTTGTTTTCTCTAGGGCAGATTGAATTTTGGCCTGCTGGTTTACCTGTTATACTTTCCATTTTATATTCTTGTTGTGGTTTCCATTAACAGCCCATGCTTATTTAACTTCATTAGTTTATGAAATTCATCAATTATGTATTTTTTCCTCAACACAAGTATTTGAAAATGTTCTCAGGTTCTTTGAGTTCTACCACACTTCCTCTATTATTTTGATAATGATAAACACGTGTAATACTGGGTTACTATGGACATATGCTTTTTCTACTTTTCTGTCAATATTTTAAAAATCTTTCAGGTCAACAACATTTTCTTATTTTTTTTTTAGTTTTCCTTTGAAGACCTCCTCAAAAATTGTCTTGAGTGAAAGTCTCTGACGGCCATCCTGACACATTGTACGCCCCAGAATATTTTAACATGAAACATTGGTGAACATCAAGTTGCAGGTTCAGAGCCATTTTAAACATTAGAAGTCTAATACTTTAAAAACATTATTCAATTATCTTCTTTTTTTTAATCTATTTTATTGTATTGTTGTTGACAATCTTTACATAGTTAATTGCGGTTAAAGAACAACAACAACAAAAAGGTTCGGGGGGTATAGGGAAGTGGGTAATACTATTACGTCCATATTGTTTCCATCATGTATCTTTGGTAAAGGGGGATATTGAGGGAGAAGCTCCACCCGTTTACCCACCCCAAGTCCCGGATGTGGGGCATGCTCTGAGATATGTGCTCGAGTGGTTTTAATAGTTCTCCAGTTATGAATCGCTGCCAGTTTCGCTCGATGAGGTCGTCCACTGATTGATATGGTCCATCATAAAGTCTCTGTTTGCCCCATATTTCGCTGCCAACATATAGCTGAGATGAATGATTGACCTGTTCTGTCTTCTGTCTTTTCTTGGTTAGAGTTCTGAGTCCAGCAGTTCGATTGGGGAGATCTCCAAAGAAACTTTGAGGTATTCCCAGACCAGATTCTTGTATGTTCTAGCAAGCACAGGGCCCGGCACAGTCCATCACCCCGATCAGCTAGTGGTTGCAATTGCTGGGTTGGTTCCGTTTTCGGTCCCGAGTTGCACTGGAACCAATGGGTGTTGCAGTCCAGTCTGGTTCGGCCCTTACATCAACCAGTGGGAGCTGCAGCCTAGTCGGGGCGACCCACAATAACCCCCACCAGGCCCGCCCCCTACCCTGGTTTGCCAGTATGTGTAGCAGAAGACCAGTCTGTCCCCCATCCCATTTGGCTCTTGTACGTGTCAATGGGTATTAAAGCTTAGTTCTATCTAACCAACTCAACCATCCAGCCCTCACGGGTGTTGTTGAGTGCCTTTCTATCTAGCCATCCCAGCCCCCGTCCTAGTTTTCATGCCCTCCCATGGGAATAGTGACCCAAGAAGGGGGAACCCACTTTTTCCCTCCCAGGTCTCTGTCCTGGTTTATGCACTCTTTAGGTGGTTCTGTGATTTGACTTGACAGAATTAGTCCCCAGTGCCAGCTTCTGCCAGCTGATGCTGCGGCTATGCCCAAACATCCCTCACCCACTCTAATTTATGCTTGCACCCGCAGGAATAATCAGCCCAGCCTGGCTTTTCCCTGATCTAGTCCACATGCAGCGCACAGGTGTTGTAGCCTTGCTTAGTCTGGTCTGTCTCTAGCCCAGCCCACGCTCTCCAGTGGGAGTAGCTGTCCGGCGAGGGGACCAGCCCCTTAATCCCCCTGCCAGTTTTGCCCCTCCCTTCCTGGATCTCACGTGTGCTGGTTGGGTGCTGCATTCATATCCAGTACAGGCAACCACGCCCTGGCATTCCATAATGTGTACTTGTTTTGTCGCGACCAAACCCGGTTCATCCCACACTCTGTTCTGGTGTTCGGATTTGCCAGTGGATGACATGAACTGATTCAGCCTGGTCTGCTCCTGACCCATGCTGAATGTGTGCTAGTGGGAAACTTTCCATGGCCTATTCTGGGCTGTTTCCTATCATGCTGCTGCTGCTTCTTTTTTTTTTTTTTTTAAGATTTATTTTATTTTTTATTACAAAGTCAGATATACTGAGAGGAGGAGAGACAGAGAGGAAGTGGAGCTGCTGGGATTAGAACCAGTGGCCATATGGGATCAAGACAAGGACCTTAGCAACCAGGCCACACCGCCAAGCCCTCCTATCATGCTTCTTGCGCTTACCTGCAGGGACTGTGTCCTGCCAGAGGAGTTGCCCAGGCTCCTCCATCAGAACCCCTCCCAATGCCAGATTTTGCGCATACCAGGGGGTCCTTGAGCCAACCCTACTCAGTTCACCTCCTGTCCTAGCAGGAACAGTGGCTTTTCCTGGCTGGCTTTCACCCCATTCTGGTTCTTGTTGTTGGATGTTTCAGCCCAGCCATGGCTCGTCCATATCCACGTACAGCTCACACTTGGCTCAGTAGGGGATTGAGACCCAGCCTAGTCAGTCCCACATCTACCCTGGTTCTCCATGACACCAGATGGTGTTGGGATCTGAACCAGCCTGGTGCATCCAATCCCAGCCCACACTAGTGCCTCGGGTGACTACAACTGTTTCCAAGATAGAACGCAGCCCCCCATTCCAGCACATGCGCCCCTTGGTGGGAACCTCAACCCAGTTAGGGTGTCCCCTTACCTCTCCGATTGGGCCTGTTCCTAGCCGTAAATCATACACCTGCCCGTGGTTGCTCTGAGGACCAGTAGGTGCAAGAGCCTAGCTCGGTATGACCTGTGCTCCATGCTGGTTTCTAGTTTTGCTTGTAGACAAAGGTTTGCTCAGTCCTGCCCAGTACATTACGTTCCATTACCAATTTCCACATTTTGGAGCTACTATGCCCTGCTTGTCTGACCCCCAGATCTGGACCACGTGTTCACCAGCGAGAGCTATGACTCGCCAGGGGAGTTTCCCAAGTTTCTCCACTTGATCCACTCCCAGACCCAGTTCTCATACATGCCATTGGGTTTTAGGCCAGTGCCCGGTGTACTCTGGCCTCCCATTTGGCCTTGTATGAGCTGGTGAATGTTGCAGCCCGGCCCACCCCACAACCTATTCAGGATGCACATTTGGGTGCTGCCTTGCCCAGTCCAGTTTGTGGTGGGTCCCTTTGCCTGTGATTGATGGCAGGCTCCTTGGTCACACCTAGCTTAGTCCATAACCACCCAAACTTTTAGGTTTACCAGTGAGGCTAAACTTTCTACAGGGTGTGGCCCACACATCCTGCACAGAATCCACCCCAGGATAAGGTTCTAGAGTGCTAGTTAATATTATGGCCCTGCCTAATGTGACCAGTCTCCTGAACCATCATCATGTCAGGCAAAAAAATATCCTGCTAGACAAGCCGGAGCTTATCTTTTGCATGATAGGTGTTCAAAGCTCAGCATTATTAAGTGATTAGAAGTTCTTCAAAGGAAGAGTTACTGGCACTGGGAATCTTTTTTTTTTCTGTTTTTTTTTAAATTAATTATTATGCATTATGTGACAGTTTCATAGGCTCTGGGAATCCCCCCACCCCTCCCCACGCCCCTCCCCCCTGGTGGATTCCTCCACCTTGGTGCAGTATTACAGTTCAAATTCAATCAAGATTCTTTCCTTGCAAACATATACCAAACATAGAGTCCAGCTACTTATTGTCCAGATGGGTTGAACAGTTTCTTGGGGAGACCATTTCTGGTCCAAAGTTAGAGCTGGTAGAATATCATCCCAGTCAATTAAGAGTCCCAATATAACATTAACAGCAATTTGCAACATTATGGAATTGACATGGTTTTGCGTAACCAGTATGTTAAAAAAAAAAAAAAAAAGCAAGTTCTTAACCACAACCTATGATTTGCTCATTGACATTTCAATTTTAGTTTGTATACAGGACCGGCTGCTATATACCTTAAAATGGCTATAAGGTACCATTCAGCTGTCTCGTGTCTATTTCATTTTCGTATTTAGCCATTTGTTGTGTTGAAGTATAATTTTACTGATCTTGGCAGATTTTAGGATAATCTAGACTGGCTTGTAACTCTAACAAGACATTTGTCAACAATTAAGGTGCAGAACATTTTTTTGGGGGGGTATGTGCAGGAAAGTCCCCAACACCACGGTGAAGAGTGACTAATCTTCGTGTCCCACCCAGCGAGGCATGAGCAAATCCATGCCAGCTCTTTCCTGTCAGATTCCAAGCTCTACTTTTTGTTGTTTGTTTATTTATTTTAGGTTTTTTTAGTTTGTATGATTGTTTGTTTGCTGTGAGGGGTTTTCGAAGCAATCCCGAGTTTTCTTTCTGCTCAATGAAATCACCCCTGTACAGCAGACTGGTCTAGCCTATCCCACATTCCATTCTCGTTTACATCAATGGGCACTGAATCTTAGCTCAACCCAGCTGACCTCACTATCCTGGCCACACTCCTGCCAGCAGGTACCACCTCTTGTCTAGCCAGGTCCACCCCCAGCCCTGGTTCACAGACTCACCAATGGGAGCATCAGTCCATCAGAGGAGTACACCCAGTTTCCTTCTTGGGCCTACTCACAGTCCTGGATCTTTCACTCTCCAGGTGGTTCTATGGTCTAGTCTGATAGAAATTGCTCCCAGTCCTGGATCTTTCACTCTCCAGGTGGTTCTATGGTCTAGTCTGATAGAAATTGCTCCCAGTCCCAGCATCAAAACTCATTATCGGGAGAATCAAGATGGTGGAATAGGGTAAGAATACATTTAAGCAGACGGAGAAACATTAACCAGTATGAAGCAGAGCGGGCACATTCCAAGAAATAGGAGAGGACAGAATGACAGCAGAGGGGTACCTGGAGACTGACAGACACAAGAAAGCAGTGGACACAATGGTGTGCTATTGCAGTGACTGATATCCCAGTGGCAATCAGCGAGTGGTGATCTGAATTGCAACAACAGTCGGAACTCCACCAGCAACAAGGTGGGAAGAAACTTTCACTGGGAGCTCAGGAGGTGAACCCAGACGAAGAACTGTCCATCCTGCTGGCTTGTTTACATTAATCGGGCACAGAGACAGAGTAGCAGATCCCAAACGGGCAGTGTGGGAACAGGGTGGATTTCACAGCCCAGGAAGCCCCCTAGAGCCAAATTGGGCACCATTTTGCGTAAGGAGGCAAAGACAAGGGAAAGGACTGAGCATACGCTGAGCTGAGAGTGAACTCATTTCTGACTCAGTGAACTGCATCAACGTGGCATTCTAGAGGTTTCGCCCAAGACAGGTCTGGGTAGCCCTCAGACCTGACGGCCAGCAGATCAAGAACTCTAGTAGTGGTATGTCAGCTGTCATTTTGTACACTGTGGCAATAGCTTTAGGACTGCAGGGGACCACAGTGAACTGTGCATGCGCTGAGCTTGCGAGAACTCACTGAGTTCTGTGGATTGCACTGGTCCCACAGGAAAATAATACCGACTATGGCATTGTACAGGTCAAAATAGGTCCGTGTGGTACCCAGACCTAGCAGCCAACAGGTTCCGGCAAGATCAGCGCCACCAACAACCTAGCTATATAGGACACCTGGTGTCTCCCTAATCCTGGGACCTGCTTCAACCGGAAGTGGGAGAAAGGTTGCAGAGACAACTGTTCAGCCTCAGCACTGAATCACAGGAGGTGGAGAGTGGTGAGGCAGGAGCTGGGGCTGTGGAGACCATGGTGGAAATCTAACATAAGAACCCAGACCTGGAACTTGCTGGAGGTTGTGGCACAAGTGGCTGCAAGCAAAGAGCCATGTACCAACTGCAATAAGTAAAATCAAACTGTAGACCTGTGGGTGACACAGCTTAGAAACCTGCCCCAAGGAAAAGACTCTGCCAACCAGAAGTACAATGACCAAGAGCAAAAGAAGAGACAAAGGCACAATGAATATTACTGAAAACTCCCCTGCAAAGGAGCAAAACTCTATGCCAACCTCAGAGTTACCTGAGGAAGACACTGAGAAAATGGAGGACACAGAATTCAGAAAACTCATTTTAAAGCTTCTGATCAACAATGAGAAGCATGTAAAGCAGGCGTTCAAGGAATTTAAGGAATATGTCACATTGGAAATAAATCAAATGAAAGGTGATATATTAGAAATGAAGAATACAGTGGAGCAAATTAAAAGTATATTGGAAAGTCTCCAAAATAGAATGAAACAAGCAGAAGAAAGAATCTCAGAATTGGAAGATATTTCTTGTCACCAGGTGAAACAAACAAAAAGCTGTAAGCAGAGCTTGATCAGGCCAAAAAAGTATTCAAGAATTGAATGACACTATTAAGAGGCCAAATATAAGAGTTATGGAATCCCAGAAGGTGCAGAAAGAGAAACTGGGATTAAAGGTGTATTCAACAAAATAATAAGAGAAAATGTCCCTAATCTAGAGAAAGAATTGGGAAACAACATTCAGGAGTGTCACAGAACTCCCAACAGGCCTGATCAAAAAGAATCTTTACCATGACACATGATGATCAAGCTCTCTGCAACTGAACGTAGGGCAAGATCCTGAAATGTACACGTGAAAAAAAATCAATCGACATATAAAAGAATGCCAATTAAACTCACAGGAGACCTCTCACAGGAAACTCTATAGGCCAGAAGAGAATGGAGTGACATATTCCAGATTCTAAAAGCAAAAGATTGTCGGCCCAGGATAACATACCCAGCAAAGCTTTCCTTTGTCTTTGAAAATGAAATAAAATTCTTCCACAGTAAAGGAATGTTAAAAGAATTTGCCTCTTCTAAACGTGACCTACAAATGAAACTTAAAGATGTTCTCTTGACAGAGAAGAGGAATAGCACCCAACAAAACCAAAGGCAAATGAGAACATCCCAGTAAAATGACAACAGAAGACTAAACCAATGAACAACCCATTCCTAAAATGACAGGACCAAATTACAACCCATACATATTAACCCTGAATGTAAATGTCTTAAGCTCAATCAAACATCATAGTTTAGTAGGCTGGATTAAAAAGCAAAATCCATCTATTTGTTGCCTACAGGAGACACATTTCACCAACAAAAATCAGTGGAAACTATATCGCATGGATTTTGATTTTTTAAAAAGATTTATTTTTATTACAAAGTCAGATATAGAGAGATGAGGAGAGACAGAGAGGAAGATCTTCGCTCTGATGGTTCACTCCCCAAGCGACTGCAACAGCCGGTGCTGTGCCAATCTGAAGCTAGGAGCCAGGAGCTTCTTATGGGTCTCCCACGTGGGTGCAGGGTCCCAAGGCTTTGGGCCATCCTGGACTGCTTTCACAGGACACAAGCAGGGAGCTGGATGGGAAGTGGGATAAGAACCAGCGCCCATATGGGATCCTCGCGCATTCATGGTGAGGACTTTAGCCACTATACTGTCGTGCTGGGCCCAGATTTTGATTTTGTTGTTGTTAGTTTCGTCTCTTCAAAACATTTTCTTCTGATTAAATTCTTCAGTGACTCATAGATCATAGAGTAGCTTCACTTTCTTCAAGAAGGTTCTTTATTTTCTTTTTTATTTCTTCAGTGACACATTAGTCAGTCAGTGGCATGTTATTTAACTTCATGGTGTTGTAAATTTCTGTTTTTCCTCCTGTTGTTGATTTTGTTTTGTGGCTTTTCATTTAAGGGGATGTATAGTAACTGTGTAATGAAGACTATCATATCCACATGTGAGGATACAACTCAGTATGCATCTCTACTTCCAGATCAAAGATGGACTCCCAATGAAACTGCTAAATATGTCTTGACAATAGGATGCTGGACCCTCTGCCATTGTCTGTGCCCACAGGATGGACTTATGACTGTTTATGGAGGACTATACTATTGTAATAATATAGGGAAAATTTGGGAGGGGGTGGAGAAGGGACTTGGGGAGGGTGAGAAGGGAAATCCCAGAGCCAACGGAATACTATCATAAAATAATAATAATAATAATAATAGGAAAAAGGAGACAGTGGAGCCAACTGAAATAGTCTTTAGTAGCCATAGTTGGAACAATTTCAGTCATCGAGTAAAACAATATTGAAATATAACCCCAGTTGTCAAGTAAGTATTCATAAATCCATACTAACACAAGTAAATGAACAAAAATAAAACAAGGCTAATTCAAATATCTCATGCGTAGGAATTCAAAAAGCATTTCTGTTGATATTCTTTCCTCAGAGAGATGGCACATAGTTATCAATATCTTAAATATGGACTGCATGTAGTGACTTCATCCCAAAGATCATGATATAGAAAAGAAAAGAGAGAGAGGAAAATACCTTACGGTGCTGAAATCTGACAAATACCACTTCAGCCGGGTAATCCAAGTTAACGCCAACTATAAAAAACTATATTGACAGTATTTACTCTTGATGAGAATGGCACTGACCTTTGTGTTCTTTTAGAACAACCAATACCTGCGGTGCCAGTATCCCATGTTTACAGTTCAAGTCCGCTTCCCATCCAGCTCCCTGCTTATGACCTGGGAAAGCATCAGGGAATTGGTTCCGGTCCTTGGGACCCTGCACCCATGTGGAAGACCTTGAAGAAACTCGTGGTTCTGGTCAGATTGGCTTAGCTCTACCCTTTGCATTTGTCTCTCCTTCTGTAACCATGCCCTTCAAAAAATATATAATAAATCTTAATGGAAGAAAAAGCACATTAGATAAAAAACTATCATGTGTCACTATCAGTTCATGAAATATAACAAATATACCTAATTAATGTTAGATAATAATAAGAAAAACAGTGGTGGATATGGGAACTATCTACTCAATATTTTTTCTAAATCGAAGGCTATCCTCAAAGTAGAGGTTATTGAAAAGGTCAAGGTACTTAGCAAAAGGCAAAAATTCTCAATATCACTGCACATTAGAGAAATTCAAATCAGAGTCATGTTAAAGATATCACTGTACAACTATTATAATGAATAAAATATTTTTAGAAGAAATCAATGGTGCTAAGTGCTGCAAGATCATAGAGCAATTGGAGTTCTTGTACGATATACGTGGAAGTGAAAAACGGTACAGTGACTTTGAAAAACAGTTTAAAAAACGGAAAAAAAAACCAGTTCGGAAGTTTCTTTCCAGGTTGAATATATTCTTATCAAATGACCTTGAGATAACACATTCAGATAATTACCCGGTTAAAGCAAATGATATACTCACACAAAAATCTGAGCATAAGGGTGGACATCATGGTATAGTCCATGAAGCTGCTGCTGGCAACTCCTGGATCCCACATCGGAATGCTGGCTCAACTTCCTGGCTATGTTACTTCTGATTCATCTCCCTGCTAATATGCCTGGGAGGGTAGCAGTTGACAGCTCAAGTACATGGGACCCAGGAACCCAAGTAAGAAACCTGGATTGAGTTCCAGGTTTCTGGGTTCAGCCTGGCCCAGCCCTGGCTCTTGTGGGCATTTGTGGAGTGAGCCAGTGGATGGAAGATCTCTCTCTCTCTCTCTCCCTTCCTCTCTCCCTCCCCATCTCGCTTTCTCTCCCTCTTCCTTCTGGCTCTCTCTCTCTCCCTTGCCCTCTTCCTCTCCTTCTCCTCCTGTTCCACTTCTCCCTCCCCTCCCCTTTATTTTTTCCTTCCTTTTCGCTCTCCATATCTGTCACTCTACCTTCCAAATAAACAAATAATTGATAATAAAACTTAAAAATCTGTACACAATGTTTATTGTGGATATATTAATAATTTCACCAAACTCGAAACAACCTAATTGTTCCATAAATGACAAATAGATAAACAAACAATGGCACATTCATATAATGTAATATAATGTACCATCCACTCCCTATAATAGGACAGTACTGAACAATAAAAAGTAGGAACTATTGATACATACAACTTAAATGAATCTTACATGACTTATACTAAGTGAAAGGAGGCAGACTTGAACCACTACAGATTGTAGAGTTCCATGGATTTTGAAAATTGCAAAACTATAGGAAATGAACACATCAGTCTGTGTCAGAAATTAATGGTTGACATGGAATGCTTAAAGCTATAAAGTGGTTCAAGAGTGATTTTTGACAGATGATTGGTTCTGTATGCTGAGTGCGGTAGTGGTTAGACAACGTTGTACACTTTTGTTAAAACCCATAGGATTATGTACTAAAAAGGGTGCCTTCTACTGTTTTTAAATTAAAAGTAAAATCTAAAAATAAGTTAAGTTTAAATATTCCACAGTTTAGAAACATATTTTTTGAAAGGCAGATTTGTTTATTAATTTGAAAGAGAGAGTCACAGAGAGAGGGGGAAAGGCAGAGAAAGTGAGTTCTTCCATTCATTGATTCACTCCCTAGATGGTGGCAACAGCATAGGCTGGGCTAGGCTGAAGCCAGGAACCTGGAGCTTCATCCAGGTCTTTCAAGCAGGAGGCAGGGACTCAAGCAGGTGGGTCATCTTCCTCTGCTTTCCTAGGTGTATTGGCAGGGAAATAGATCAGAAGCGGTACAGCCAGGATTCAAAGCAGGGATCATATGGAATTCTGGCATTGCAGGCAAAGGCTTAGCCAGCTATACTACAATGCTAGTCCGCAACAAGGATGTTTGTAAGAGAAATCTTTACTATGGCAATCAAAAAATAATAAGCATGGTGATGATTTTTTTTATGAAACTCCCAAATCCCAAGCAACAAAACCAAAACTAGATAAACATATCAAATTCAGAATTTTCTGCACAACAAAGGAAACAGCAAAGAGACATCCAACAAAAGAGGAGAAAGTATTTGCTTGCCACTTATCTGACAAAGGCTCAACATGCAGAATATATCAACCACTCAAAAATCTCAACAGCAAAAAAACCATCCTGTTAACAAATGAGCAGAGGACCTATCTAGGCAATTCTCAAAAGACGAAAAGCAAATGGCCAACAAATGTATGAGAAAATGCTTGCTATCACCAGCCATCAGGGAAACACAAATCAAAACCACAATGACGTATCACTTCACCCCTGCCAGAATGGCTGTTACACAAAAGCCAGAGAGCAATAAACATTGGCAAGGATGTGGAGAAAGGGGAAATCTTTATACACTGGTGGTGTAGACGGGGATTAATGCAGCCACTGTGGAAAACAGTATGGAGTGGTTTGTTGTTGCTGTTGTTTTTTAAACATTTATTTACCTGAAAGGAGAGAGGAAAAGAGAGAGAATATCTTGACCATCTTCCATATCTTTGTTCACTCAGGTTGCAACAGCCAGCATTGGTCCAGAGTAAAGCCAGGAGCTTCATCCAGGTCTCCCCTGTGGGTGGCAGGAGCCCAAGAACTTGGGATACCTGTTGCCTTCGCAGGTGCATTAGCAGGGAGCTGGATTCGAAGTGGACATGAAGTGGCAACCGCTTTATCTGTTGCGCAGCAATGCTGGCTCCTTAAGATTTCTTTTAAAAGCTGCAATTGTCATAGGAGTCAGTAATGCCTCTGTTGGGTATATATGCAAAAGACATAAAATCATTGCTATCGAAGAGATACTTGCTCCTCTCTGTTTATTGCAGCATTGTTCACAACAACCAAGATACGAAATCAAACAAGATGTCTATCATAGAAAGGAATAAAGAAAATTTGGTGTATATGTATACACAATGGAATATTGCTTAGCTATAAAAATGAGTTCCTATCATTTATAGCAAAATAGATGAAATCGGAGGTCATTACATTAAATGAAAGAAACCAGACACAGAAAGAGAAATAATGTATGCTTTCCTTCATATGTGGGAGGTAAATAAATTCAATATGAACATAGAAAAAATGATTACCATAGGCCTCAGGGGCAGAGGGATACAGGGAAGTTGGATAGTGGGTATAAAACCAGAATTGATGGAAGGAGTAAGCACATGCTGCCAAAAAAGGAGTAGGGGGATTATGGTTTACAGGAACTTAAATATTTTCTGCACAAATGGAAGAGAGGAAATCCAAGGCTCTGGCCATGAAGCAATGATGAAAAGGGGGGAAACATTGAACACCCTGAATGGTGTTCATTTCAGTACATTTTAAACATGTATTGAAATATGACACTTTACTCCATAATTAGACAAACATGCTATTAATAAAATTTTTATGCTTTAAGTAAACAAAAATAAATACTAAATGTCTAGTGTGAATACAACAGAAGATGTACAATCTCTCTTTAGGGAAAGCTATGAAAATTAATTGAAATGAATAGTGAAGCTCTTTATAAGGCAAAGATATAAAATATGCATGAATTCAATCACTTAATACTACAAAATACTATGAAGATGTCAGTTTTCTCCAAATTCATCAATTGACTTACTGCAATACCAATCAGGATTCCAGAAGGATGTATGTTTAGATATTATCCAAGATTGAGGCTTGGCTTCCCAGATAGGAAAGCTTATTACAATGTTGCTGTAATGAAGATAGTATCATATTGACACAGGAATACATAAATAAACCAGCAAAACATACTAGAGCACATCAACTCAGTCTCGCATATATGTGGACACTTGCTTAATGCTAAGATGCACTACAAAGCCATAGATAAAGGAAGATGTTTCTTCCAAGGTCTCCATATGAGGGACAAAGATTAAATTTAGAACCTCATTTCCCATCAATATTGGCTACATTTTAGATCTAAAAGGAGCAGCAAGCCTATAAGTCTTATAAAAATATTATAGAGATTTTATGACTTGAAGCAGGGAGAAAATACCTTCGAACTAGAGATCCTATAAAGGAATTGTATCCATAAGTTAGTAAAAAAAGAAAAAAAAAACCCTACATATCAATGAGACAGAAAACCCAATAGAAAAATAGTGAACACTTTTAAAGTCATTTCATAAAATATAAAGTTCAATTAATAAATATAAAAGCATATTCATCTGTATGTCTAAAAATTTAAAGCATAGTAAATGGCAAATATAGATTAACAAGAACTTGGGAACACAAATTAGTACAAACATTGTACTGTATCTTGGCATTATCAACTAAATTTGAAGATATAATATGACTCAACATGTATATCCTGGGTAATAAATAGAACAGAAATGACTATACATAGGGCCCAGGGGAGTAGCCTAGTGGCTTAAGTCCTTGCTTTGAATGCGCCGGGATCCCATATGGGCGCCAGTTCTAATCTTGGCAGTCCCGCTTCCCATCCAGCTCCCTGCTTGTGGCCTGGGAAAGCAGTCGAGACCAGCCCAAAGCCTTGGGACCCTGCACCCGCGTGGGAGACCCGGAAGAGGCTCCTGGCTCCTGACTTCGGATTGGTTTAGATGCACCCACTTGGGGAGTGAACCAGCAGACAGCAGATCTTTCTCTATCTCCTTATTTCTGTAAATCTGCCTTTTCAATAAAGATAAATAAATCTTTTAAAAATTGATTTGCATAAACACTGTCTCCATTTCATTCTTCAAGTCATTGAAATGTAATATCCTCACTTCCTCCCATTACCACCCTTCATATTTAAAGCTCATCAGTGATCTTTTTAATTGTCAAGTGTGATGGCCAACTTTCAAGTTTAATTTTTTTGGCTTTTTCTGCTGTGGTTTGAAATTCTCTGCATTTGCTTTCTGATTTCCCTTTCCTGAGTTTCCTTTCCCTAGTCTCACTGCTACTACCACAAGAAGAAATTTATCTTGTAGCCAAAAATGTTGTAAAGTTATTTCTGCATCCATAGCGTTCTAAGAATTTACATATAGTGACTTGTTTGATTTTCATAGATTCTATCGTTACAGTACTAATTTACATATGCATACATGGAAGTAACGAAGAGTGGCACAGGTGGAATTTGAACCCAGAGAATCAAGATCCAAAAATCTATTCCCTTATTTTCTACTCTCTGTTGAGACATGCCATTGTGTAAACAGTCGTTGTCGATGTTTGCTAGAATTTAATCCTCAACCTAAGACAGAGAGGGAGAGAGAACAGAAAAGCCACCTGGGGGTGGTTCCTGTTATCTACCTGCAGTATATGGATTTGCCTTTTATCACTCTGAAAATAAACAGAACTCCTGCCTGGGCCTTATTCAGACTAGTTCAGGAGACCAAGGCTGACCTAGATTGACCTACAATTCGTTATATATTCATTGTAATGCACTAACATGCTAAATGACCCACCTACTAGCCACCATAACAGCAAACATCAGATCATATAAAGGAATGAAAAAGGACAGTCACTAAATTTGGAAAGTTTCCAGAATAAACCATGGATGTAACATGATGAATATTTCTCCCCTTTCATTAAGCATCTCACATGATGTTAAATTCAGTTGAGAGATGGGGTCACTCACCTTCCAGTGGACTTAAACTCTGGCTGTGGAGTGGGTATTTTTGCTGCTTTCTCTTCTCTACCTTGCTTTTGAATTCTTTCTTGAGGTGAAGTTAAGAAGCTGAGTCCTGGAGACAGCATTGCAGCACAGTGGATGAAGTTGCAGCCTATCACAGTGGCATCCCATGTGAGAGTGCTGGTTTCTGTGCTGGCTACTCCTGATCCAGCTTCCTGCTAATGTATCTGAGAAAACACTAAGAAAACCACCCTCTTGCCTTCGGCCTGGACCAACCCTGACCATTGTGGCCCTCTGGGGCTACGATCAGTAAGCTTTCTGGAAAGTGGAGCAGCCAGGACTAAACCAGTACTCATATGGGAGAGGAGTGACATTGCAGGCTGGAACTTACCCTGATGGGCCACATCTCCAACCCTCCTACTATGCTTTTCTCACTCTGAATTCTCCTTGGAAAATCTAATTCACTCTCATGACTTACATGGTCATTTACACGCCAGTGACTCCCAAATCCATACCTACCATGTTGACGTCTTTGCTAAGTTCAGGACTAGCCTCATGGACATACGACTTTTGTAGTCTCACAGGGTTCTATTCTTTTTTTTAAATTATTATTTATTTATTTATTTATTCATTAATTACATTGCATTATGTGACACAGTTTCATAGGTACTTGGATTCTCCCCACCCCTCCCCAAACCCTCCCACCATGGTGGATTCCTCCACCTTGTTGCATAACCACAGCTCAAGTTCAGTTGAGATTCCCCCATTGCAAGCATATACCAAACATAGAGTCCAGCATCTTATTGTCCAGTCAAGTTCAACGGCTTCTTAGGTATACCCTCTCTGGTCTGAAGACAGAGCCAGCAGAGTATCATCCTGATAAATTAATATCAACATACCGTATGATCCAGCAATAGCACTCCTAGGAATATATCCAGAACAATTGTTTTATGAGAAACCAACATGCACTCCTATGTTCATAGCAGCACAATCAGTAATTGCAAAAACATGGAAGCAACCAAAATGCCCATCAGCAGAGGATGGATAAGAAAGCTATGGTTCATCTACTCCATGGAATACTACTCAGCTATTAAAAAAAACAAAATGCAGTTCTTTGTGGCCAAATGGGCCAAACTGGAAACCATAATGCTAAGGGAAATGAGCTAATCCCAAAAGGTTAGATACCACATGTTTGCCTTAATTTAAGATGATATGATGTTATGTATAACATGTTATGTTATGTATGTTATATGTTGTGTATAAACTAAAATTGAAATGTCAATGAGGTGGTCACAGAAGGTGGTTAAGAACTCGCATTAACATATTGGTTACTCATTACTATGTCAATTAATTCCATAATGATGTAAATTTTTGCTGATGGTATGTTGGAGCTTTTAATTGATCGGGATGATACAGGATTCTATTCTTACAGAAGAACCTTTGTACTCAATTTAATGTTCTTAAGTTGCTGCTTACAATTCTTTTTAACAAATGGCCCCATGTTTTAATATTGCACTGAGGTCTGCTAATTCTAACTGAGCTTCAGACTTATGACCAGCTGCTAAAGGGATATCTTCATGTCTTTCTGTCCAAATGTACAGTCAAATGATTCCCATGCAAACCTTTCTAATATCTTCATGTTTAGTTGGTGATAATATCCACACACCTAACCTAGAAAAGTAGGAACCATCCCTTATTCTTCCTTCTCGTTCCTCTCTATTCAGACCTGTTGCTAGGCTTTACATGTGATTTGTCCTCTCCCAAACTCATGTTGAAATCTGGTCCCTAACATATCAGTGTTGAAGAGGTGATGGGACCTTTAAGAGGTGTTTAGGTTGCGGGCTATGCCCTCTTGACAGGAGTGGTGTTGCTCTTGTGGGACTGAGTTGATTCTCTCTAACAAGACTGGATTCATTGCTGGGAGAACAGGTGTTCTTAATGCGTTTCTTCTTCTGAATCTGCCCATTCACACTTCTCCTTTTGTGCTAGGTTATGATGTGGCACCAGGCTCTTGCAGTATCCTGATAATTGACACTAAACTTCCAGAATTCTAAGCTAAACAAACATGCTTTTATAAATTACCCAGTCTCAGTTACTCTGTTATAGGAATAAGTGGATGACAAAACCTGATAATTACTGCTATTGTAACTTTCTTCATTTTCCTTTGAATTATCTTAAGCTCTCTTTTAGCACAACTACGGCCGTAGTGCAGGTCCTTACTCTCCGTTGAACAGAATTGCTGTTAATGATGCTCTTTACATAGTTGTCCTGATTCTAGGCTTATTTCAAACTGCAGGTAACATCCATTGCACTGCAACATGCTGACCTTTATAACAAAATGTTTTCTTTCTGTTTTTTTTAAAGAATTGTTTATTTTTATTGCAAAGTCAGATATATATATATATATATATATATATATATATATATATAGAGAGAGAGAGAGAGAGAGAGAGAGAGAAGAGGAGAGACAAAAGAAGAAGATCTTTGATCTGATCATTCACTCCCCAAGTGACTGCAATGGCCAAAGCTGTGCTGATCCGAAGCCAGGAGCCAGAAACTTCCTCCAGATCTCCCATGTGGGTACAGGGTGCCATGGCTTTGGGTCATTCTGGACTACTTTCCCAGGCCACAAGCAGGGAGCTGGATGGGAAGTGGAGCTGCCGGCATAAGAACTGGTGCCTATATGGGATCCCGGCGCGTTCAAGGTGAAGACTTTAACTGCTAGGCTTCCGTGTCGGGCCCACAAGATGTTTTCTTACATGCAAATATGGTCATGCTGATTCTGTATTTAAAATTCTTCAATATAGTCCATCAACTACAGATTAAATTTCAAGTTCCTTAGCTTTAAATTCAAGAATTACAGGATTCAGGACCCAACATCCTCCCTTCTCCTTCATGTCACATTCTTTCCAAAGAGACCTCCACTGAGAATTTCCTATTCATATCCTGCTTTTCTGTCTGTCTGCAGTAGTCTCTTTCTAGCCTCCCACATATTCACCCTTTCAGCTATGTGGTTGCTAGTTCTGCGTCAAACCTTTTTGAATAAATAATCAGGAAGCTTAACCCCGAACTGGTCTAGGATTCCCTCTCTCTGCTCAAAGCTGCTGTAGCACTCACAACATTTATGATCATCATCTGAGTGTACACCCATGTCCCCCTCTGGGCATGAGCCAGTTAAGGGCTGGTACTTAGTGTCTTTACCACGTAGTGAGTGCCTGTCTTGCTATCTGATGATTCACTCCGAACAGATGCAACAGCCAGGCCTGGACCAGGCTGAAGCCAGGTTTTCTCCTAGGTCTCTTGTGGGGACAGAGAGAGTTCAACCACTTGGGCCACCTTCTTCTACTTTCCCAGGTGTATTAGCAGGGAGCTAGAGGGATGAGAACTAGCTGAAATAGGCAGGCATTGCAGGTAGCGACTTCACTCTGTACGCCACAAAACCAGCCCTCACGTTTTTAAATACAATTTCTTATGTGGCTGGTTAGGTGATTAACTACTAAATTGATGTCCAAACAACTTGATCTTTATATTTACAATAAAATAAATTAATAAAATTGAACGAATAAACAAAAAGTGAACCAAGAGGATTTGGGCAAGGTAACAGGAAATCCTTTTCTTTTAATGAATTTTTTGATAGTCTTATGCTTTCTTGTGTTTTATTTTGAATTTTTCATTAATATTTAACAGATTGAATACAATTGTAAAAAACATAATGATATTCCCTGCCACTCCCATCCTCTCTCTTTCCCTGTCTTTCTTTGTTTTAACTTTTAAGATATAATACTCTAGGCTTATAGCATAGTCAAATATTTAATACTTCACCAAATAAGAAGTTTAATGAAAAAACAGCAAAAGAGCCTATAATAGTGGGAATGCAGATCATTGCTATAACCAATAATGCAGTCAAAACAAGAGATAAGGGGAGGCAGAGAGAGAAGGAGAGAGAGAAGCTGTGTTCTGATCTCCTGTGTAGGTGACAGGGGCTCAAGCACATGAGCCGTCATCTGCCGGCTCCCAGGATGCATTAGCAGGAAGCTGGATCAGAAGCAGAGCAGCTGGGAGTCAAACAGGCACTCCAACATGGGATGCAGGCATCCCACTCAGCCACTTACCCAGTATACCATACTCTTGCCTGATGACACACCAAGGTCTTATCTGAACTCACCACGGGAGTAGTTCTGGATTAAAACAGAGATGGGATTAGCCATATACCTTCCTTCAGAGGAAGAATTGAACTAGAACACTAGAACTACCAGGTTTTTTTTTTTTTACTTTTTCTAGTTTTCTATCTTTCTTCTTTCCTTTTCTTCCTTCTTTTTCACACCACATATTGGTAGCATTAAGGCTTGGGTTGCTAATAGCTGTGTGAAACCTTTGGTATTAGGACTTACAGCCTCAGCATCTTCAGTGAAAGTCCCCACTGTAGACATCAGCATGGAGGGGTTACAAAGAAAGACAGAGTTCACTTTTGAGTGGATCATCATGGTCTGAGAGAGAAGCAAAGAGACTTTTGTTGCCATAGCCTGACAAACCAGTGACCCCTCTCTAATTTCCTGCACTGCTTAAACTGCAGGGTTCTGCTATAATAGAGAAGTGAAAAGATTCCACAAAGCAATTGACAGTGAACTTCTGGCCAGCTCTGCTAAGTGGGAGATTGTTTATTTTTCTAATTTAATGCATATAGTTTTTACTGCAATTTAAAAAATGGATATGCATGACAGTCCATTTCTAATAATTGATAAGCCTAATAAATGGACTTAAAAGCCAATCTTGTTTTAGCTGCTAAATGTGCTGACTCTGAAGCTGCACCAGGTTTTACAATAAAATCTTTAGGTTCAACACCTCAGAATCACTCAAAAACATCACTTTCAAAATTATGCTCATCTTAACAAAGCTTGTGCTTTCTGAATCTATGGCAACACTGACATTTACATTTTATATAAAAGCAAGACTGTAGCTCACCATAAAATACCATTTTTTTCTGTTTTGCAAATCAGAAAATCAATTTTAAGTACTTAAAACATAAATTTTATTCTTAACTAAACTTTTTAATTTGAGATAATTATATATTCATATTAAGTTACAAGAAAAGTACATAGAGCTCTCATGGAGCTTCATTCAGTTTCCTGCCATGGGAAATAGTACAGTAACACTTCAAGACATTGACATGGATACAATCTACTAATCACTTTCAGGTTTCTCCAGTATTACCTGTATTCATCCCGTGCTCGCTCTCTCTCTTGCTCTTTCTCTCTCTTTGTGTGTTTGGTACCATATGATTTAATACATCTCTAGGTTGGTGGATTTAGTGCATCATTTTACATCATGCCTGCTTTTCTTCCCTGAATGAAAACCCTAAGCCTGACAACCACCAAACTCTTCCCAATTTCAATGATCTTGTCATTTCAGAATTCGTACATAAAATGAAGTCAGGCAGTAAATAATTTTTTGGGATTGAAATTTTTCACTCATTGTAACTACTTGGAGTTCTTCCTCTATTAATGTAGTTTTCATTTTGAATTTGCTCCTTTTCTATACTTCTGTTTCTTTGCTGAAATTTTCTATTCTTTCATTTGGTTACTACCATGTTCATAATCACCCCTGAGGTATTTTTTAATTTATTTTTTGACAATCTTGACATAATTAGGGTAAAAAGGTTCAAGCGTTACAGGAAGATGGGCAAGACAATTAGTTCCGTATTGTTTCCTTAATATATCTGATGTAAAAGGGGATTTTAAGGGAGAAGCCCCACCCAGTCTCCCACCCACCCCAGGTCCCAGATGTGGGGCATGCTCCGAGGGTCTTGCTGAAGCGGTTTTGATAGTTCAACAGTTCTGACCCCTGAGGTATTTTTATGATGACTGTTTTAAAAATCTGTCACATAATTCCAACATATGATTCATCAACATATGATTCTTCATATTTGTGTCATTTAGTTGACGTTTGTTACTCAAGTTATTTTCCTTGTTTTTGGTATGACAGGTGACTTTAAAAAAATACATTATATAATAGAACTTTTTAATATATTCTGAAAAAAATGTATTAGGAAGAACTAGTCATATGTGAATCCTCCATTTTGGGCAAGATCCTTGCTTAGGCTTAACATGCAAGCCTTGGCCTACCCTTGCATGTTGTGGTTCCAATGCCAATTTAATTTTCAAGATCACTGTTGTACTTTGATCTGCTTGGTTTACCTAGTGCTGCTGAGGTTCCCACTGGTCCCTGTTGATTCTGTCTGGCAGGAGGTGCTTCCCCAAGATAGATTGTGTGATGTCTCTATGTGGGGTTAAGAGACTTTCCTTGGAGGAGAAGCCTTCTTGCATTTTACCTTGTGTTGTATTGTGCAGGATTCCACATCCTCTTCCCCAATGCAGTCTGGCCTTTCTGTGTGGTAGAGAGTTTCAGGGCCATGGAGACAAAAGCTTCCAAGCTATGAGACTTATTCTGGATTGATCCCACTTTCAGGCAACTTCCTTACTACCAAGCATCTGTTGGTAGGGAAGGGTATCTCAAGGCTTATGGGGATGAAAGGTTTATTTCAAAATGAAAGGGTATATCTCCAGGATTTATAGTTGTACCAAATTGGGAGTGACAATTTTTTAGAAATAACTATGAATGCCAATTTATCTTGACCATGAAAACTCTTTTTTTTCTATTTTATGCCAGTTACGTTGGTTATGTTGGTTTAGTACTGAACTAATATCTTCCCACTGCTAAATTGTATATAGCAATTTAAAAACTATTGTTCTTAGAGTGGACCTTGTGGTGTGATAAGTTAGGCCACCACTTGGGATGTCTTCATTCGATATTAAAGAACCAGTCTGTATCCTGGCTGCTCTTCCTGTAATTAAGCTACCTGCTAATGCAGCTGAGAAGGCAGTGGAAGATAGGCTAAGTACTAGAGCTTCAAATCAGTGGATGCAAGATCTCTTTCTTTCTTTCTCCCCCTCCCTCTTTCTCTCCCTCTCTTCATCACTCTATCTTTTAAGTAAATGAATGAATACATTGAAAAAGAATTGTTCTTTGCATTGTTATAACGTATTGATTACTCAATACCATGTCAACTAATTCCATATTGTTGTAAATTGTTGTTGATGTTGTGCTGGGGCTTCTAATTGATTGGGACGATATTCTGCCAACTCTGGTCTCCCCAAGAAACTGTTGAATTTATCTGGACAATAAGATGCTGGACTCTATGCTTGGTATATGTTTGCAACGAAAGGATCTCGACTTAATTTGAACTGTAATACTGCAACAAGGTGGAGGAATCCACCATGGGGGGAGGGCATGGGGATGGGGGAATCCCAGAGCCTATGACACTGTGTCACATAATGCAACATAATAAATAATTTTAAAAAAGAATTATACAATATAATCTCCCTATACTGATCAATTCAAACTCAATTCATTAGTAAACTAAAACAAAGCATTGTTCTTACTTTACATTCAAGAAACTTTTTTTAACATCATCTCTAATTTCTATAGCCAACTGCATTCTTCATCAATAGATCAATTAGAGAAGTCCCTGTTATTTTATTCAATGCTGTCATTTAAAAATATTTTTTCTTAGAGTGTAAGTAGAGAAAAATGAATTAAAATGGTCACAAGTGAACACGAGTGGAGTTTTTCTTTGATTAAAAATAATCTGGAGAACAATGTGGGAAGACTACTGAATTATAAACTTTCAAGCACTAAAAGGATAACTTGTATGATACGTGTGAGTTTAAAAAATTACAACAATCTGGACTCTATGTTTGGTATATGCTTGCAATGGGGGACTCTCAACTGAACTTGAGCTGTGGTTATGCAACAAGGTGGAGGAATCCACCATGGGGGGAGGGTTTGGGGAGGGGTGGGGAGAATCCAAGTACCTATGTAACTGTGTCACATAATACAATGTAGTTAATGAATTAAAAATAATAAATAAATAAATAAAAAGAACCAAAAAAATTACAACAACAAGACAATCTTGGGAAGGTAAAGTAGTAAAATTTTGGAAGATACCAAAGTCTGGTGCCTCCAGACTTACAGGATGACAGAAGTCATTGCAACAAATTTCTAGTACATTGGTCGCATGTCTTCAGCTCATTATCCTCTCATAGAATTAGAAAAAAAATCTTATTTTTTTTTCATCTAGGAAGAAATACTTTTTGAAAATGTGGAACCCGAGTCCAGTGTGATGGCTCAGTGGCTAAATTCTCGCCTTGCAAGTGCTGGGACACCATATGGGCTCTGGTTTGTGTTCTGGCTGTTCCACTTCCATCCAGCTCCCTGCTTGTGGCCGGGGAAAGCAGTCAAGGACGGCCCAAAGCCTTAAGACCCTGCATCCTCATGGAAGACCCAGAAGAAGCTCCTGGCTCCTAGCTTCAGATTGGCTCTGCTTTGGTCATTGTGACCACTTGGGGTGTGAACTATTGGATGGAAGATTTTTCTCTCCGTTTCTCCTTCTCTCTGTAAATGTGACTTTCCAATAAAAATAAACCTTAAAAAAAGATAAAAAAAAAAGAAAGAAAGAAAATGTGGGGCCCAATGCATGTTAAGTGTAGAAAGAAGCATAGCTGGTTCTAGTTAAAATCAGGATAATGTGGCATCCCTGCCTTTTTCATTGGACTTCTTCCCACACAGTCATCTGTTAGCAGGCATCCCTGCCTTTTTCACTGGACTTCTTCCCACACACAGTCATCTGTTAGCAGGACTCTTGTGCAAATTAAGGGAAATAAAATAGGTGAAAGTTCTTCTACATGCCAGATGTTCCTGAAAAGTGTGTTGAATATGGAGGTGAAGTGAGAGGACAATACAGACAGGCTCACATCTCTAAAGAGGCTCATCTCTAAAGAGGAAAATCATGTGAGACATGTTGTTCCAGCTCCGCCAACCCCCCAATTTTTCTTTAACAGGAAAGGACAGAAGATTTTGTATGTGAAGTGCCATGGACAGTGATTTACAAAGAAGATCTCATTTAATTCCTTACAATTAATGTGAAGTTAAATTTATACTTAGTTTTCATGTCTGACAAATGAGAAAATTGAAGCTCAGACATCTTAGGCAACGTGTGTACTTGCACAAAACAACATAATCATGTGATAAGACTAGACTCTAAACATTGAACTTCTATAGCAGATACTAATCCAAGCCTTTTCAAAGAATAATGCTTCAACCTCTCTTCTCAAAGTTCAGTTCCAAAGCTCTTTTCTAGCATTTTCTCTCCTCACTTGCTTACCTAATTTTTCCTCTAGTAGTTGAGTCTTCCTTCATTCATCCTCACCCCAACCAACCATACCATCTTTACAATCTGGCTGCTTCTCATTTCTGTGCTTTGCTTCACAGCCTTCATGTTGACCTCATCTCCCCCTCCATTTCCCATTCATATGACTAAATCCTCTCCACTCCCCATTGATTCTGCATCCATAATCTGCCCCCAATAGACGTTCACTGTACACTGTGCTTATTTGCACTGAACTGTCATTATATATTTTCTTTCCTGTGAGATGCTTGAAGATAAGATACATCTCCTTTTCTCAATTCATTTTTTGTGTCTAACATGCCACCTGATGCATGATTGTTAATCAGTGTTTGTTGAATGAATAAGTTACTGGGTGAACAAATGATTCACTCCAGACTGTGTTTCCCTTTTCAGCCGCTCATTTATTCTATTCTCAATTTTGGAGCCCTATTCTTGTGTCAGTTATCCTCCCCCCATTTTTTCCTGATATGTTTCATTAATTCAAGTCACTATCTGATACTATAAAGCAGTTTAACTTTGGTTAAGCAACAATATTTGCTGATCTTCATTTTATTCATTTGTGAAATGTGAGATGATTTTATACACACATGTGCACACACATGCAGTGGTTCTCAACTACAAGTGGATATTGTAATTACCTAGGGAGATAATTTTTGCCAAATATTCTGATTTAATTAGTACAGTAAAGCTGAGACACTAATTTTTTTTTCTTTTCAGATTCTCCAACATGTAGCTCAAGTTGAGAATTACTAAGTTCATTGGAGAATTAAGTGAAAGTGTATATAAAGCACCTAATTTAAAATAAATATAAAAGAAATACAAGCCATTATTAATATTTTTATTACTTTTGTTCAGCTTATTCCTTGGTTACAATTCTAGTTTCCATTCTGGCAGCCGCTGCACAACCTGCCTTACTCTGCCAAGTCCACGCATCCCTGGCCAGCTGTTTAAATCATGTCCGTTGCTGATGGCTTTGAAGTCACTTTGTGCCCCCCCAGCAGAATCTTTGTGGGAGCTGCTGCCACTGGGACAGCAAACATTTTACACATTCTGGTTGAAGCCACCATGGCCAGCTTCATGGATAATTGTGAATACGTCCCTATGTCCTGCTTCTCTGAGGAATCTGAGATACAGCGGGTGGCCATGGCAATCACACGTGGCCTCTCCACTGCCTCCCTCCACCCTCCCACTTATCCAGGGACATCAGGTTACAACGGAACAGGCTGTTCTTCTGTCTTAGTAATGGGATGGGGGGAGGGGAAAAGGCCAGCTGTATGCATATAACTCGCATATGAGCTGCATATGAACATGAGGTGAGTTTGTTATTTTGCTTTTTTTTTTCTCATATCATCAGCAACTGAAGCTGCTTTTGAGACCAAGGAAGGCTTACAAACATGGGTTCTTACTCATAGTTACCTTTAAAGCAAGTGCTGAGGTTTAGTGAATTTCAAGTGGTTATATGTGAGAAATCTTTTCAATTTCCAGAGCAACCTTTTGGGACAGGGTTTATTTTTGTTATCTTCATTTTTCACATAAACCTAAAAATCCAAGAGAAGTGAAGTAACGTGTCTCAAGGCAGCACGTGGCACAGAACAAGACATCTTCCCTCACAGATTATGCTTACAACCAAATTTCTGCATTTACTTACAAGAATTCTCACCCCAACCAACCATACCATCTTTACAATCATGCCAATCCAATCTTCTTGTGCTATGAAAGATAGAAACAAATCCAGATAAAGAAAGGAACATTCTATTGACCTGTGCCCATCCCACGTGGCAAGATGCCACGTGGGATGCTCACATCCTGTACCAGCTTACCTAGGTTTGAGTGCCAGTTCTGTTTCTGATTCTAGGTTCCTGCTACTGTGCAGCAATGGTGGCTCAAGAACTCGAGTCCCTGATACTAGTGATGGAGATCCATATAGGGCTCTCGAACCCTTGCTCTGGCTTGGACCAGCCTCATCTCTGGTGAGAAAATGGGGAGTGTACCCCTCTGCCTTTTCTCTGTCTGTATCCTCTGTATCTCTTTGTATTCCAAACGAAGGGCAAAAGAAGTAAATACGTCTTTAAAATCAAGATTCATTTAGCAAATCATTATTGTCAGATCTTGTGATATTTTCAGTGTGGGTTTTTTTTTTTAGATTTATGTATTTATTTTTTATTGGAAAGGTGTATTTGCAGAGAAAAGGAGAGATAGAGACAAAGAACTTCTGTTTGTTGGTTCACACCCAAGTGGCTGCAACAGCTGGAGCTGAGCTAATCCGAAGCCAGGAGCCAGGAGTCAGGAGCATCTTCTGGATCTCCCATGTGGTTCAAGAGTCCCAAGGCTTTGGGCCGTCCTCTGCTACTTTCCCAGTGCACAAGCAGGGAGCTAGAAGGGAAGTGGAGCAAACAGGACACAAATTTGTGCCCATATGGGATCCCGGTGCATGCAAGGTGAGAATTTTAACCCACTAGGCTACTGTGCTGGGCCCCAGTGGTTTTTTTTTTAAAGACTAAAATCTTCCTCTTTTTAAAGTCTAGAAATAGAAGTCCAAGTACATTGTTTATGAATTAAGAGAAAATAAAGAAGTGCCTGAAGAAATTTGGGTAGCTCCAATTTTAATTCAATAGGGAAAATCTCATTTTAAAAGACACAATGTGAATTAATATATAAATGGAGTAAGAGAGTAACTTACTTAAGTGTTTGAAGAAGGATTTGCCAAGAGAGAACAGCTAGTGCAAAGCCTCTGTGGTACTTTCTCCAAGAACCTGCCAAGAGACCCGTGGCTGCAGCATAGTGAACTTGAAACAAAGTAATAGGACATGATGGTGTATCATGAATGAGAGAAAAAAATCCACAGGGGTTTGTGAGCCATGCAAGCATTTTGGTTTTTACTCAGAGTGACATAGAGATTCATTGGAGGCAATCAAAGAGAAAAGTGGCATGATCTAATTGAAATATTGAAAATATCACTGTCTTCTTTAAGGAAAGTAGACAGTGGAGGGCTGGTGGGGAGAGTGGGAGGATGAGTAAGGAGGCTCCAGGGAATGAATGGTAGTTTGCAACCAAGTTGTAGTAGTGAGAAGGATGAAAAAGTAGCCAATTTTGAGTAGATTTGAAAGGTAGAGCAGTTGAGAAAGTTGGAAGTATGAGTGAAAGAGAAAGGTCCAGAATGCCCAGAATGTCTAGTTCAGACTATTCCATTATGCTCATATTTGGAACAAGGTCACTGCCATTAATTCTCATTCTCTCTCCCTGTCCACGTTTCCATCCAACTCTAAGGACATTTAGCAGTTTTACTATGTGATCTGGGGAGCCTGCTGTCCAGGGGGATCGTAAGAAAGAGCTGAAGCCACCAGAAGTATTGAATCTCTATTTCTAGTGAAGGTGAGGCAGCTTGACCTAATGTGTCCTGTTCCAATCTGGATTACCTATCCCAGGATCATGAAAAAGGAAAGAGGGGAGAGACAAGGGGAGGGAAGAGGAGAGGGAAAAAGAGAGGAGGGGAGGGGAAGAAAATGCGAGGGAGGAGAGGGGAGAAGAGAAGAGAAATAAGAGGAGAGGAGAAAAGAGAGGAGAGGAGAGGGAAGGTGGGAAGAAGAGGAGAAGGGAAGAAGCAAGAAGGAAATGAGAAGATTCTGAATGCGGGGCCATCGGTGCCCATTGGTTTGATGTGTAAGGCAACTCTTTTGGCCTGTGTAGGAAAGAATGTGGCTCCCATGGCCACCCCTGCATATAGTCAGTCAATGGTGGCCCTTTACACAGCCTGCAGATATAGAACTCCAGGTGAGAAGAAATTCATGCCATTCCCATTGGAAGTTGGCTTTAAGAAAAAAAAAGTCTCAGATCCTAAGGCAGATATTTGAAAATTAGAATTAGAGAAAATGTTGCTTTTCTATTTTTGGTGACAAATGTCCATTAAGACGTTTGCAGATGTACAGTAAGATAGATGTAGATTAAGACATGTGAAAAGTGGAAGGTTTTGCTTCCCGTCTTTTTTTTTTTTTTTGGAGGGGGTTTCCTATCTACTAGGATTTACAGGTTCAAGATTTTTGCAAATAACAGCTAATACTATTCATGCTTTTAATTGCATGCCTCCCACAAGCACATCTGAATCGAAGAGGATATTAGGAAGCATTCAAGAGGTTTTTTTTTTTCAAATCCAAAAAAGTGTAAGGATGTGATATTTCATCAGACAGGAAAGAGAGTAGTACACCAGGAGCTAGGGAAATGTCAGAGTGCCAGCAGGGAATCCAGACCATTTGTCTGCACAGTTACTCACTTTTACCTAGCTGAAACAGCATGGGTATAGTTGAAAGACACCAGGCAACGCAGGCACTGCTAGAGTCTGCGATGTTTAGAGCAACACCAAGAACTGAGATACATCCTTCTTCCTTGCTAGCTATTCCTACCCCAGTGGTAGCACCCAAAGGGTTAACTACCACCAAGGGACGGTGGGCATGTACATGGGGGCAGTTATTCAACCCAAGCCAATATTGAGTTATACTTGCCAACTAGAAGGCACCAACAAGCTAAGACTACTGTGTGCCTAAAAGGCTAAACCACAAAGCACATAGGAAAGTAAGTGAGGCAAAAGCATGAATGTTTTTCACTCAGAATTCAACATAGGTGGGCCTTTGAGAAATAACTTTAACAAAACAGTTTATTTATCTGATGGCCCTGTGCAGTAGCCTAGCAGTTAAAGTCCTCGCCTTGAACGTGCCAGAATGTCATGTGGGCACCGGTTTGTATGCCGTGGCTCCACTTCCCCTTCAGCTCCCTGTCTGTGGCCTGGAAAGCAGTCGATGATGGCAGAATGCCTTGGGACCCTGCACCCACGTGGGAGACCTGGAGATTTATTTATTTTTATTGGAAAGTCAGATATACAGAGAGGAGGAGAGACAGAAAGATCTTCCATCCGCTGCTTCAATCCCCAAGTGGCTGCAACAACTGGAGCTGAGCCAATCTGAAGTCAGGAGCCAGGAGCTTCTTTCTGGTCTCACACACAGGTGCAGGGTCCCAACGATGTGGGCCATTATCTGCTGATTTCCAAGGCACGTTAGCAGGAAGCTGGATGGGAAGTGGAGTAGCCAGGACTTGAATCAGCACCCATATGGGATGCTGACACTCCAGGCAACAGCTTAGCCCAGTATGCCTCACTGCTAACCTCTATTCTAACATTCTACTTATGATGATGGACGTATCCTCTAACATGATACAGACTTTGACATATTCCTCACTTTCAGAGTCCTCATCAATACCATTTTCAACATCCACATTTCTTATTAAAAATATTTATTTTTATTAGAAAGACAGGTTTACAAGAGGAGAGACAGAAAGATTTTCTTCCATGCGTTGATTCATTCCCCAAGTGGCTGCAATGGCTGGAGCTGAACCAATCTGAAACCAGGGGCTAGGAACTTCTTCCAAGTTTTTTTTTAGATTTATTTATTTATTTATTCATTTATTTTATTGGAAAGGCAAACTTACAGAGAGAAGGAGAAACAGAGAGAAAGGTCTTCCGTCTGCTGGTTCACTGCCCAAGTGGCCGTAACAGCCAGAGCTGAGCTGATCTGAAGCCAGGAGCCAGGAGCTTCTTCTGGGTCTCCATGTGGATGCAGACTCCTAATGCTTTGGACCATCCTCCACTGCTTTTCCATGCCACAAGCAGGGAGCTGGAAGGAAGGTAGTGCAGCCGGGAGCAAACTGGTGCCCATATGGGATACTGGTGCATGCAAGACAAGGGCTTTAAGCACTAGGTTATCGCGCCGGAACCAATACAATTTTATTCACTTAATTCTCATAGACATATCCAGTTCAAAGATGAGGAAACGGAGGGCACTGATGATTTCGTCCCCTGTGGTATAAGTAACCAATTGCCTATTCAGGATTTAAAGCTGCATCTGTTTTTGCTTGTTCTGTATTACTTGATACGACTGTCTTTAAAATTCAAGATCCTTTGAAGTTGGCTCCATATTAACCTATCCAACTCTCTCGTCCCTTAGCTTTGCAGTCCCTATCTTCACACACCCTGAGGAGGGAGGCAGAGTATTATTTAAGACTGTATTCTTAGCTAGAACTTGACTGTCTAGATTCTCAATGCCTCTTCTGCCTGTTACTTATTCTGTGGCCTCTGGTTTCTCATCTGTGAAGCAAGGTTAATATTGCCCAATGAATAGGCTTATTTAGGGGGTGGAATTTAAAGGAGATAATATTCATAGAGCTCTTACACATGTTTGCAAGCAGTCCTTAAGTGTTAAGTATTTTTAAAATCATACTTTTTGAGATTTTTTTTAATTAGAAAGGCAGATTTACAGAGAGAAGGAAAGACAGAGACAAAGATCTTGGATCTGCTGGTTCATTCCCCAAGTGGCTGCAATGGTCAGAGCTGAGCTGATCCGAATTCAGGAGCCAGGAGCTTCTTCTGGGCCTCTCACATGGGTGCAGGGTCCCAAGCTTTGGGCCATCCTCCACTGCTTTCTCTGGCCACAAGCAGGGAGCTGGGCGTGAACTGACGCCCATATGGGATCCTGGTGCATGTAAGGTGAGGATTTAGCCACTAGACTATAGCGCCGGCCCCATTGTTAAGTATTTTTTAATAAGATTTTTTTCAACTGAGAGACACAGAGAAAGCAATCTTCCATCTGTAGGCTCACTCCCCAAATGGCCACAGCATTCGAGAATCAGTACTGGACCAGGCTGAATCCAGGAGCCAGGAACCACATCTAAGTCTTCTATGTGAGTGGAAGTGCTCCACGCTCTTCTGCCATCTTCCACTGCCTTCCTAGACACATTAACAGGGAGCTACATTGAAAGTGGAGCAGCCAGGACTTGGACTGGTGCTCCAATATGGGATGCTCGTATTGCAAACAGCAGCTTAACTTACTCTGCCACAATACTGATCCCAAGTGTTAAGTATTCTTATTCCCATTTTTTCTCCTATGTATGTTTTTTTAAAGATTTATTTGTTTTTATTGCAAAGTCAAATGTACAGAGAGGAGGAGAGACAGAGAGGAAGATCTTCCGTCCGATGATTCACTCCCCAAGTGACCACGACGGCCGGTGCTGTGCTGATCTGAAGCCAGGATGCAGGAACTTCCTCCAGGTCTCCCACGTAGGTGCAGAATCCCAAGACTTTGGGCCATTTTCAACTGCTTTCTCAGGCCACAAGCATGGAGCTGGGCGGGATGCAGGGCTGTTGGAATTAGAACTGGCTCCCATACGGGATTCCGGCAGGTGCACGGCGAGAACTTTAGCCGCTAGGCCACTGTGCTGGGCCCTCTCCTATGTATGTTACATCTTATTTGCAATACAGTTCCTCTATACAGATACTTTCTATACAGATACTTTTCAGCTAACCTTCAAAGCCTGATTCAAGCTGTACCTCCCACCAAATGTCTCGTACCTCCACAACTCTGTAGTTCTTACATTGACATACTATTCACTTAATTCTGTGGCAGCAGTCCCAATCCTTAGCCCAAGACTGGAACCCATGAGGTGTTCATTAAGTACTCATTATACTGCACAAATGTTTGAATAAAGGAGTCTTCTTGCCGGCTGATTCTCATGTTTAAAGATTCCTCCAAGCTGTACCTCCCCTCCAAGCTCAATTAGGTGATGTGGGCCTTCTTGTCCTTTTGTAGGTTAGCCTAACATGCTTTGGATTTCAAGGGAGGATTGTTATTTAGTTATTTTTGCCAGGCAATGTGTTTATTCCTCACTCTGTGGCTGCTCTCCAGCAGACAGAAATGCCTAATTTGCCAACATTTTGCCTTCCAGACAGCGTGCCTTAGCTATGTAGTGGAGAGTCATTTTCCTGCTTTTTACTAATGTGAGGCCCACCGGGGGATTTTGATTTGGGCTTTTGAAGCTTCTCTTCCTAGCCCAACTTCTGGATCATTTTCTCATCTCATATTTTTACTTGACCTGGATGATTTCATTTATTTACATAGTTTAAGTCACTCTCTATATGTTTGTGGCCCTCCTGCGGTGATGTTGGTAAATATTTTACCTCTGGTCCTCTGTTGTCAATTGAGGGACATTTGTTTAATCAATACTTTTGTTTATCATGAAGAATTTTGCTGTAACAATTATGCTTGCATATTTCTGTGGAATTGTGTGGTCATTCTAGGTATAGTAATTTGAAGAACTGTCAGAATGATTTTCAAAGTAGCTGTACCACCTATCATTCCTACCCGCAGTGTATCAGGGTTCTAATTTTTCCCCATCATGAAAGTACTTATTATTATCTAATTTTTAAAGAAAAATATGCATTTTATTTTATTGGAAAGGCAGATTTACAGAGAGAAGGAGAGACAGAAAGACCTTCCATCCACTGGTTTACTCCTCAAGTGGCCACAATGGCTGGAATTGAGCCGATCTGAAGCCAGGAGCCAGGATCTTATTCCTGGTCTCACACGTGGGTGCAGGGTGCCAAGGCTTTGGGCCATCCTCCACAGCTTTCCCAGGCCACAGTCAGGGAGCTGGGTTGGAAGTGGAGCAGCCACAATATGTACTGGTGCCCGTATGGGATCCCGGCACGTGCAAGGCAAGGATTTTAGCCACTGAGCCATAACGCCATGCCCTAGTATCTATGTTTTTGGCTGTAGGTTTCCTAGTGAGTGTGAAGTGATATTTTATTGTGGTTTTGACTTGCATTTTCCCTGATGACTAATAAAGTGGAACATCTTTTATGTACTTATTGTTCATTCATATCTTCTTTGGACAAATATTCAGATTCATTTTCTAATTCTCAAGATAGTTATTTATTTGAAAGACAGAGATGGAGGAATAAAGAGAAAAGGAGTGTTCCTGCCTGCTGGTTTATTTTCCTAATGTCTGCAAGAGCTGGGGCTGAACCAGGTCAAAGCCAGGAACTGGGAACTGCATCCAGGTCTCCCAGATGGGCTCCAGGAGCACAAACACTTGATTTGTTACCTGTTGATTCTGCACAGTGTGCATGACCAAAAAGCTGGAAATCAGGAACAGGGTTGGAATCCAAACCTAAGAGCTACAATGTGGGTTACTTGCATCTTGACTGATTATGTAACAATTAGGCCAAATTCCTGACACTGCCCATTGATACATTGTCTTTTAATTATTGAGTTGTAGATGTTTTTTAAAAATTATTTATTATTATTAATTTTTTGCATCAGAAAGAGAGAGCACACTCCTATTCACTGGTTAACTCCCCAAACTCTCACAATAGTATAAAAACTAGACCTAGCCTAAGCTGAAACCAGGACCCAGGAAATCATTCCAAGTCTCCAACATGAGAGGCAGGATGATAAGTAATTTGCAAATATCTCCTCTCATTCTCTTTCCCATGCAGGAATGTCTGAGTTTGACATAATTCAATTTGTCTAGGTTTGGTTTTATTGCTTGGGCTTTTGTGATCTCCAAGAAAGCACTGCCTATAATTCTGTCTTCAAGTGTTTTCCTTATGTCCTTTTCTTGATAATTCTATAGTTCCAGCTCTTACATTTACATCTTTGATTCATTTTGAATTGATTTTTGTATATGAAGAGATGTAGGGATCTAATTTCATTCTTCTACATATGCATGTGTAACTTTGTCAGTTACCATTTATTAAAATTGTTATTCTTTCTCCTAGCACCTTTGTCAAAGATCAGTTAGTTATATGTATGAATTCTGTTCTCTCTTTTTTATTAGAATGCCAGATATACAGACAGGAAGAGAGGCAGAGAGGAAGCTCTTCCTTCAATTGATTTACTCTTCAAGTGGCCACATGGCCAGAGCTCTGCCAATCCAAAGCCAGGGGCCCAGAGCCCCTTCTGGGTCTCCCATGTAGGTGCAGGGTCCCAAAATTTTGAGCCATCTTCTATTGCTTTCTCAGGCCACAAGTAGGGAGCTGGATGTGAAGCAGGGCCGCTGGGATTAGAACTGCAGCCCATATGGGGTAGTAGTGCTTGCAATGCAAGGCCTTTAGCCACTAGGCTACTGTGCCAGGGTGTTCTGGTCTCTATGCTGTTCCATTGAGCTCTGTGTCAGTTTTTAATGTCAATAAAATGCTATTTTAATTACTACAGTTTTGTAGTATTCTTTAAATTGGACCCTGTGATATTATCTAGAGGATTTGTACAATGGAGACAAGTACACCATGAAGTGGCAATACATTGTGGTATGCATCTTTACTTCTGTATAAAAGATGGACCTCCAATGAAACTGTTAAATATATCTTGACAATACGATGTTGGACTTTATACTATTCTCTATGCTTACAATATCAGGATACACTTACATAGAAGAATGATGAACTTGTGACTGTTGTTGGAGAGACTAAACTATTGTTGCAATATAAGGGAAAATAGTAGGGGAGGGGGAATGGCAGGTGGAAGGGGAAATCCCTAAGCCTGAGGAATTGCATCATGAAAAATAAAGAATTTTCAAAAGCAGGAATGGTCATATAGGTTTTTGTTCTGTATTTTGTAGATGTTATTTATGACATTTATCGATATGCTAATGTTGGTCCATGCTTGCCTCCCTGAGATAAATCCCACTTGATTGTGCACACACTGTATATATTGTATGATCTTTTTGATGTAGTATAGGATTCTGTTTGCTAATATTTCATTGAGAATATCTGCATCCATGGTAATCAAAGATATTGGTTTGTAGTTGTGTGTATGTGTGTGTGTGCCCCCAATCAAAGAAAGGTCCAGAAACAAATGTATGTACACATTTATGTGTTTATGTATTTATTTGTTTATGAGGCAGAGTATAGAGGGACAGGAAGAGGGAGATAGAGTGGGGATGGGAATGGAGGAGGGAAAGAGGAGGGAAGGGAGAGAGAGGGAGAGAAAGTCCTTCGATTCATGGGTTTATTCCTCAGATGGCCACAAAAGACAGGCTGGGCCAGGTCTAAGTCAAGAACCAGAAACCAGGAGCTTGACCAGGGTCTCCCACATGGGTGACAAGGGACGAAGCACATGGGCCTTCTTCCGCTGATTTCTTGCACACATCACCAGGGAGCTGGATCAGAAATACAGCAGCCAGGACTCAAACCAGAGCCCATACAGGATGCTGGCATTGCAGGCTTAACTCACAATGCCACCACATTGGCTCCTTGTGAGACTTTAGATGATTTTTTAATCTTGTTATGAGTCCATTCATATTTTCGTATGACCCTTTGGCTTTCTGTGGTATCAATTGTAATGTCTCCTGTTTAAATCTTTACTTGAATTTTCTCATTTATGTTTTGGTTAAAAGGTTTATTTTTTCCTTTCAAAAATTTTTAAATTTTATTTTGCATTTTTAAATTTCAACTTCATTTGTTTCTACTCTAATTCTCATTATTTCTCACATCCTGATAATTTTGGATTTGGTTTGTTCTTGTTTTTCCAAGTTCTTGAAATGTATCATTAGATTGGGTATTTGAAGTCTTTCTGTTGCTTTAATATATACACTCCCTGTTACAAGCTTCTTTCTTAAAACTCTTTGATATAAATTTCAGATTTTGGTATGTTGTGCTATTTTCATTTGTTTCAAGACTTTAAAATTTTTGTTTAGTTTTTTTCATTAATCATTCAGGAACATGTTGTTAAATTTCCACATGTTTCACCAGCTCTTGACAACTGCCTCGGCTGCCTTGTTCCTAGGCAAGTGTTACACCGCTGGGAGAAAAGCAGCCAGTAGCTGGCCGGCATTCTGGGCCTGGTTAATGCCAAATATGTTAACTATACCAGTATGCCAGAGAGTTGACTTTTTAAAAAGAGATATGTGGGGGTCAGATGCTAGCACGCTGGCAGACGGGGTCTGGAGACCCGCACACCAGGGTGCATGGGCTCCGGGCAGGTGGGCAGAGCCCTGGGGTGGCATGACACATCGCTAGAGGACTGGTCTAGGGGATCTGCACACTCACATGCATTAAGGGCTGTGGCTTGCTCGAGGAATGGATTCTGGGGATGTGTGGGATGGAGGACTGATGAGGGAGACTAGGAGAGGTGAGAAGTGATTCCTGGGAGACTTCCACTTCTACTGCACTTGCAGGCAAATGAGAGAGTTGAGACTAGGTGATTTAGAGGAGGGAAACTGGAGTACCATTTGGGGCCAAACCAATACATCTGTCCATGTGGGAGACCTGAGCTAATATTGTTGGTATCAACCATTGCCTACCAGCACCCACAAAAGCCATGGCTGGGGGTCCTGCCTGGCAGGGTGAGACTATAGTACCTGTCGGAGAATGTTGGGGCAGAGGGTAGACTGTGTTAGGCTGGGCCATGACATTAACCAGCATGCAAGAGAACTGGGTGTGGGAGCAGATTCTGTGAGGGATTTGTGGGCTCACCCATGTGGGATTGCCATACCAGCTGGTTTGCTTGAGACTGAAAGTGGTGATAGAGCAAGCTAGGCATGACCATGGAAATCACCAACACTCATGGGTACTGCAGTTACAAACAGGCCAGGATGGTCTATGCTGCAGCACCTGCAGGCAAATCTAAGAGTCAGGGCAAAACATCCACCAGCAAACACAAAGGCCAAGAATGAGGATCAGACTGTGTTGGGCAAGGTCTTAGAACCCACTGGCACACATGAGATCTGGGACTGGGACTGGTGGGAAAACTTGGGGAACTCCCCTGGTGGGCCATCGCTCCTGCTGGTGAGCATTTGAGTTGGTTGGGTGTTGATAGGCTGGGCAGGGATGCATCATTTATTGGCAGGTGTGTGGGTTGGTTCTGGGAGGGGGTGTTGTTGACTGAGCAGAGCTAGGACAAACCATAGCACACTGGTGTGTATAGGAGCCAGGGTGGGGTGAAAGTCATGCTGGGCTAGGCTAGGGTATCACACCTACTGGTTTGCATAAAAGCCAGGGATGGGGGCAGGCTGGACTGGGCTAGGCTGCAGCATCTACCACTGAGAATTGAAACTGGGTGTGGGCTGGGACAGGCTAGGCTGCAGCATCTGAGGGCAAACGTCAAAACGGGAATGGGCTATACCAAGTTGAATCAGAGCAACCACTGGCTCACACAAGAGCTGTGCCTGGGAGTGGGCTTGGTAGGGGAGCTTAAAGGATGCCCCAGCTGGGCTGCGATTCCCATTAGTGAGTGTGAGAGCTGGAATGGGGGCAGTGATGTGGGTTGAACATGACTCCAGCATCATGTGCATGGGTGTGGACTGGGTCTGGTGTGTGCCAGACTGGATTAGGCTCCAGCAACCAATAATGCTTGCAGGAGGCAGGGTGACTAGAAGACAGGCTGGGCAATGTCTGTACTCAGTGAACCACGAGGGAACTGGGTCTGCGAGTAGGCCAGGCAGGTCTGGGCTGTAGCACACAATAGTATGAACCGGAATGGGGGTGGGCTGGTAGGGCAAGGTCTCTATACCTGCCAGAACATGAAGTGGGCCAAATCAGACTAAACCAAGGACCAACAGGTGTGTGAGAATTGTGACTGGGAGGTGACCTGATAAGAGGATGTTGGGGAACTGCTCTGTCAGGACATGGTCCTGGAAGTGAGCACAAGAACAGAGGCTGAGAGCAGCCCAGACCAGTCCAGGTTAAAATATCCACTCACATACGTGTGAGTCAGGTCTGGGGGGAGGCCAGGCTGGGCAAGTTCATAACCCCCACTGGCACATGTGAGAATCAGGACAAGGAGCAGGGCAGGCTGGGTTGGGTTGCAACACCCACCAGCTCACATTAGCGACAGGACTGGTGGGGGCTGGGCTAGGCTGCAGCGCCCACCAGCATGCACTAGAACTGGGGGTATATCAAGCCAAGCCAGGCTGCAGCACCTGCTGGTGAATGCCGAGCTGAAGCAAGATGTGCTAGAATGGGCTGCAGCATCCAACAGCACACATAAGACCATAGAGGAGCAGTGAGCCTAGTGGGGGGGCTGCAAGGACTTCCCTGCTAGAACAATGCTCCTTCTGGTGAGTGTTAGTGCTGGGACCAGAAGCTGACCAGGCTGGGCAGGGCTACAAAACCTGCTGGTCTGCATGTGAGCTGGCTTAGTGGAAGAGCCAGACTGGGCTTAGCGGTGGTATCCACTGGTACATGCATGAGCCAGAGTTAAGTGTGGGCTTGTTGGGCTTTGCCGCAGAATCAGCTGGGACCAGGGGCAAGTCCTGTTAAGCTAGACCATCAAACCACCTGAAAAGTGCAAGATCTGGGACTGGGAGTGGCCCCAGGAGGGAAACTGTGGGCTCCCCTCTGATGAGCTGGAGCTCCCAATCAGTGAGCTTGAGAACTAGGGCCAGGCACAGATCTGGTTGGACGGGTAGTGGCATCTGCTAGCATGAGTGTGGGCTGGATAGTGTGGTTGGTCAGGCTGAGCTAGGCTCCAACACCCAATCTGCTACACACAATGGCATGTGCAAGAACCTGGACTGAGGGTGGGCCTGTTGCAGGGGTTATTTAGGTTCATTCTGACTAGGTTGCAGTTTCTGCTGATGTGTGTGAGGGTCGAGCTGTGGTGGGCAGGAATGGTCTATACTGCAGCATCTATTGCTTTGCTTATAACATGGAGCCGGGGAACAGCATTAACCAAGTGACTGTAACAACCAGTGTGTATGTAGGCTGATGTGAGTGATGGATTGAGCCGGACCCTTCACTGGTTGGCACACACAGCAGTCAGGTCTGGGATCATCTCTGGTGAGGTCTCTTTGGGGACCCCCTAGCTTGATCACTGGATTCAGAACTCCAACCATGGGGATAATCACAGGTTCTGTGGTCTGACCATGGAATGAGTGTGTCAGAATTGGGTCTCCTCAGTTATTGGAGGCTGTGAAGTGGAAGGCATGTGCAGAGGTGACAACCAGTTCACCAAGGCTTGCAGAGGAGCTCTAGTACCATGGAGGACAGAACAAATTGAGCAGCTCTCCTGGACAAGCTTTGACAGTATCTGGATGAATTGATACTCCATGGTGGACTATGTCAGCAAATGGACCTTGGAAGGATTTCTTCAATCTTGGAACAAAGAAATCAACAACATTTCAGAACTATCTAAACCACTTACGCGGTACTCTCAGAACCTGCTCCTCATCTGGGACCTTGGGATGATATCGCGCGGCTGACCCCTGTGCCCAGATACTACTAATGCAGTTGGGTTGCTGGGAGCAACCCTCTCCTCTCCCTATTCTCCCCAGACACAGCAAGAAAAAAGGAAGATTGGAAGCAGTTGTCTCAACCACTTTCCCCAGTTCCTCAACCCTCCCCACCCTAATCAGTGGTCCACATGGGCATGCATCCTTCTTTACTATGTAAACGTCATCACAAATAAAATAAATTTATTATATAAAAGGTAAATAAAAATAAATTTCCACATGTTATTGGTTTAGGCTAGGTTTTCTTTCTCTTGTTTTCTAACATGGAAATACCATTACTGATCTTTTTTTCTTTTATAATACAGGTTATCCTCAAGTTGTGATGGGGCTACATTCCAATAAACCCATCATAACTTTAAAATACTGTTAGTGTAAACTGCACATACAACACCTAATCCACTGAACATTATGTGTTTGCATAACAGTGTGTTGTAGAGTATCAGTTCTTGGCTCCCATGATCAGATGGCTCACCAAGAGCTGCACTTTTGCCTCTGTCCTGTATCTCAAATATCATATTGCGTATCATATCATAGCCCAGGAAAAAAATGAAAATTCAATGGTGTATAATTTCTATTGAATTATGTGTCACCCTCATACCTTTGTACTTCTTAAAAATCATGAGTTGAACAACCACAATTCAGAGCCTGTGAGCATGTGCCTTCAATGCTATACATTTCCCTCTACACCCTGGTTTTGCTGCATCTCACAGATATTAAGCTGTGTTTTCATTTTCATTTAGTTCAAAATACTTTTAAAATTTTTCCCAGGACTACTTTTTTGGCCCACATGTCTTTTAGAAATCTGTTGTTTTATTTTTAAAATATATTTTTTTGTTATTTCTCAGCTATCTTGGTGTTTGATTTCTAAGTTTAATTTCAATGCAGTCTAGAGTGTATTTTTTGTATGCTATTTTAAACTAGTTAAAGTGTGTTTTATGTTCCATGATGTGGTCTTAGTGATGTTCTAGTGAATTTGAGAATAATGTGTATTCTACTCTTGTTGGATGAAGTCTTCTATAAATGCTCTAGATCTATTTGATTGATGGCGCTGCTGAATTTAACTATATCCTTACAGATTTTCTGCCAGCTGAATCTATTAATTATTGACAAAGGGATGGTGAAGTCTTCCACTACAATAGTGGATTCATCTATTTCTCCTTGTAGGTGTATCAGTTTTGCCTTCACACATTTTGATGCTCTCTCTTAATATGTCTACACATTCAGAACAGTTACAGATTCTTAGGAATTTATCCCTTTATAATTATATAACACTCTTCTTTATTTCTAATAAATTTCCTTGTCTGAATTTTGCTTTGTGAAATTAATGCAGCTAATTCAGCTTTCTTCTCCTACAGTTTGCATTACCCATTTCTCTATCCAGTTCTTTTTTTCCTTTTCAGTTATTTATTTGAACAGACAGTGATGTAATTCTTGTGCTCAGGATGTATTTTCTTACTTCTGTCATGGTTTTCTACTTGTCTTTGATCTTCCAAATTTTAATATTGTACAACAAGGTATGTTCTGAGATTCCTGGATCTGTGCTTTGGTGTCCGTCAGCAATTTTACAATTTTTTGGTTATTATTATGGTAAATATTTTTCTGCTCTTTTTTGTTTTCCTTCTAGTATTCATATTACACATTACATCTGTTACAATTGTCCCAAATCTTATCTTTTTTGTTCTTTTTCTTCTCTTTGCAGTTTTGAAGGTTTCTATTGCTGTATCTTCAAGCTCACTGACTCCTTCACTATGTCCAGTCTGCTAGTGAGCCTATTGATGGCATTCCTCATGTCTTTCAGGATGTTTTTCAGCTGTAATTTACTTTTGATTCTTTCTTAGAGTTGCCATCCTCTTCTTTCATTGTGCAATGTTATTATGCTTCTCAATGTCTCAATAAAATGCTTGGCATATTTTTTGTAGTTATGCTAAATTCCTAACCTGGTAATTCCCAAATCTGTCTTACCCGAGTCTGACTCTGGCTAGGCACTAGGCTGTGTTTAATGCTTTTTGTAGATGCAGTTGTCATGAAGTTTGGTTTCCTACAGTGCCCTTGATTCTACCTTTCTTGATGTCTTTATGTTTGCCTTAGAAACTCCTTAGTAAACCAGTACTGTAACATCTTTCAGCTATAACCCACTATTATTTTAAGGAACCCTGTTGGATGGTATAGTTAGGTGTGGACAAAAGGGAAGTAAATATTTCAAAATGCTATATTAAGTTTCATCTTTTCCTTGGACTGTGTTTTTAATTAATCTGATAATAAGTTTTTCAAATGAATTAGTCCATTAATGTTGAATATCATTATTAATACCTTTGGTTAATTATTTTTTGTCTTCATGTGTCTCACTTTTAAAATACTTATTTATTTTTATTGGAAACTCAGATTTATAGCGAGAAGGAGAGACCAGAGAGAAAGATTTTCCATCCACTGGTTCACTCCCCAAGCGGCTGCATTGGCCAGAGCTGAGCCAATCTGAAGCCAGAATCCAGTCGCTTCTCCCTGGTCTCTCACCTAAGTGCAGGATCCCAAGTCTTTGGGCCATCCTCAACTACTTTTCCTGACCACAAGCAGGGAGCTGGATGGGAAGTTGAGTAGCAGGGACATGAAACAGCGCCCGTATGGGATCTGGCGCTTGCAAGGGGAGAATTTTAGCCCCCAGCCATTGCATGCTGAGCCTTCAGTGTGTCCCACTTGTTTCCTATCACTCTTCTCTTTAATGTCTTGTTTGGCATCAAGTGACTATGCACAGCCTAATGGTTTGATTCCTTTACTTTAAAAATATTTTCCACTATATTGTTATGATTTTTCTACAGATCATCATATAATTTTTATCTTTGTAGACACTACTTCAGATTTATGCTAGCATAAATCCAGTATGATTTAGAAACTTTTTTCCTTTATAGCTCTATCTGTTCCTGGCTTATACTGTTATTCTCATATATATATATTTTTTGTTCTTTTTTTAATTATTTATTATTTTTAATTCATTAATTACATTGTATTATGTGACACAGTTTCATAGGTACTTGGGTTCTCCCCACCCCTCCCCAAACCCTCCCATCATGGTGGATTCCTCCACCTTGTTGCATGAACACAGCTCAAGTTCAGTTGAGATTCCCCCATTGCAAGCGTATACCAAACATAGAGTCCAGCATCTTATTGTCCAGTCAAGTTCAACGGCTTCTTAGGTATACCCTCTCTGGTCTGAAGACAGAGCCAGCAGAGTATCATCCTGATCAATTAAAAGCTCCAACATACCATCAGCAAAAATTTACATCATTATGGAATTGATCGACATAGTAATGAGCAACCAATATGTTAAAAGTAAATGCGAGTATTCTCATATATATTACATTTATGTGTGTTTAAAACAAAAATGTTTAGTATTATAGTATATGTAAATGTATATATATGTGCAAGAAATTGAAAGGACAGTAAGTATACATTTACATAGTTTATTATACTAACATTTTAATTATTTATTTGGAAGGTAGATTTACAGAGGAGAGACAAAGATCTTCCATCCTCTGGTTCATCCCCCAAACGGCCATAACAGCCAGAGCTGAGCTGATGCGAAAGCCAGGTGCCAGGAGCCTCATCCTGGTTTCCCATGTGGGTGCAGGGTCCCAAGGCTTTGGACTGTCTTCTGCTGCTTTCCTAGGCCACAAGCAGGACGCTAGATGGGAAGTGGCACAGCCAGGACACGAACCAACACCCATATGGAATGATTGCACCACAGGGTGGAGGCTATATTCTTAATTGATTATTTTTGATTCTTTCCATTCATTCCATTCTTTCAATTTAACATCTTGTGTCATTTTCTTACTCCAAAAAAACTTTCTTGGGGAAATTGGGTATCATTCACTATGACAAATATACCAATGTAAGATGTCAAATAATACAGAAAATAGGAAGTATGGGATCTCTTTTTGTTACTATTTCATAATTTTATAAATTTAAAACTGTTGTGAAAAAAATGCTAAAAATGGATATTTTTAGACAATTTGAATAATTCTCAAAATCTCTCCCCCCCTCCAGGATTTTAATTGTTGCTTAATTGCTCATTTGTTTGTGATGTGGCTGAACTGTACCAATGAATTCCATTTCCCTCTCAATGTAGAGTTCCTTTTCTAACTCCTCGGAGGGCACGGCCTTAGGCATGCCGAGTTTCATAACCACCAGGTACGACTGTGATTTTTTTTAACCTGGCTCTTTGATCCCATCCTTATGATTCTTTGTAAGCACTTGTTTGGTCTGTTTCTACTAGCAGTATACCAAATTGTTAGCTTATATTAATTCTGTAGTGATTGCACTATTGTTTTGCCCAGTGCTCTACAACAAGAATTGTTAGTCTATCCTGAATTGTATTGAGTTCCTAGACAATGTGACCAGTCACTGAGACTTCCTCAGAGCTGCCCTTGGGAAGAAGCTCTGCATTATGGGTCAAGAGCATGTTGGTGGTAAACTCACTTTTCACCAGATATTCACCCCAAGTCCCCTCCTATGGAGAAACTGGTGTCTGTATGTGGGAGCTTTACGGGCCAAACTTGAAATTCTCTCCCATCTTATTTTTGTGATGCCAATGTCTTCTGAGTCTCCTCCTGCTTCTTAAAATACGCTTTGAGGTTCTTTATGTTTTAGGCTCTTCTTTTTTTTTTCTTTTTTCCTTATTGAAAAGCAGATTTAGAGAGAGAAGGAGATACAGAAACAGAGTTGTTTCTTGTATTCAGCATCTATAACATAGCCTCATCTGCTCTCAAATCTACTTGTATGTTTTCGGTCTCATTGAGTTGTAACATATTCAACTGCTCTCTCAAACATCTCTAAACCATCTTTGATGGCTCTGTCTTGTTTTCCCAAATCCAATAGAGTCATAAAGTCCTCTTGATTTATCCTCCAAACATTTTTCAAATCCATTCTTTGTCTCTAATCTTCTTCCCCTACCTTAAATCAGCATCTCTGCCATTTCCCTGTCTCTGTGTTCCAGTGCGGTCAGATCCCCGCTTCTTATTTCACGTATAAGTCAGAATGTTAGATACATACATACCTACACACATATAGTATCATGTATGTTACATTATCACTACCTTTGTAAACTCTGTGATAACTTCTCACGATCAACAGTGTTCAAATTTTTATACCCAATTAAATGCTTTATGACCTGGTCCCTGATAACTTATCTGGTAGCATTTCTTAATAGTTCTTACCCTTCACCATTGTTTCCCATATATCCAAATTATCCAATACATTTTTTAAAGATTTATCTTTATTGGAAAGGCCGATATACAGAGAGAAGGAGAGACAGAGAGGAAGATCTTGTGTCCAACGATTCACTCCCCAAGCGGCTGCAACAGCTGGTGCTGAGCCAATCCAAAGCCAGGAATTTCTTCTGGGTCTCTCACACGGGTGCAGGGTCCCAAAGCATTGGGCCATCCTCGACTGCTTTCCCAGGCCACAAGCAGGGAGCTGGATGGGAAGTGGGGCTGCAGGGATTAGAACCAGTGCCTATATGTGATTCTGGCGCAATAAAGGAGAGTACTTTAGCCTCTAGGCAATCGCCCCGAGCCCTCCAATACATTTTTAATAAATGTGTTTCTTCAGATTACGTTTCTTGTGCTTACAATATAATTCCAGCCAACACTGTATCTATTTTTGTATTATTTAGCAAATGAGTCAGGCTTTTTTGTAAGTTCTTCAAAAAGAGTATTGCACTGATGTGGTTTCAGAACAATAATTTAGTACCTGAGATCTTATATTAATGGTGATCTTGAAGTATGGACATTGAATCCAATTATGGTTTTCAGACCCAAAACCTTTAGGAAGTGATAAAATTTAATTAAGTATATAGACTGAGCTCTCCATGATTGAATTCTACTGGCTTTGTACACAGAGAAAGGGAAATCACATGATGGTGGGCAGGTGTGAGCACTCCCATTCTCTTGCCTCCAGAGGACATTATCTCAAGGTTCTCTAAGGGAACCTTCCCAGTTTGGGGCAGTGAACTTCCAGAATCATGAGCCAGAACAGACTCTTCTTCGTTATAAAGTTAACTTGCCTGAGGTGTGAGTATTTCATTACTGGAACAAAAATGTGACAAATACACTCAGTCTCTGCCTGGAAAAACCTATAAATCCATTAAAACTTGTTTCTGGTACCAATGCCTCCTTGAGGCCATCCTTGGCACTCCTGTGCTAAACGAGACATTTTCTCCTTCAATAGACCTGTGTGGGTCCAAGTGTGTTGTTCATTTGTGCAACCGTGGTACCTATCACAGTGCCTAGCATGTAATAGGTGTGTTTTAACTGTTTTATAAACAAACAAGTGATCATTATTGAGTTTCCACTATGTGCAGGGGATGTACTATGCTGTCTCTTCTTAGTCTTTTGGAGAAATTTCTTTCGATTAAAGTATAAGATTTATATTATTGTTATCCCTATACTAGGATTTCAATGTATTTCAAAAATATTTATTTATTTACTTGTAAGACAAAGTAACAGAAAGAGAGGGAGAGAGACAAGGAAAAGGGGAGGCAGGGGGGCATCTTCCATCCCCTGGTTCACTCCCTAAGTGGCCACAACAACCAGAGCTGGGCCAGGCTGAAGCCAAGAGCCAGCAACTTCATCCAGGACTCCCACCTGGGTGGCAGGGGCACAATAATTGTGCCATCTTCTACTGCTTTCCCAGGTGCATTAGCAGGGAGTTGAATCAGAACTAGAGTAGCTGAGACACAACACAGCCATTATATGGTAGGCAGGTGTTGCATGCAGCAACTTAACCCACTGGACCACAATGTTGGTCCCTGAATATGATCTATTCCATTCAAAATTCATGTTGCAATGTATTGTCATTTTGATTGAATTAGAAGATGGGTTCTTTTTGAAGTGATTAAGCCATGAGGGTTCATGAGTGGATTAAAGCATGGAATTGACTTCATTATCATGAAAGGGCCCTTTAAAAGAGAATGAATTCAGCCCCCCTCTAGCTTGTCTTTCTTTTATCCTTTCATCTTCTCTCATGAGACAACATGGCAAGAAAGCCTTAGCCCAATTTCATACCCTCCACCTTTGACTTCTCAGACTCCACAACTGTGAGAAGCTAAGCTCCTGTTCATTATAAATTACAGACTATGAGATACTCTGCTACAGCAGGACAAAATGGATTAGGACAAAAAAAAATGTTGCCAAGAAGCCAGTTGTTGCTGTAACAAATATCTGAGAATGTGGAAGCAACATTAGAACTGGGTAAAAAAGGCTCGAAGAGTTTGGATGAACGAGATGGAAAAACCCTGTGTTGTCATGAATGGAGCATTAAGGTTGATTCTGGGGAGGGCTCACGATTTTAAAAAGAGCTATAAAATCTGAAGCATCTTAGACATTACTTAAGTGAATTTGACCAGACTGATGACATAAAAACAAGCAATAAACACTCTATGATATTGTGTCTCAGGTAAAAATAAAGGTTGTCTTGTGAGAATTGGAGAAAGTGCCACTCTTCCTCCATGAAGAGTGGTAAATAATGTGTCTGAATTGAGTCCATGCTCAAGGGTTTTATGAAAGGCAAAGTTTAAGAATAATGAATTGGAATATCTAGCAAAAGCAATTTCTAAACAAACTGTTTGAAGGGGCTGCATGGCTTCCCTTAATTGCATCCAGTAAAGTGGGAGAGAGAAACAAATTAAAAATGAGATTTAAAATTAAAAGGGAAGAGGATCATAAAATTCAGGAACACCTCCAGTCTGGTAATATAAATAATAAAAAACACATTTGAGAGAGAGAATGCCTAAGGTTTGTCCAAGTGATCAATTGATAAAGTCAGTATGAGAAGAGGGAAGTAAGACAGTCAATAGAATGAAGAGACAACTTATAGCCTGACAGAAAATCTATACAAACCACACCTAGAATATATAGCAGATTAAAAACTTTCAATAATACAAAACCAAGTAATACAATTAACATGGGAGTTACATGACTGAGCACTTTAAAATTTTGTTTTTAAAGATTTATTTTTATTGGAAAGGTAGAGTTACAGAGAGAACAAGACACATCTTCCCTCCACTGATTCATTCCCCAAGTGGCCACAATGGCCAGAGCTGGGCTGATCTGAAGCCTGGATCCAGGAGATTCTTCCGGGTCTCCCACATGAGTGCAGAGTCCCGAGGCTTTGGCTATTCTCTTTTGCTTTCCAAAGTCACAAGCAGGGAGCTGGAATGGAAGTGGAGCAGCCCCAACAGGAATGAGCACTCATACGGGATCCTGGTGGTTGCAAGGTGAAGACTTGAGCCATTAGGCTACTGCACTGGGACCAAATGGACACTTCTTGAAAGAAGAAATTCAAATACCTTCACAGATTTATGAATAAATGCTCCACATTATTAGTCATAAGGAAAATGCAAATCAAAACCACAATGAGACATTGTTTCAATCTATTTAAAATGGCTATTACAAAAAGTGGTAATGAGGTTTTGGAGAAAAGGGAACTATCACAAATTTTTGGTAGGAATGTAAATTAGAACAGTATAGAAGTTCTTCAAAACGCTGCAAGTAAATCTATCATATGTTCCAGGTGTCCTATTTCTAGGTATTTTAGCCAAAGAATGTAATACTAGCATATCAAAGAGCCTACACTCCTATGTTATACTCCCTGAGGCTGTATTCACAATAGCCAAAAATATGGAACTGACTTATATGCCTAATAGTGAATGAATGGATAAAGATTACTTACACGATTGTGTGTGTGCATGCACACAATGGAATATTTGTTATCAGTCATAAAAATGAAATCCTACTATCTGCAGCCAAATGGATAGAACTAGAGGACATCATGTTAAATGAAACAAGTCAAACAAAGAAAGCCAAATACATTGTGTTCTCCCTCAAATATGGAAGCTAAAAGAAAGTCTATTTGAACACAAAGATTGTTACAGGCTAGGAAGGATGGGGGAGGGGGAACAGAGGGAAGTTGGATAACAAGTATCAAAGCGTATTTAGAGGCAAGGAATAAGTATGGTAAGGTATACTATAATCTAGTATACACTTTATGACTGAATAGATGAGAGGAGCACAAAGGCTCCAAACCAAGCATGATTGTGATTTGATCAGTACACAGTGTAAACATTTATTCAAATGTCACATTGCTAAAAAGAGTGTTAAAGCATTTTTAAGTGTTAAAAAATATAGAAATACTAACTAAACTGATTTGAAAATTACACATTGTATACATGTATTGATTTATCATAATACATTCTGCATTTTATGTGTATTTAAGATAATAATTTTTAGAAAGAAGGGTGTTTCATCAGGACAATAGAAAAGTGAGTTTTTAAGATTTCAGAGATCTTCTAGGCTACCCCTTCCAGCACAGGCCCAGAGCTCTAGCATGGCAGAATGCTTTCAGGGGCTGTGCCTACATTGCATTCCATGAACTCCCTCATCAGGGCCACCTCATCATTCTGCTACTCAAATTCCAAAGCAGTATCCTTCTGCCACTCTAGCTATAGCTCAAGTGGACCTGTTACTGGCTTGACCCACTGCTTTGGAGGGCATAAACAATGAGCCGTGGCATCCATGCGGTGTTAATTCTACAGGCACAAAGTTCTTTAGTCAAGTAAACGTGGTTATCTCTGTCTAGGTTCAAAAATAAATCACACAATCTGGATTTCCAGGCATATGCCTGTTACAGGAGTCGAAAGACTATAAAGAATTCTCAATATGGAGATACCTAGTGAATCCATAGGCATGTGACTGCCCCCAAGACTCTGGTCTCAGGTATTGTTATAGCTGTAAAAAATAAATTGATACCTTATTTACATAAAAGGAAAATAAAGCACAGAGAAGGAAAGGGCCTACCCAAGGTTTCTTGGTGACTCATTGACTGCGGAATTCAGATTTTCAGAACCCTGAACCTTGTTTGTTGTGAATGTCTGAACTGAACCTCAGACTGAGCATGTAGGGAATAGCATAAATAAGGATGCATAACATATTCTTTCTTTTTAACTGTCTTGGTGCCTACTATCCAAACTCATTTTCCCTTCCCTCACTTCTCCCCTCCCCCTTTCAACCATTCAGATAAACTTTTATTAAAATCTTTTACATATGAAAAACAACTTCTGATCTTTCTGCCTCTGGCTTATTTCATTTAACACAATACCCACCAATTCCATCCATGTTACAACAAATGACAGCATTCTATTTTAAGGCTGAGTAATATTCTACTGTGTATGCACACACCACTTTTTCTGTACGCATTTATCCACAGATGGGCACCCAGGTTGATCCCATATCTTGGCTACTGTGGTTAGTAGAGTACTGTATTTCATCATAGCATATTATATAGTTTGTGAAGATCTGAAACAGACTCTCAGCACCATGAAACATAAAAAAAGGAGACAGATGTGCTAATTATGATTAGTTCTGTATGTGCTATAGAAGTGTCTTAAATACAACATACTGTACCTCAAATATGTGCAGTTATTGCATTTTAATAAAACTTTGTAAGATACTTGTGGAATGTAAAGGAACATATAAAATTAGTACACTAATAATAAACTAATAAGTAGGGTCTACCTAAAAGAAAAACAAAGGTGTAGGGTTGTGGAGACAGAAGACATACATGTAGAAAGCTAAATATTCTAGTTGGTTTGCACTTGCAGAAGCTGGTACAGTAGGAAGATGTCTAAATGAACTGCCAGAGACATGTGAACCTTATTTGACAGGTATATATTAGAGTGACATGATGAGTGTGTCATTCTGGAAATTTTAATCAAGTGCCACCACGTAGAATGGATTTCAGGGCCAGATATTAAAGCACAGGAGTCGATTCAGCATACTTGATATTACTTAGCAAAACTATTATTCCCCAGAATTCTGCTCTCCTCTTCCTTTCAGCTTTTCTAGTCTTTCCTTGCACCCTTTAAGCAATATCATTGCCTGCAGGTCTAGCAGCTGACTTTTATTGAGAAAGTTAGATGAATTAGGTAGAAGATATTTCATTCTTGGCTCTCTACTGACAACTTTATATCTAACTGCGCCAATCATATTCTCATTAGCAATGATAGCTACCATTGTGAACATTTAATAGCAAATGTAATCCTTGCAGCAATACTGTGAGAAAGATTGTTATCTTCAATTTGTCCCTGAGAATATTGAGACTTGAGTTGTTATGCGTTTGTCACGTTCACCCAGATTGCAAGTAACCTTGTAACTATTGCAATTGGAGAGTGAGCAATGTCTACACCGTTCTCACTTTTGGCTTCATTTTATCCATCTCTTCTCACTTCATTGGAGTTCCTCTCTAGCAACTTTCTCCTATAAAGTCAACCTCTCTGTTTCTATGAACTTTTCTTTTTAGTGATTATATACCCTATACATGCATCTACTACAAATAATACTACGCAGACCAAAAGTCACCTTCACCCATATTTTGACATATAAACACTTAAGCCAAGACCTTGATTTTATCAGCCTCTCAATTGTTATTACTTTAAAAGAGGGCGAAAATTGTAATCAAAGCATCATTCAAATTTAGGGTGATCAGCTGCATAGCCAACTGAACCCCTCAGCTAGATTCTTGTATATCCTTATATATGAGGATAGCTAAAAACATTCAAGGAAAATGGGATTAATGGGTTTATTTTGGAACAAAAATTTTAGAAATCTGTGCAGAGATTTTTCATTATCCACCTTTTCATAAGCTCTCTGAAGACCATTCATATGCATGAATTTCAAATGTCTTGCAGAAAAATTGGCTTATTTTTAAATTCCATTTCCCATTAACTTTTTCAAGCACATCTCTATACACCGTTACCATCACCATTTCACTCATTTGCATACTCACAGCTGCACAGCGGCCAAGATTGTTGGAATTAAGGCATAGGAAGGGTCTTATTTAGAGAAGTCTCCAAATATGACCCACAGCAGGCCACACTTTCAACTGTTCCTATCCTACTACATTTCCCTCCTTTTTATCTTGGTCTTACCTTGTGATTCATTTTCACTGACAGATTGTGCCAAAATGGTACTTTGTAACTTCTGAAATTTAGTCTTAAGGAATATGAAGGCTCTGCTCCCACAGCTTAGTACTTGTATTCTTGAATTCAGCTATGTTGCTGTGAGCAAGCCCAAGCAGCAACATAAGGAGTCCGATGTGAAGGAAAAACAGCCCCTTAGGCAACAGTAACTGAGCTCCCAGTCGCTAATCAACAGCGACTTACCACCCACATAAAAGATCATTCTGAATCTTCCAGTCATCCTAACACCTCAGTTGGTAGCACATGAAGCAAAACTGCTAAGTCAACACACGGAATCAAGAGAAATAATAATGCACTGCTATGTTAAGCCACTAAATTTTGTAGCAGTAACTGAAACAAGTACCCAGACCTAGAAGGAAACTGGAACTACACAGATAATCTTCTTTATGCTTTCTAGGTGTTACATTGTATTTCACAATTCATTTTTCTTTTATAATGATCAGCAGCTACCTTTGTAATTAGAAAAGCAAAATAATGTTTCTCAGAATGCAAAAGATTTGAGAGTTGCTGAATTAATTGGGCATAATATTTGTCAGAGGTTAGACTGGTCAGCCCGCACAAGCTGTTTGCTCTCTGTTGACTGCACTAATGAAGACTGCATGAGTTTTAGAGTCAGTGCAGCATTAGCAAAGTATATCTCCAACTCATATGAGTCTAAGCTATTGTTACATATTCAGTAAAGACACCCAAGTTATTTGGAGTAAAATGAAGGAAAGCAGTGAACTAAAATAAGTTATATAGAAAAATATACCATGTTGTCCCATTCAGAAAAAGAAGCTGGAAGGGTTGGGCTCATGGGCAGAGAATAGCTGGATGTTGCTGGAAGCAATTGAAACCCTGCTGCTGGAAGAAAAATTTGGCACAAAGGCAATTAAGTATCTTAGTACTAGTGCAACTCCTCTCAATCCTGACCTTTGCTTTGTTGAATTTCATTGTTTGGCAAGAAATACACAAATGAAGCAGATAGACTTCAACTTTCCAAACAAGCAGATCAAAATGATAGTCCTCCAAACCATATTCTATACCAGAGAAGAACCCCTGCTTCCTCGATAAGAATGCACCTCAGTTGGTACTCAGAAGCTTCATGGCAGCAAAAACACTAAAGAAGAGGAATTGGGCACAAAGATGCATTTTCTTGTTATTTGCCACAAAAGCAATGAGAATTGCAAAGTATTATTTCAGCCTTAAAAGAAGAAAGAATTTTCTTTGTATTTGCTCCTTTAGCAAAAGAAAGGTGAATTTTGAATTTTCCCCCTCTGTTATTTCATTGAATTAACAAGTGGTAATCTATTTCTACTTAATCTGTTGATTAAATATGAATCAACATATTAAATTCAGCCAGCCAGCAACTTTGATGACATTTTCCTCCTCGATACATAAAAAAGTAACATAAATAGTTATCTGCAACTTAATTATAAATATTTGTAATCTAACAGTACATAGATATTATTTATTGCTCAGTTTCAAATTAAGAAAAAAGAAAAGCAAAGCCAAGTTCAACATTTAAAATGAAACTAAAATCATTCTGAAATAAGATGAGAGACGCAGTGATTTAACTATTTCAAAACAGACCACCAATCCCGAACTTGTAGTTTTGGAAAAACAACTTGGCTAAAACCTGTTAAAAGAGCCAGTAAAAGAAACATAAAGGGATATGATTAATAGGCTTCCATCTCATATCTAAATGGTGTGGATGTTGTACTGGGTCTGAGCAGATGGTGCAAGAATATAGACTCAGAGGGAGGCTGGATGGGGCTTTTCCCTTTGTTTCTCCCCTGACCCCAGATACACGGGAAAAAATGATGCTATTAGTGTAAAAACATTGATATTACCCACTTTCTTGTAACCCTTGTGCACTTGTACCCTAAGCAACTATGTAAGATTAATAATAATAAAAAAGAATATAGACTCTTGACCAAAAAAAAATGTTATGCTCTGCTTCTTTGTCAACTGTGATTTGAAAATAGTCTTCATTTTCCCTTAGACTTAAAATTAGAAAAGCAAAATTAATATGTAGATGTGGAAACCAAGGTCTATGAAAGTGTGAAGACTTGTCTCAGTGACATTTAGAAATAAGTGTGGCTAAGGAGGTGACTGATGGATGTCCCTAGGAAAAAAAAGAGAGAGGTTCTGAAATCAGTGATGGTTCTGTGACCAGTTTCTGTGTAATTAATTCAGGAGCTAGATACTTAATCATAAATGATTCTGTAGACAGTATCTCAGGAAGCTATAATACTCAAACCTGAGCATGAAGAGTTTTATTTATTGAGTCACCAGAAGGATCATAAAAAGAAGCTCTGGTTTTAAATGAAAAATATTTATTCATTAACTTTTTCAAAATAGTTCCTTCTTTATTACACATAATGGGATATAGAAATAAACAAAATGAAACCTTTGATTTCACAGAGCCTACATTTTAGTAGCTAAATTGGAAGTGACAGTAAACAATATTTTTTAATAGTTATGGCAAAGGGTTCTATTTGTGAGTGACACTTTTAATGTAACTTACACAAGCTGTCTCTGATTTAAATTCCCTGATAGAAATCTCCATATCAATATCATGCAACCATCCAATCCCCAAGCTTCTCCTCTTTGTGCTTTAGCTCCTGTGTAACCATCCTTCAACTGCCTGAGATTGATCTTTGGGGTCAGCATGAATCATGAAAGAAATGTTGACTCAATTTTGTGTAATAAATCTCTCAGTTTGTGTTGAAGTCTCTAGCTCAGAGAAAGGCCTGAGTGCCAGATGTAGGGTATGACAGATCAAACAGTGTTCATGTGCTCAGGAAGTAGGGGAGCAGATCTGGATTCGGACTCTGGATGGTTAGTTACTTACTCCTGAGAGACAGTTTGGTGTGACACTTTCTAAAAATCAGGAGTAAATGATACTGCCCAAGAGGAGAGAGTGAGAGAAAGAATGAAACATAGGCAGATAGAATGAATGTAAGAATGAATGTAAATAATCATGCATCCCAGGTTAAAGAAAACATAACTTTTCGAATAAAAAAACTACATGCATTTTTTACCTTTGTGAACCAATAGAAAATCCAAGTTGGAAAATAAAGCAATTTTTACAAAAGATTTATTTATTTTTATTGGAAAAGCAGATTTACAGAGAGGAGAGACAGAAAAATCTTCTATCTGCTAGTTCACTCCCTAAATGGCTTCAATGGCTGGAGCTGAGGTGATCCAAAGCCAAGAACCAGGAGGTTCTTTTAGGTCTTCCGTACAGGTGCTGGGGCCCAAGAACTTGGACTATCCTCCACTACCTTTCCAGGCCACAAGCATGGGGCTGGATGGGAAGTGGAGTAGCTGGGACACAAGCTTACACCAATATGGGAACTCAGTGCTTGGAGGTGGAGGATTAGCCAGTTGAGCCAAAGTGCAGGCCCCAAATAAAGCAGCCTTAATTATAACTGGAATGCATGAGCACAGTGTTAAACACATCTGTAGTGGAATAATATGCTTTGTAGTGAAATTAAACATAAGAAACATGTCCATAGAACTTTCTAGAATCATCTTCAGAATTTCTACAAATTTCTCTTTCTCCTCCTCTGACTAAATCTGATTTTTCTCAAGTATCAGCAGTTCAAAATATAACATACTATCTTGCTTACTTTTATTGTTTCCTCATTTAAGAATATCACTTTCTACTGCTTTGCATAAAAAGTTCCCATATATAACAGACTAATTCGTTTTATAGGCTAGCCCTAGAATCTAACAACCATCATCTCTAGGCAACTATTCTGTACTTCTGACAACTGACAAACAAATGAACTTTGCAGCTCAAATCATTTACAATGGGCTATTCATGACTGATAAATATCAGTTGATCCTGAAGCAAGCAGATGCTGTGAGAACTCGAATGGAAAGAGTCTACTGCGTTAAAAAGTTCAGAGACAGATTTTACAGAAAAAAATAAAAAGCAACCTAGGCATGTTGAACATCAGAATTACCTAGGGAATACTTAGGGGCCATTCTGGAATGAAAGGTACCATGGCAGATGTTGGATGGAGTCACACTATACAGAGGCATGAGGGCTGAGAAAGTCACTACAAAAAAGAAAATTAAAGAAGGGGACTTAAATTTATATCATTTTCACTGTTAGTGCTCTCAGACAACTCAGGAACACAGTAATGTGAGTACCCAGCCAGCATAAATCTCCTTGCATACATGCATATAGCACTCTGCCTTCTGTTCCAAAGTAGTGGCCACTTTTTTTTCCTATATCAGCAAATGACAGCCCTATTCACCCACCTGCACAAGACAAAAATCTGGTTAACTTTTTTTTTACTCCCCCTTCCCCTTTATTCCCACATGTGAGTATAAGCCATCAACAAATGTTGTGAGATCTGTCTCACAAACACATCCTGAATTCACCCACTCCTCTCCAGCCATGCTAGTTTCTACCACTACCTCTGTAGTCCAAACCAACAACATCTCTCACCTAATGAACTCAATCTTCCCCTTTATTCACATTGGCCACCTTGAATCAATCCATCCCATACCACAGAGAGAACTTTCTTTACTGAGAGCCTCTGATAGAGTTACACACGCGTCAAACTCCTCAGTGGTTTACCATTGCTTTTAGAAAACCAAACCTCTTTGTGTGGACTTGCATATTTTGTCTCCAACTATACCTCCAAGCCACCCTTCAAAGCAGATGCCCCTACTCTCTATATTCAGCCCAGTTACACTTTTCTCAGTCATTCATCCTTCCTGTGTTTCGTACTGTCATAATATGCCTGCCATGAGAACTTTGAACATACTGTTTTACTCTACCTGGAATGTTCTTTCTTCTCTTTGAGATTTACCTGATTAGCTTTTAGTCATTCTTCAAGTCTCTACCTTATCACGACTTCCCCTGAGAAGCCTTCCTTGGTCAGCCCATGTAAATTAGGCTTTCATATACTATTCTCTCCCAACACAGGAAACTTTCCCTTGTAAGGACACCCCCAAGTTGGCCCTTTCAATTTGCTTGTGTGATTATTTGGCAATGTTTCTGTCCCTCAAACTGTTAGCTTCAGGAACACAGGGACTGGATTTGCTTCTCTTTCCAACATAGCCACGATGCATAATACAGTGAAAAGTAGACTATCCATGCCCAATAGAAATATGCATACTATCTTCTTGCTGTCTTATACTTTCAGTCATATTAGCCTCCTTCCTTCATAAACCCACTCCTGGAATATTTCTGTGCAGGGGCTTTGGCACTTGCTTTTTTTTTGTGCTGGGAAAACTCTCCCCAGGATCCCTCTCTCATGTCAGCCAGATCTCTGCTTTAACACTTTGTCTTTGAACAGGTGTTTGCAGCATGCACCCCTGTGCAAAGTGCTGCTATATGCTGAAAAGGTTCATTATTGACATAGCCACAGTAGAATATAAGGTGTTGGAGAGCAGGGGTGTTTACCCATTTTGTTCACTTCTGTATTCTAAAATATCTAGAATAGCATCTGCAACATAGTTGTTACTCAACTCAAATGGATTGCTCCAGGCATCTCACCAAGGCTGTTTCTAACATGCAATAGGACAGTTTGAAACACCTTTGCAAAATAAGGTAAGTGGAGAATTAGTGGGCAGATATTTGGAGCTATTTGTGTAAGTAGTGAATGTCAGACTTATCAGCTCTTGGAAATTCCTGTTATCAGTTGTATTGAGATACAATTAACAAACAAAAATGACATGTAGTGAAGGTGTATAATGTGATGTTTTGACATAGATATGCACTGTGAAGTAATCACTGCAATCGAATAGATCTCTTACCTATCACTTTATATAGATATCAGAGAGTCTTTGGAATTTAGATTATATTAAAAGAGAAAATGCATCCTGAGTTATCTCCAAGTCACCAAGGTTTGGGTGTGAAGGATCTTTCCGTTTATGTTTTCCTCCAGGAATAATCTAATATTGACTCGAGGGTCATTTTCTTATGTATTAATTTTATTTTCTCAACCACTACAGAGTGTAAACTCCTTGAGGCAAGGGATTCTTGTCCCCAGGGGAGACTCAGTGATTGCCAAAGTGTCTGGAGTAGAATTCATTTATGGAATACTTTTGGAATTTCATCTTTACTTTTGCTGGAGATTAGTACTTCCATATCCTTTTTCTCTCCTTCTCTGAGAAACATCTGGAGGCATGAGGAAATGGGAATGGAGGTGTAATTATTTCAAAAATGACGCCTAGTGCCCAGCGCAGTGGCCTAGTGGCTGCAGTCCTTGCCTTGAACACACTGGGATGCCATATAGGCACCAGTTGGTATCCCAGTGGCCCTGCTTCCCATCTAGTTCCCTGCTTGTGGCCTGGGAAAGCAGTTGAAAATGCCCCAAAAGCCTTGGGACCCTGCACCCATGTGGGAGACCTGGAGGAAGTTCCAGGCTCCTGGCTCCGGATAGGCGCAGCACCGGCTGTTGCGGTCACCTGGGGAGTGAATCATCGGACAGAAGATCTTCCTCTCTGTCTCGCCTCCTCTTTGTATATATGACTTTGCAATAAAAATAAATAAATCTTAAAAAAAATTAACTCCTAGATATTCCTAGACAAATAAGAATACTCTTTTGTTCACAGAGATGGGCCAATGAGAATATTTATGGAAACAGAATAAAGATGTATTTCCTAATCTGTTTAGAGAATTATGACTTCTTATCAGTGATGCTAATCAGAAATGAGCTTCATAACTAAAATTATATACTAGAGACAAGTGGAACCAATTCACAAATCTCTAGCGAGATTTGTAATTCACATCACTCAGAGAGCAGACTCTAGAATTCACCCAATCAGTGTCATAGGGCTCTGAATGTGGTTTCAACATCAGGGAGCAAATATGGAGTAGACTGAGAGAAAATTTTCGCTTTTACGGGTGCTACTATTCAACACACCTAAGATTTTGTGTGTGTTCACAGTTTAATGGGTCGGGTGCCCTTTCAAGATTCTTAAATGGACCCGGTGCAATGGCCTAGTGGCTAAAGCCCTTGCCTTGAACAACCCGGGATCCCGTATGGACACCAGTTATAATCCTGGCTGCTCTACTTCCCATCCAGCTCCCTGCTTGTGACCTGTGAAAGCAGTCCAGGACGACCCAAAGCCTTGGGACCCTGCACCCACGTGGGAGATCTGGAGGAAGTCCTAGGCTCCTGGCTTCGTATCGGCGCAGCACTGGCTGTTGCAGTCACTTGGGGAGTGAATCATTGGATGGAAGATCTTCCTCTCTGTCTCTCCTCCTCTCTGTATATCTGACTTTATAATAATAAAAATAAATAAATCTTTTTTTTTAAAAAAAAGATTCTTAAACAAGACAAGTAACTGAATATTAACTATGGGATACAGGTAGCCAGACTTTGAGGATCTTGAGTGCATTAGGTCTCACACTATCCCGTTATTCCTAATTATTCCCAAAACAAGAGGAACAACAGTGAATGTTTTCCCTTTATTTTTGTAAAGATAGGACATCAGCTAAGCATTGTAAGGCTGTCCGTTTAGAGCTGACAGGCAGTTACAATAGGGAAAGGATCAAACACTACAATATATATCCTTCAAAGCCTTCAGTCTACCATTCTCAATTACAATGGCTCTGAACTATGGGTTTGGAAGACATACCAGGCAGGGAATGTGAGTTGATTCTTTGTGACTTTCAAGCTCCTACAAAGATGAATCCTCCATTCCCTCCAACTAATGTGGTGGTCTTCTATAAGCCTATTCGGACATGCAAGGCACATACTAAAATTCCCACAGGTATATGGACAGATGTATAAACAGAGAAGAATGGACTACCAACTCCCACCCCCCCAAAAAAAACCAATCAAAGTGAATAATCCAGCTTTGTCATCTTTCAGAATGATTCTATTTCACTTTTCAAAGCTAAGGTGTCCACAAAGTCCACATGTTCTATTACTATAACACTTCAATTCCAGTTATCTTTTTGTGAGTGCTGGTAGCAAATCCTCATGAAGAGCTTATTATGTATTCCAAGCATATTTCTTAGGATGCTACATTTGTTAAGTTATTAAACTCAATACTTCCAATGAAGTAAGCACTAATATCACTATATTATTTTATAAAGAAATGCAAATAAGAGGACATTAACTGATTCGCAAGGCAAAGAAAATGAAGGAATTACATTTCAAGCACAAGTCATCTGTCTCTTAATCCTTGTACACTCGGCTACTTCCACTGTTAGCACCAGTTAACTAGAAAGAGATATTTGCCTTTCTACTTTCACCAATATACCATCCTCAAATCTTCCTTCAAGGTGACTGACTGGGGTAGACCGTCTAGAGAGAAGAAATGAGATTTATGACCAGGAGAGTAAGTCAGTGATTTGTATGTAATTATTCAACACTCAGAGTTACACCTTACAGCTTAATGGAAGTAAGGGAAAGAGGGTGAGTGGGAAGGAGTGGGGAGAGGGGAGATTTTCCATCCATTAGAAATGAGGGTGATCAGAGAACTAGTGATGAAGGTGACTCTATTAAGGATCATAGTTAGGTTTCTTTCTTTAGCACTGTCATTACTCTCCCAGGATAGGTTTGTGGTGTTTAGATGCCCACAGTGAAACTGTAGCAAAACAGAGAATAACCACAAGAAACGGAGTTTCTGTGCTCTCCAGTGCAAGAATAAAAGGGAGCTGCCAGACCTGTCACTGTAGCAGCTAGTTTTTCATTTGCTATAATGATACACCTGATGCGGGATACTTTGCAAAGAAAAGAAAGAAGTTTACCCCAGTTCTGAAAGTGCAGAACCTGGCGATAGCCTTGCTGACAGAATTCTGAAGCAGTGCAGAGCACCAGCTGGCAACAGGCAGGGAGTACAAGTGTCTGTTTTTCTGTGTGTGTCTCTCTCTCCCTCTGTTTATAAAGCCCCCAGGGCTCAATCATGGGTCTCTATCCTAATGATTTTTATCTAATTCGAATCACTTCCCCATGCTCCACCTCTAAACACCATAGTCATATTAAATTTCCATCTTGACATTTCACAATGTCAAGTTTCAGTAAATGAAGCCTCAGGGGACACTCAAACCATATCTAAACTATAGCAGTAGCCAGTCCCAGCTTTTCAGAGGCAGTGTGATTTAAGCCCATTCTCAATGAAGTGGGGCAGATGAGAATTAGAAGAGTGATATTGAGGGGCTGTTGTCCTGTGTGTAGCTGGTAAAGCTGCTGCCTATGATGCAAACATCCCATATGGGCGCCAGTTCATGTCCCAGCAGCTCTACTTCTAATCCAGCTCCCACCTGCTGGCCTGGGAAGGCAGGAGAGGATGGCAAAAGGCCTTGGGTCCCTGCATCCACATGGGAGATCTGGAAGAAGATCCTGGCTTCAAATTGGTTCAGCTCAGACCTGATTCTTATGGCCATTTGGGGTGTGAACCAGAGATAGAAGATATTCTCTTGCTCGCTCTCTCACTCTCTCTCCTCCCCTCTCTCCCATCTGTCTCTCTCTTTCTATCTGTAACTCTAACTTTCAAATAAAATAAAGAAATATTAAATAAATAAAATAAATTTTTAAAAGTGGATCATTTAGCCTTAGAGGCAATTAATGTGAGAAAAATCAGGTATCTATCTTGGATATGATATACAAAGACTTTGGCACTGAGAAGTTTGAACTTGCTTAGACAGCTTAACCAGCAGCCTAAAACCCATCTCATTAACTTATCTTTTAATTCCATGTTACAGAAAAATCTCTCGAACATCCTAATAATATCAGTCCAGTGAATATTTCTTCACAATGTTAGTGTATTTTAATGAAGAGTCAAGTAGAGAAAACAGGAGCCTTTAATCTGACACTGATCCAGACTGTATCTCTTTAGGACACTTCAATCTGACAAAGTCATTCAACTCAGGTTCCCCCACATATTTGGAACCAAGCTCCTCGTGCCACGGTCCCACTAAGCATACCTCTGCTTAGGAATAAGCAGATAGCAACCCAAGTGAGCACCAGTGAGTCCTATAATCAATCAAAAACGTAGCACATACATGATTCCTGCCACCCAAATCTCTGTTTACAACACAGTACAGAGTGGCTTGTAATCAACCAGGGAAACGTCCCTTTGCAGTGCTTCCTGTAGCTTGACTCAGTTACATCTTTCGTTGAATCAGTGCAGTGGCATCCAACCCTAGTGAAGGGGCACAAGGCAATTAGCCCAGAGAATTTCTGAGGGAATAAAGATTTTCCAATCTACAGGCAGAAAAGTGTTGGCTGAAATCCAGTTGCAGCGACTGTATGGCAAACGAAAGTAGAAGAAAAGGGAAAAGGAAAGAGCTGCACAGGGAAGGATGAAAGCGAGTGGGATACTGCATAGCTAAGAATTAAGGTGACAGGCATAAGAGCTGCTGATCAAGCCCCACGGCACAGGGCTGAGATATATGGAAAAGTTTCCGCTGCTCTGGGAAACAACTAGATCAGTGAACATATTCAGAATATCCTTGAGCAGTACTGGCTGCAGCTGCTTGAGCTGTGAAGTAGGTAGGGCAGATAGGTACCTGGATGTGGGAATAACTTGAGATGATCAGAATGGAAAGGGATAGAAAAGTGGAGGGGAAATGCAATGATGTCTAAGTGAAAGGGAGAACAATATTAAAAGTGAGATTCAGATGTTGACATTCTCTGCACTGTTCGATGTCAGGGTTTCATGGGGGAAGAAAGATTTGCACAATCCTCAAGGTGAAAGGAAGACACGTGCAGAATCACTGAGGGGAAGAAACATCAGTGAACCATTCAAATGATGATTTTTTGGGTCAGGATTAGGTACCCAGTGATATAAGTAAATATTCACACAGAGACTGTGTGGTGGGAACATTAATAATTCATACACTGGGATGCTTCCCAGAGATCTATTGCTCAGTTCAAATCTGAGGTGGCGTGACAGAATTTGATGTAAGTTGAAGGCCCCAGGGACAGCTGCATATTGAGGGGTTAGAAATACGGCTACCCAAGAAAGAATCAGATAAAATTTAGCACTGAAGAATCACCTAATTAAGCCCACTCCTCCACAAACCAAGACACTGCAGCTCAGAAAAGAAAAGCATTTGTACAATGTTACTATGACCTGGGAGTTTAGGTCAGAACCCTAATCTCACTCCCTCCCCCTATGAAACTGGTCTCTTGTGTTATCTGTGTACGTTCAGAATGGAGGGAAATTTTGCTAGAAAGAAACAAGAACCAAGTGCAATCTCACATCGCCACTCTCATCTCTAAGAATTCGAGATGGAAAGATCTCAAGATGGGTAATAAACAAAAGGGGAAATTGCCTAAACGAACAGCTGGGTTATGATAGCAGAAGAAAAATGGGTTCCTTAGCTCACATATCTGAATTAATTAAATGGAAGAAGCATCAAATCCCATGCAACCAAAATGACACCCCAGTATCAGTTGTTATCAATCAAAAAATGCTTTTTGAGACACTTCGGGGTATCTCATACCACGTGGGGCTGTGAAAGTCACAAGCAGGTATGGTATTTACTTTGCTCTTTCTAAAGGAGTGCTCTGTGTCAGTTGGAGGAAACAGCCATCACAAAAATGAATTTAGCTAATTCCAAGAGGACAAATGCCATATTTCTCTCTGCTATAAGGCAGTTTCCATGCAAAATACAAAATCAATACCTATACAGGTAAGCATGTATCTAGAACTGTACAATGGAGGGAGGTATCCCATCAGGTGGAGATATATTGTGGCGTGCGTCTCTACTTCTGAATTTATCATGGACACCCAATAAAACTGTTAAATATATCTTGATAGTAGAATGCTGGACATATACTATTCTCTATGCTTACAATGTCAGGAATGCCACATGGATCTCCTGAGTGAGTGGCAGGGGACCAAATATTTGGACCATCTTCTGTTTCCTTTGCAGAAGCATTAGCAGGGAGTTGGATCAGAAGCAGAACACCTGAGACTTGAACCACAATGCCAATATGCAATGCTCATGTCACAAACAATGGCAGCTTAACCTGATATGCCACAGGTATACTTTTTTTTTTGAGTCTTTTTTTTTCACTTCATTAATTACATTGTATTATGTGACACAGTTACATAGGTACTTGGGTTCTCCCCACCCCTCCCCAAACCCTCCCACCATGGTGGATTCCTCCACCTTGTTGCATAACCACAGCTCAAGTTCAGTTGAGATTCCCCCATTGCAAGCGTATACCAAACATAGAGTCCAGCATCTTATTGTCCAGTCAAGTTCAACGGCTTCTTAGGTATACCCTCTCTGGTCTGAAGACAGAGCCAGCAGAGTATCATCCCAGTCAATTGAAAGCTCCAACATACCATCAGCAAAAATTTACATCATTATGGAATTAATTGACATAGTAATGAGTAACCAATATGTTAAAAGTAAATGTGAGTTCCCAGCCACCTTCTGTGAACAGCGTGGTACTGGCACAAAGATAGAGAGGAAGATCAATGGAGCAGAATAGAAACACCAGAAGGGAACCCACACAGGTACAGCCAAATAATCTTTGACAAAAAGACAAACGACAATCCAGGCAAATGGGAAGGTCTGTTCAATAAATGCTGTTGGGACAACTGGTTAATAGCCTGCAGAAACAAAAAGATAGATCCACATCTCTCACCATACACTAAGATCAGATCTAAATGGATAACAGATCTAAACCTACATCCAGAAACCTTCAAACTTTTGGAAGAAAATGTTGGAAACACACTGCAACACTTAGGGGTAGGCCCTCACTTCCTAAAAAAGACTCCAAAAGCAGTAGAAATCAAGACCAAAATAAACAATTGGGACCTCATCAAACTAAGAAGCTTCTGTACAGCTAGAGAAACAATCAACAAAGTAAAAAGGCAACCCACAGAATGGGAGAAGATCTTTGCACACGACATAGGTGATAGAGGACTAATCTCCAGAATATACAAAGAGCTACAAAACAACCAAAATGTCAAAACAAACAAGCCACTCAAGAAATGGGCACGGGAAATGGGCAAACACTTCACAAAGGAACAAACCCAAATGGCAAATAAACATATGAAAAAATGCTCAAGTTCCCTGGCAATAAGGGAAATCCAAATTAAAACATCAATGAGGTAAGACTGGCCCACATGAATAAAAGCACCAACAACACTTGTTGGCCAGGTTGCAGGGAAAAGGGAACCCTACTCCACTGCTGGTGGGGCTGCAGGCTGGTACAGCCTCTATGGAAATCAGTATGGAGAATATTCAAACAACTCAAATTCAACATACCGTATGATCCAGCAATAGCACTCCTAGGAATATATCCAGAACAATTGTTTTATGAGAAACCAACATGCACTCCTATGCTCATAGCAGCACAATCAGTAATTGCAAAAACATGGAAGCAACCAAAATGCCCATCAACAGAGGATTGGATAGGAAAGCTATGGTTCATCTACTCCATGGAATACTACTCAGCTATTAAAAAAAACAAAATGCAGTTCTTTGTGGCCAAATGGGCCAAACTGGAAACCATAATGCTAAGGGAAATGAGCCAATCCCAAAAGGTTAAATACCACATGTTTGCCTTAATATAAGATGATATGATGTTATGTATAACAGGTATACTTTTTAAAGATTTAATTCTTTTCCTTTGGAAGGTAGGTTTTTACAGAGAGAGAGGGTGAGACAGAGAGAGGTCTTCCATCTATTGATTCACTCCTCAGATGGCCACAAATGTCAGAGCTTAGCCAAAGCTGGGAGCCAGGAGCTTCTTCCTGGCCTCTCATGTGGATACAGGGGTCCAAGTACTTGAGCCATCCTCTGCTGCTTTCCCAAACCATAAACAGAGAGCTGTATTAGAAGTGGAGCAGCCAGGAATTGAACTGGAGACCATATGAGATATGCTGATGCTTGCAGGCAGATTAGTTTGCAATGCTACCACACTAACCCCTACGATACATAGTTGTATTTTTCTTATTGTTTATACATTATATTACATTATTTTTATTATTTTCCATGGTATAGTCGTGTAGGTATAGGGACTCCTCTCTTCGCATCTGCTTTCTCGCCATTTACTCATTCCCCCTTTTTCCACTCCCACCATTTCCCCCCATATTAATACAGTAGTGAAAGTCCTTCAGGAACAGTTACAAGTTTAACATTCTGCTATTCAAGTTTCAATGATGCATAGTTTATAAAGCAGAGATTGCCAATTGTTAGCCAAGGCAGGCTAACTTTATTATCTGTAACTTATGGGATTGTCAATCCAGGGCAATACAATATGGATGGCATAGCTGAGTGCCAGGTCTTTCCTGTTTTTTCATGAACTAGGCTGAATGGTAGGAGAGTCTAATGGATTCCCCACACAAAAGGATTGTCTGCAAACATGCAAATTGCAGGATACCAAATAGTATGGGAAGCAGAATAAGAAGACACAAGGATATTATTTCTTGCTAAAAGTGTTCTAAAATTTACCATTCAAATTGAAACATTTGGAAAGTACTGATCATTTTGAACAGCGATGTAAGGCACTCTCTCCAGGCAGACCAGCATATGTGATCCCCAGTCCCTGTTTGTGGGATATGTGAATGAGCAAATGCCTGAATGAATCACATTTGAGAACTTGACTTCTCCTCAAGTCCTTTCTGGTGCATTAATCAGACAACAGCAGCAAGTATTTGGCTAGTTCTTCACTATTGTTTCCAAAGTGTTACTGCTCATGTACAAGCTGCATTCTGAGATTCATACATTTAGCAGTGGGTTGAGACTTGAATATCATATTGTCTGATCAAACCTCTCTCATCCTTGCAACTCCTCTTACTCCCTTATTTCTAAAAAATTCTTTTTTTAGATTAAATTAAGATCTTAAACTACTCTTTTTCACCAATGTAGAACCCCTCACCTTTCCTCTGAACTTTGTCCTCTCTTTCCTTTACATCTTGTTTTCCATTGGTCAACCATGCTCTAACATAGCTCACCTGCCCTTTCTTTACCTTTCTCAGGCTCAGTATAACTGGAGGGAAAAAAATCACACTTGATCCCCAATCTTAGCTCTATCTTTAAGCAGCCAGATAATCACCCAATAAGAGCCTAATCAGATTCTTCACTCAGTTCTTTCAGTGGCTGCTTCACCATACACTTTAAGCTCCTTACCTACCTTGTCTCCCATCACACTCAGTAGATGATCTCTCCTCCTACATCCCTAAGGAGGCAGAGGTCATCAAAATTCTTCTATTTATATTCCTGTGTCTGAAAGCGTTATCTGTATCGGCAGCTACATAAACCTGATCTCTCATGTCTCAGAAAAAAGGAACTGCCTCTATTCCCAAATTTTATTGCGTATTTATTTGAAGGGCAGAGAGAGAGAGAGAGAGAGGGAGAGAGTGAGAGAGAGAGCTCCCAGTCATCATGCCTTGGAGAAAAATTAAATGTTCTCTTTTTGTAATTTTTTTTAATTTGAAACTGAAGCTTATGTGCTGATTATGTTTCCAAATGCTCAAAACTATCAGGGTTCCTGTGCAACCAACCAGGAGCCGGGAATTCAATCTGGGACTCCCACACGAGTGAAAGGAACCTCGTCACTTCAGCCATTACGTGCTGCCACTAGGGACACTGGAATGGAGAGCAACGTCGGGTCTCAAACCCAGGCACTCCAATATGGGATGCTGATATCCCAAGTGAAAACTGAATTACTGCACTAAATACCTGGCCCCACAACTATCCTTATCCAAAGATGGTTTATCCCTCTATCTATCCTCTTGATCCTATATGCCTTTGCTTCGTTCAAGAAACTTGCTTGGTTATGTCTTCTCTATTCTGTATCCTCACATCTCCTTCACCAATGACAATGTCCTTTTGAGGGACTGCAATGATTACTTGAGCATAGTCATTCTCTTCAGATTTTCTTACTATTTTGAAATACTCAGATTCACAAAATGGTCCACAAGCTCTTTTAGGCTTCTTTCGGAGGGTACACATCCTATTCATGAAAAGTGGAGCCCTCAAGACCCAGTTACCTCCTTAAAGGCCCCATTCCTTAACAAGATCACCAAAGGAATTGGGCTTCAACATATGATTTTGGAGAGGACACAGACATTTATCACATAGCACTGATGTTGCCAAGTTTTTCTAGATCCTTGCTGATGTTCTATCAATTGTTGAGACAAGGGTATTGAGGCCCATAATTATAATTCTATATATGTATATTTCTCCTTTCAATTGTGTCAATTTTTGCTTCATGTATTTTGCAGGTCTGTTGGTTTGGCCCAAACACATTTAGGATTGATGTACATCCTTGGTGAATCAATCTATTATTATCTAATATTACTGTCTGGTGATGTTCTTTGTCCTAGAGTCTACCTCAGATTGATGTAGCCATTCCTTTTAAAAATACATGCTTTCAGGGTATCTATTTTTGCACCCTTTTGCCTTCATCTTACACTTAATACTATATTTGAAGTGAGGTTATTTTTTAAGGATACATTTGATTTTCTTTACATTTTATTATTATTATCATTTTATGATACAGTTTCATAGGCTCCTGGTATTTCCCTTATCCCAGCCCCAATTTCCACGCCCCCCACCTAGTTCCTCTATATCATTACTAAAGTATAGTTCTTCATACACAGTCATATGTTCATCATTGTGGGCATGGACAATGGCAGAGAGTCCAGCATCCTATTGTCAAGATATAGTAAACAGTTTCATTGTAAGTCCATCTTTGTCTGGAAGTAGAAATTCATACCACATTGTATCCTCACATCTGGATATGTTAGTCTCCATTTCACAGCTACTGTACATCCCCTCAAATGAAAAGTCATAATACAAAATCAACAATAGAAAGAAAAATAGATATTTACAATGCCATGAAGTTAAATGACATGTTACTAGGTATGACAGTCTCCACTACACAGCAACTATACATCCCCTTAAATGAAAAGCCACAAAACAAAATCAACATCAGGGAGAAAAAAGAAATTAACAACACCAATAAGTTAAATAACGTGCTACTAAATTACTAATGTGTAGCTGAAGAAATGAAAATCAAGAACCTTCTTGAAGAAAATGATGCTACTGTATGATCTATGAGTCATTGAATGATTTAATCAGAAGAAAGTGTTTTGAAGAGATGAAACTAACCGAAAACATCAAAACCCATGCGATATAGTTTCCACTGATTTTTGTTGGTGAAATGTGTCTCCTGTAGGCAACAAATAGATGGGTTTTGTTTTTTAATCCAGCCTACTAATCTATGATGTTTGATTGAGCTTAAGCCACTTACATTCAGGGTTAATATGTATGGGTGGTACTTTGGTCCTGTCATTTTAGCAATGGGTTGTTCATTGGTTTAGTCTTCTGTTGTCATTTTACCGGGATGTTCTTTACATTTGTCTTTGGTTTTGTTGGGTGCTATTCCTCTTCTCTGTCAGGAGAACATCTTTAAGTATATCATTTGTTGGGTAGGTTTGGAAGAGGCATATTCTTTTAACTTTTCTTTACTGTGGAAGAATTTTATTTCATATTCGAAGACAAAGGAAAGCTTTGCTTGGTACGTTATCCTAGGCCAACACTTTGTTGCTTTTAGAATCTGGAATATGTCACTCCATTCTCTTCTGGCCTGTAGAGTTTCCTGTAAGAGGTCTCCTGTGAGTTTAATTGGCATTCCTCTACAGGTCAACTGATTTTTTTCACGTGTACATTTCAGGATCTTTTCCTTATGTTCAATTTTAGAGAGCTTGATCATCATGTGTCTTGGTGAAGATCACTTTTGATCAGGCCTGTTGGGAGTTTGGGACCCTCCTAAATGTTGTTTCCCAATTCTTTCTCTAGATTAGGAAAAATTTCCTTTATTATTTCATTAAATATATTTTTAAATCAGTTTCTCTTTCTACACCTTCTGGGAATCCTGTAACTCTTATATTTGGCCTCTTAATAGTGTCATTCAATTCTTGAATACTTTTTTGGCCTGATCAAGCTCTGCTTACAGCTTTTTGTTTGCTTCCCCTGATGACAGGAAATATCTTCCAATTCTGAGATTCTTTCTTCTGCTTACTTTATTCTTCTTTGGAGACTTTCCACTGTACTTTTAATTTGCTCTACTGTGTTCTTAATTTCTGATAGATCAGCCTTGATTTGCTTTATTGCTTCCTTAATTTCTTGAACTTCTCTATGTGCTTTTCATTGTTGATCAGAAGCTTTAAAATGAGTTTTCTGAATTCTGTGTCCCCCATTTTCTCAGTGTCTTCCTCAGGTAACTCTGAGGTTGGCATAGAGTTTTGCTCCTTTGCAGGGGAGTTTTTGGTAATATTCATTGTGCCTTTGTCTCTTCTTTTGCTCTTGGTCATTGTACTTCTGGTTAGCAGAGTCTTTTCCTTGGGGCAGGTTTCTAAGCTGTGTCACCCACAGGTCTACAGTTTGATTTTACTTATTGCAGTTGGTACACAACTCTTTGCTTGCAGTCACTTGTGCCACAACCTCCAGCAAGTTCCAGGTCTGGGTTCTTATGTTAGATTTCCACCATGGTCTCCACAGCCCCAGCTCCTGCCTCACCACTCTCCACCTCCTGTGACACCATGCTGAGGCTGCACAGTTGTCTCTGCAACCTTTCTTCCACTTCCGGTTGAAGCAGGTCCCAGGATTAGGGAGACACCAGGTGTCCTATATAGCTAGGTTGTTGGTGGCGCTGATCTTGCCGGAACCTGTTGTCTGTTAGGTCTGGGTACCACACGGACCTATTTTGACCTGTACAATGCCATAGTCGGTATTATTTTCCTGTGGGACCAGTGCAATCCACGGAACTCAGTGAGTTCTCGCAAGCTCAGCGCATGCACAGTTCACTGTGGTCCCCTGCAGTCCTAAAGCTATTGCCACAGTGTACAAAATGACAGCTGACATACCACTACTAGAGTTCTTGATCTGCTGGCTGTCAGGTCTGAGGGCTACCCAGACCTGTCTTGGGCGAAACCTCTAGAATGCCACGTTGATGCAGTTCACTGAGTCAGAAATGAGTTCACTCCCAGCTCAGTGTATGCTCAGTCCTTTCCCTTGTCTTTGCCTCCTTATGCAAAATGGTGCCCAATTTGGCTCTAGGGGGCTTCCTGGGCTGTGAAATCCACCCTGTTCCCACACTGCCCGTCTGGGATCTGCTACTCTGTCTCTGTGCCTGATCAATGTAAACAAGCCAGCAGGATGGACAGTTCTTCGTCTGGGTTCACCTCCTGAGCTCCCAGTGAAAGTTTCTTCCCACCTTGTTGCTGGTGGAGTTCCGACTGTTGTTGCAATTCAGATCACCACTCGCTGATTGCCATTGGAGTATCAGTCACTGCAACACCACACCATTGTGTCCATTGCTTTCTTGTGTCTGTCAGTCTCCAGGTACCCCTCTGCTGTCATTCTGTCCTCTCCTATTTCTTGGAATGTGCCCTCTCTGCTTCATCCTGATTAGATGTATTTCTGTCTGTTTAAACGTGTCCTTACCCTATTCCGCTATCTTGATTCTCCTACATTTGGCTTTTTAAGATTTATTTATTTTTGTTGGAAAGGCAGATTTACAGAGAAGGAGAGACAGAGAAAAAGACCTTCCACCTTCTGGTTCACTCTCTAAGTGGCCACAATGGTAGAGCTGAGCCAATCTGAAACCAGGAGCTTCCTCTGGGTCTCCTACATGGGTGCAGGGTCCCAAGGCTTGGAACCATCATCTACTGATTTCCCATGCCATGAACAGGAAGCTGGATGGGAAGTGGAGTAGCCATGACATGAACATGCACCCATATGAGATTTTGATGTGTTTAGCCACTGAGCCATTGTGCAGGGCCCAAGCTTGCTTGCTTTCTTTCTTTCTTTCTTTCTTTCTTTCTTTCTTTCTTTCTTTCTTTCTTTCTTTTGGATTTATTTAAGTCAGTTATACAGAGAGGAGGAGAGACAGAGAGAAAGATTTTCCGTCCGATGATTCACTCCCTAAGAGGTCGTAACCACCACAGCTGAGCCAGTCTGAAGCCAGGATCCCAGAGCCTCTTCAGGGTCTCCCACAGGGTGCAGGGTCCCAAGGCTTTGGGCCGTCCTCGACTGGTTTCCCAGGCCACAGGCAGGGAGCTGGATGGGAAGCGGGGCTGCCGGGATTAGAACTGGTACCCATATGGGATCCCTGCGCTTGCAAGGTGAGGACTTTAGCCACTAGGCTATTGCACCGGGCCCGATTTATTTATTTTTATTGGAAATGCATATCAGATTTATGGACAGGAGAGACAGAGAAAAGTTTTCCATCCACAGATTTACTCCCCAAATGGCCACAAAAGCCAAAGCAGAGCCAATCTGATGCCAGAAGCCAGGACATTCTTCCAGGTCTCCCATGCTGCCACAGGATCCCAAGGGTTTGGGCCATCCTCTACTGCTTTCCCAGGCTATAAACAGGGAGCTGGATGGGAAGTGGAGCAGCTGGAACACAAACAGTATTCATATGGGATTTTGCTGCTTTCAGGATGAGGAGTTAGACATTGAGTCATCATGCCAGGTCCTGAAGTGAGTTTCTTTTCTTTTTTTTTTTTTTTTAAAGATTTTTATTATTATTGGAAAGCCGGATATACAGAGAGGAGAGACAGAGAGGAAGATCTTCCATCTGATGTTTCACTCCCCAAGTGAGCCGCAACGGGCCGATGCGCGCCGATCCGATGCCAGGAACCAGGAACCTCTTCCAGGTCTCCCACGCGGGTGCAGGGTCCCAAAGCTTTGGGCCGTCCTCGACTGCTTTCCCAGGCCACAAGCAGGGAGCTGGATGGGAAGTGGAGCTGCCGGGATTAGAACCGGCGCCCATATGGGATCCCGGGGCTTTCAAGGCGAGGACTTTAGCCGCTAGGCCACGCCGCCGGGCCCATGAAGTGAGTTTCTTACAGACAGTATTTAATTATGTTAATTTTTTATTTATCCTGACAGAAATATAAGAATTTTAAAAATTAAATTTATCATGCCAATCTCTGTCTTTCAATTTATTTACTGATAACATTTTCACAGGTGTCAACAGCGATTTGTGCAGACTTTCCGTCTGTGATTTTATTTTTAACAAATATGTTCTGTTATTTTGTTTTTCTGTTTTCTGATCATATTCCTCTTCAGGTTTCTTTAACATTTTTTGGCTTAGTGTAGTTTTGAATGTATTTCTTCATACAATATTTTAATGATCATTCCTGGTTCTCCACCATACTAGGTAACGTGACGTTCTATAGGTGTCAACTTTTTCACCTTCAATTAAATGTAGAACTCTTGTCTGTCTGCATGTATTTCTGCTTTGTCTCATTTATAATATATTCATCTTAAAGATTTCCTCTATATACAATAAAAGCATCATTAAGCATTATTGTTTCTGTTTTTTACTATTAAGCATAATTTATAAAAATCACAAGGAGAAGGGAAATGTACATGCTAGTTGACTAGGGCTCCAATAACAAAATATCATAGGCTGAAGGGCTTCAACAACAGAATTTTGTTTTCTTACAATTCTGGCCTTAAAAACTTGAGAGCAAAGTGTTGGGAGGTTTGGATTCTGAGATCTCTGATTGCCTTCTCACTGTGTCCTCACACCCATGTGTTTCCTTTGCACACATATCTACATTTTAATTTCTTCTTACATGGAAACCTGACATACTGGATTAGAACCCACAGAGCCATACTGCTTTCATAACCACTCTCCAAATAGAGTGATACCCTGAGATACTAGGCATTCAGACCTCAACATACAAATTTTGAGAAGACGAAGTTCAGTTCTTAATGGAAAACTGGTGTATTCATCCATATTTTTCCCCTCTTTTTCCTAGGCTTTTTTCCTTCTAGATGATGCAAAATTATTTTGCTATCAGAATTTTCTTTAGCCATTCATTATTTAAAATAAATGGATTTGTCAGCCGCAAATTCTCTAATAAACTCTGACAGCGCCTTGGTTTCTTCATCCTCTCTGAAGGACGTTTACACTGGATGTGGAATTCTGATTTGGCTGTTATGTCCTTTCAGCTATTGAAAAGATTCCTGTAACATTTCCTTCCAGCCTCCACGGCTTTGCGTGAGTAATTTGCTGTCATTTTACATGGCACGTATCATTTTTTTACAGTTATTTTAGAGATTCCCTTTTTCTATTAATTTCCAGAAGTTTGACTAGACATGTCTTGGTACAAATTTCTTTCCTGATGGTTGGGGTTCATTTAGTATCTTGAATCTGTAGCATTATGTCTTTCACCAAATTCGAAGCCATTTTTTTCCCATATACTTTTTCAGTCCCAATAATTTATTTTTTCTTATGCTCTGGAACTCCAGTGACATGGAGGTTGCATTTTATTATAGTCTCACAAGTCTCAGAAGTAATCTTTCAGCTTATTATTTACAGAGTCTTCTTTGCTGTTCTATTTTCATGTTCATTGATGTTTTCTCTGTCTTTTCCATTCTGTTATTAAACCATTCATCAAGTTTTAAATTTTTATTATATTTTTCGGTTTGAAATTTTATTTAATCTTTTTTTGTATTTTCTATTCCCTTACAGCTATTTCTCATTTTTTTCATGTGATTCAATTACGTGTGGTTTTTTTTTCACCCAAGTGCTACTCTAATGGTTGCTTTCAAAGTCTCTTCAGATAATTCTAACATCTGTGTCATTTTGTTATTGGTGTTTCAGTTATTTTTTGTTTATTCAAGTGGAAATGTTCTGATCCTTTGTATGATGAATTATTTCCCCAGCCTGGACTTTTTGGGTATGAAAGATCTTCATAGAAAATGTTTGTTATCTTTAACTCCATTTTTTTAAAGCAAATCTCTCAAACACCACTCCAGTGGATGCATGAAAGAAGTCACTGCTCTGTTACTGTCATCCTTGAACTAAAGTCAAAGTTACTCACAGGCCTCCATTGATACTCAGGGGGAGCATTCTTTAAAGTCACAATTCTCCACAAGGTTTCCTCTAACATTACTCCAGTAAGTAGAGGGTATTTATCCCAGCACTACCACAAATGGAGGTTCATCTCCACTTGCTATATCCTCCACTTGTGATATCCAAGCTCCCCATGTGATTTCTGCTGCCGCCATGGAAAAGGGCCACGTGAGAGTGAAAATCTCAGCCTACCATTCTCTGAAATGACAGGGGGTGATGTGCAGCTGGAGTGTCCTGTTACAGTTGCTCTAGGTGGAAGTCTAGCCTCCCCACTTGATCTCTTTTGACAGTAATGGAGGAGCTGCCACTACTTTTTCCTACAGCATTTGGAATTTTCTGTTTTCTACTCTTCCCCTTTCTTTGTCCTTTGTGTAGGGATAGCAGGTTTTTCTAGGGATTTTTTTTTTATCTGCACCTGTTCATATTTCTGTGTTTCTGTCTTCTCTAGCACTCAGTCATTAACATACATTTTACAAGGTAAAGCCAGAGGATTCACTTTACAAAGTAAAGCCAGAGGACTCAATGTCATTCCTTAGGGCCCAGGGTCAACAGCTGGTCTCTTTTTGTCTACATCTATATGAGTTTTCCTATTTTTGTTTAATACAGAGTTACCAAAATCTTTAACTGCATTTAGTGGATGTAATATATAAAGCTATGCTTAGTTTGCCTTTTTAGAAATAAAAGTCACTAATTGTAAATGATAGGTCTTTGACCTACCTGACCTCCCTGCAAAATTTGATCCTGTTGACTAAACCTTTCTTCTTAAAACTCTTTATTTTTAAGATTTACTTATCTTGAAATTTGGACTTACATCAAGAGAGGAATAAACTGAGAGACCTTCCATCCCCTGGTTTACTCCTCTGGCTGTTACAATGGCCAGGACTGGGCTGGGCTAAAGCCAGTAGCTAGGAGCTTCATCTGTTTACCACATGGGTAGCGGGGATTCAAGTACTTGTGCCACCTCCTGCAGCTTTTCCTGGTCCATAAGTAGGGAGTTATAACAGAAGTTAAACAGTTGAGACATGAACACCTGGTATATGGGATGTTAGCATTGCAGCTACAATGCCATCCCCAAACTTTTTTTTTTTTATTGCTATCTCACTCTCTGCTTTTCTTCCTAAATCCCTTGTTACTAAGTTTTAGTCGATGTTATGAGCTCCTTTTTTCCTCTGCCCACTTGATAGGTTCATAGGTTTCATCATCAGATTTAAAAACTTTTCCATTATATGTCCTATGATGATTGACTCTCAGATCTAAGTATCAGGTTCAAGGGTCCAGCACCCTGTCACTGCATGCATCTCACATGATCATCAGCTCAACACTTGGCTCTTCCATTCCTGATCCAGCTCCCTGCTAATGTACATGGGAAGACAGTGGAAGATGGTCCAAGTACTCGGGCTGCTTTCACCCATGCAAGAGACCCAGCTGGGATTCCTGGCCCCTGGCTTCCACTTGGTCTATTCCTGGCCATTGGAGCTGTTTGGGGAGTGAACCAGCAAAGACTCTCCCCCTTCCCCTTTCTCTGTGTAACTTTGCCTTTCAAATAAATACAATCAATCTTCAAAAAAGTACATCAAGGGCCCAGTGAGGCAGCCTAACGGCTAAAGTCCTTGCCTTGGATGTACTGGATCCCTTGTGGACGCTGGTTCTAATGCCAATGGCCCTACTTCCCAGCCGGCTCCCTGCTTGTGGCCTGGGAAAGCAGGACAACCCAAAGTCTTGGGACCCTGCACCTGCATGGGAGACCCAGAGGAGGCTCTGGGCTCCTGGCTTCGGATTGGCTCAGCTCTGGCTGCTGTGGCTGCTTGCAGAGCGAATCATTGTACAAAATATCTTGCTCTCTGTCTCTCCTCCTTTCAAATAAAAATAAAATAAATCTTTAAAAATATACACATACAGACTCTTTGCCTATGCAAATCGGTTGGTTTCCTCGGTATGCATCTGCTCCATTCTGAAAAGCAGCCTCACAACTGTGACAAGAGCAATTCCCAAAAACCACTTCATCACAGCTTGAAGCCTGCTGCCGTGTTTAAAGCAGGCTTGATTATCAGCCTTTGGATCATTTATTTTGTGAATTATCTGTGGTCATTTAGAGCCTTGCTTTATCCTTCCTGCGATTACAGAGGCTGCATCCAGACACCTTTCAACTCAACCACCAGAATCCCCCTCCCTCTGCCAACAATTCATGTGTACTCAGGAAATTTAAATTCATTACAATATCAATCTGAGGAAAAAAAACAGAATTATGAACACAAGAGGCTATAAAACATGTTGTTTGATGTTCTTAAATGCAGTTCAAAGCCTAAAGGAGATTATTTCTAGCTTATTGGTGGACTCAATTAGGGCACATAATTAAGAGTAGATTAAATTATCTGAAGATACTCTAATTGGTGTATAGAAAACTATAATCTGATGCAATCCAGACATCAAAAATAAGCATATTCATATAGACTTCAGCTTTCCAGAGGTGGATGACGTTCGATATCTGGCTAAGAATAAGACCAAAATCTGGGAACTAAGCAACTCCCCAGAAAAAAAAAGAATTGAATGGCCTGAAGGCTAGCTGCCACTGGGAAAAAAAAAATGATGTGTAATGCAGGTTGTGAAGAGATGGAGGATACAGAGATGAAGAACTAATAAACATGAGGGAAGAAAGCAGGAAGTAGGAAAAGAGTTGGGAGAGAGACACGGTCACAGCTGAGGAATATTTGATGGTAGCGATGGAAAAGAAAACCATCAGTGACAGGGCGGCACTGTGGCATAATGGATAAAGCCTCCACCTACAGCACTCATATCCTATTTGGGCTCAGGTTTCATTCCCAGTTGTTCTACTTCCCATCCATCTCTCTGTTAATGCACCTGGGAAAGCAGTGCACTCATGCAGGAGACCCAGATTAAGCCCCTGGCTCTTGGCTTCAGACTGGTAGTTGCAGATGGAAGATCTCTCTCTCTCTCTGCCTCTCTTTCTGTAACTCTGCCATTCAAATCAACAGATCTTTTAAACAATCACTGTAGCCCGCTTTAGGAATAGGACAGTGAAGGGGGCTCCAAGGTAGAATGCAGAATTGGGTGACTACAGCCAGCAAAGAGCAACTCAAGGATGTCTTTGGGTATGAGCTGTAGATATTAGCATTCGTTCCTCAATCAGCACAAAACAAAAAAGATAAGCAAGTGACAGGGTAACTTGGTTTTTTGAAAAAGGACAAATAAGAGTAAAACCAGAAATATGAAGCCCTGAAGACGTTGGGACCAGGAAAAAAAAAATAACGTGGTAAAGATGGAAGCTAAAAAAGTACTTAAGGTTCAGCTATTTTAAGAAGAGCCTGATATGGAGAGCCATGTGAGACAACTATTAGTCATCATTGTTTTCTCAATTTCTAGTTCAATGCTTGGCACGTCATGGGTATATATACAAAAAAGGTATCTGTATGATTCAGTGTGTGTGTGTGTATGTGTGTGTGTACTCAAGTACCTGCATAGCCCCATAAGAACTTGGTAGAGGACAAAGTAAAATTCTCCCCAGAGATATGAAAAACTGGTCCAAATTTATTCCTGTCTCTGTCTTCACTAAAGCATTGATGCATTGCTCTCCAGATTACATTAAACCCCAATAATGGCCTCACGATACCAGCTTCTCTGTTTGTGACATTCACTTTGATCTGAGAATCTAATTACATGGTTCACTACATTTCCCAGGCACTCACTGAGGGAAAGAGCAGTTGTTCACAACATTGTCACAGAACTAGACACATAGTAGGTGTGTGAAAAGCAGAGTGGATGAATTAAACACACATAAAAATCTAATGTGCTTTAGATAAGTGGTAGCTTGGGCTTATTCTCTAAGGAACTGTCTTATTTGAAGAGGAAAGATAGGGAGAGAAGGACAGGGGGAGAGAGCTTTTACACGTGTTGATACATTCCCCAAATATCTACAACAGCTGGGGTTGGGTCAGGTCAAAGCTTGAAGTTGGGGTCTCAACCAGGGTCTCCTATGTGAGTAAGAACGACCCAATGACTTGAGCCATCACTTACTTCTTGCCCAGGTGCACGTCAGCAGGAATTTGATATCGGGTGAGGAAGCAGAGCTGGAACTCAAATCCAGGCAGCCCTGTATGGGAGGATGGTATCCCAACCAGTATGTAAAGTGCTGTACCTAATGCCCATTCCTCTTCCTGCTTTGGGAAACATAGGGACAGGATTGATCACCATCTCCACCTTCTCCTCCCAGCACTCCGACCTTAGTGGTCATAGTAGGTGGGATGCAGAATACTCTGTTCTTCATCTCCTCACCTTAATGGAAAACTGGTTTGACTGCATGAGAAGCATGACCTCGCTATTTACTACAAAAAATCAATTTAAGACATTTCTATTTTTATTGCTTTTACAGGAAAATAAATATATCTCTGCCTACTGTAGTAAAGGTCTTAAACACAGTTTACGCTGATGGAACCAATCTAGCTCATGACCAAAAGGGTATTTCAAGAACCTTAACAGCAGAACTAGGAGATGATAATGACACTCAACATTTGCATATCATAATGTGATTGCAAAAGCTTCTCATGTGCACTGTCTCATTTAATGCTGGACAATACTGTACAATATAGTTTACCATGTCAGAGATTTACAGAGGTTTAAAGATTTGAAGTCACATAATGACAAATTGTAGATACAAGAGTTAGCCCAAATATGTTTCAAACACCATCTCTGTCTAGAAAACTCTTATTTCTGTTTTTTAATTTTTTTTCTAAAGCGTGCCGATTTATTTGAAAAAAGCAAAGTGTAACACAAAGGGATGGAGAATGATACAAAAAGACAGAGATATCTTCCATCAGTGGTTCACTCCCCAAATGGCAGGAGCCAGAAATTTCATCATCTGTGTCTTTCATGTGGGTGACAGGGACTCAAGGACATGGGCCATTATCTAATGTCTTCCAAGGGACATTAGCTGGAAGTTGGATCAGAAACAAAGCCGATTGAAATCGAATCCTTCCCAGAATATGCACTAGCAGGCATCTGGATAGGAAACAGAAATGAGACTCAATCCTGGGCACTCCAATGTGGAATGCAGGTGTCCCAAATGTGCCACAAACTCACTTTGTAATGTGGCCCACCGGCAAGAACAGTTTGCCATTCCCTCCTGATAGCTCCAATTTAAAGATCTTTTGAGAACTTTACTATTCTTCTAGGAGGGGTTTGAGCCACAGGCTACCTTGGGCCTCTTAGTCCATTTCAGCTACATCTGGTGAACCTAAGCTTTCATCTGACTGCAAGGATCTGTTTCAGGACATATCACGTCCGACTGGATGAACACAAGCAAATCACTTTACCGCTATCGGCCTCATTTCTAATAAGCAGAGTCAGTATGCGGATAAATTGTAATAAGTCATACCAATTTTAATTAGTGAATTTATTATTAAACATATAATAAATACTATATTAGCAAATAATTATATTATTTATCTATCTTATAAATAACATATACCATAATGTATTAATAATATATTATATATTAATAAATATATAAAATGTCTGTAATACAACTGGCAAATCCAGCATGGTAGTGACACATAGTGTGGGTCCAGTGATTTTCTTTTCTTAATAAGAAAATGTCTTGGGTAGCCTAGTGGCTAAAGTCCTCACTTTGAATGCACTGGGATTCCATATGGGTGCCAGTTGTAATCCTGGCAGCTCCACTTCCCATCCAGCTCCCTGCTTGTGGCTGGGAAAGCAGTCGAGGACAGCCCAAAGCCTTGGGATCCTGCACCCTTGTGGGAGACCTGGAAGAAGCTCCTGGCTCCCGGCTTAGGATTAGCTCAGCTCTGGTGGTTGTGGCCGCTTGGGGAGTGAATCATAGGATGCAAGATCTTCCTCGCTGTCTCTCCTCCTCTCTGTATATCTGACTTTCCAATAAAAATAAGTAAATATTTGAAAACAAAAAAAGGTCTCTGCCTAGAACCCTCCTCACATCCTTCCTTCTCTCGCATTCCATCCTCTTCAACATGGTGAATTTTTCCTTCATTCCCAATTTAACAACTCTCTTGTCTCCATTTCTGACCCAAGCTGCTTGGTCCCTTTGATCAAACAACTTATCAAAGCTGTTTTGTTCAGTAAGAAAGAATATCCCAACAAGCCTGTGATTATAGAGTAAGTTGGACTTACGTTATTGATAAATAAAAGGAAAGAAAGAAGGAAGAAAGGAGAGGAGAGGAGATAAAAAAGGAAAGTAGTAAAGAAGTATGGCTTTCTGCTTAGATTTCTATTACAAAGTACATGAATACATTAATTTAAAAAAACAAGATAAAATAAATCTATATTAAAAAGAACATACCAACTATGAAAAACCCAGGATCACAAGGCATCACTGATGACTTCCACCAAACTTTGTAGGAAAAGTGTGTAACTATTTTTTCAAATATTCCACGGGCTTGCACAATGACTCAGCTGGTTAATTCTCTGCCTACAAGTGCCAGCATCCTTTTTGGACACTGGTTTGTGTCCTGACTGCTATACTTCCCATCCAGCTCCTTACTAAGAACTGGGAAAAGCAGTCAAGGATGGCACAAAGCCTTGGAACCTTGTATCCACGTGGGAGATCTGGAAGAAATTCCTAGCTCGTGGCATCGGATCAGCTCAGCTCCAGCCATTGTGACCACTTGAGGAATGAACCGACTGAGGGAAGATTGTTTTCTCTCTCTCTCTCTCTCTCTCTCTCTCTCCTTTTCTCTAAATCTGCTTTTCCAATAAAAATAAAATCTGTAAAAATAAATATTCACTACAGGTGAGGGCAACTGCTTAGGTTGCGTTGTAACTAGACAAGTGTTACATTGCTGGGAGAAAAGCAACCAATATCTGTCAGGCATCCTGGCCTGATTAATACCAAATTTATGTTAACTATACCAGTGTGCTAGCATATTTGCTTATTCTATTTTTTTATATGAAAGATATATGGAGAAGATAGGAAATGCCGGGCTAGCACATGCCACTCTTGCCCCCATTTGGATGTGGGGAGCTGCAGATTACCTAGGGAAGGAGACTGAGGAAGTGTTGGAGTGGAAGGAGATGAAGGAAGGTTTCACAAAAGAAGAGTGACTTCTGGGGCTTCCGCAAACCAGGCCACTGCACTCACAGATAGGTGAGGAAGCTGAGATAGAGTAGTTTAGAGGGAGAAACCAAAGGGCATGCCTGGGTCAGACCAAGACACCTGCTTACATGGGGGATCTGGGCTGAGATAAGTAGCATTGACCAACAACTGTTGGCATACACAAAAGCTGGGGTTGGGTGGCACGCCTGGTTGGGGGAGGCCTCACTACTTGCCCGTGAATGTCAGGGCAGGCCACATAAGGTTGGTCTGTAGCACCACTAGAATATGTGAGAACTGACTCTGGTTGCAAAATCTGTGAGGGACTTGTGGGGTTACCCCTATGAGACTACAGCACTTGCTGGCTTGCATGAGAGCTGGGGATAGTGATGGGCCTACCATGGCTGGACCTTGAAACTCACCTGATGGGAACTCACCTGGCACTTCCAGGAGTTAGGACTGGGAGGGGAGTAGGGATGGCCAGGACAAAGCATCCACCAGCAAATGCAAAAGTTGGGACCAAGGACAGATCATGCCAAGCATGGCCACAGTACCCACCGGCATGAATGGGATCCAGGGTTGGGAGCAGGCCTTGTAAGGAAACTTGGGGAACTTCCCTGCTAGGCCACAGCTCCCAGTGGGGAGCAAAAAAGCTGGGTCTGGGGCCAGGTTAGACCAGTCAAGGCTACAAGCACTTCTCAGTATTTGCGTGAGCTGGGTCTGAGGAAAGGCCAGGCTGGGCCATGCTGTAGCACACACTGGTGCAAGTGAGAGCCAGGACTGGATGCAGGCTGTGCTGTGTTGGACCACAACATGTGACAGTTCACAAGAGGGCTGGGACTGGCAGTGGCCTGAGTTGGGCTAGGCTGCTGCACCCATTGGTGAGAGATTGGACTGGGAGCAGGTTGGGCTGAAAGAGGTTGCAACACCTGCTGATTAGGGGTGAGCCATTTCAGTCTAGGCTGCAATACCTGCTGGCATGCACAAAACCCAAAGCTGGAAGCAGACCTGGTAGTGGAACTGTGGGCACTCCCCTGTGTTGCTGCAGCTCCCACTGGTGTGCATAAGAACCAGAGCTGAGGGCAGACCAGACTGATCAAGGCCACAGCACATGTTGACATACATGTAGGAGGGGTCTGGGAGCAGGTAGGGCCGAACTAAGCCACAGCACCCATGAATGTGCACAAGAGTCAGATGAGATGTGGGATAGAACAGGCTGGGCCAAAGAAGAGGCTGGCAAATATGAAAACCGGGGATAGGGACAGGTCTGGTGGAGGTTAATTGGGGTTGCCCTGACAAGGCCGTGGAATCTGCTGATGTGTAAGACAGGGTCTGTGGTGGGCTGAACTGGACTACGCTATAGCAATCATTAGTGAGATATGGGGCAGGGATGGAACTGACCAGGAAGCTACATCAACCATTGCATACATTGACTGTTGCAGATCACATACTGAACCTGACCATGCACTTGTTGGTACACACAAGGGTTATGTCTGAGGTCAGCCCAGATGAGGTTTCTTGGGAGACTGCCCAGTTGGATCACTGGACTAAGGCCCCAGCCACAGGGAATATCACAAGATATGTAATCTGACCTTGGAGAGCAAGTATCAGAGCTGGGCCTCTTCAGTTGCTGACACCTGTGCAGTGCACAGCATGTCCAGATGCACACTGGAGGCATGATAGCCAGCTTATCTAGGCCAGCAGGGGATGTCAAGCACCTCATCAGAGGTTGGAAAACAGACAGGTTGGACAATTCTGGCCAGCCTTTGCAACAAGTGTCTGAATCTGTAGATGCATTAAGGTGGACTAGGTCAGCCAACAGACCATGGAAAGATTTTCTGAACACTGATGCAATGAGGCCAGTAATGTCTCAAAACCATCAAAACCACTCAAGTAACACCCTCAGAGCATTCTTCCTGCATTCTTGCAGTCTGTAAAGCATCATCAAATTATAGTCCCTCAAGCTAATGTAGTTTGACAGTAAGGAGCAGTCCCCTCTCTTTCCCCGACTCCAGCAGACCAGAAATAAAAAAAAGGTTTGTCCTACCCACCTTCCTCCATACCTTAACCCTCCCCTCCTTTGATCAGAGTCCCACATAGGTGTGCATCACTTTCAAATTCGTAAGCAATATACATTTTTAAGAAACTACATAGTAGGAAAGCCAGCCTCGTCCTAGCCATTATGAGTTGCTTAATGAATCTAGTTCCCTAAAGTGTGTTTTCCTTTACCCCAAACTGGTAATAATAGCTGCCAATAAGTATTACTTTAAAGCATCAAAAATATATTCTAGACAATTGAAAATGAAGAAATATTTCCAAACTTTTTGATGAGGCAAGCATTAGCTTAACTGCTAAACTAGACAAAGATGCATTAAAAAATAGAACTATAGACCAACATTTCTGATTAATACAGATGTAAAAATACTAGAAAATTAAATCAACAAAACATCAAATATGTCATCCATCCATACCAACTGGGATTTATCCTAAGGATGGAGAAATGATTCAATATACACAAACAAATAAACATTATACATCACATCAACAAAATGAAGGATAAAGATGATATGATTATCTCAATAGATGCAGAGAAAGCATTTGATAAGATACATTTTCTCATGATAAAAACACCTCACACAAGTTAAGTATAGAAGAACACTGGACACTAAGTGCAGTATTACAACAAACCCAAAGTCATATTGAATGGTGAAAAGCTGGAAATATGTCTGTTAATATCTGGAACCAGACAAGGATGTCTGTCCACTCTTGCCATGTTTTATTTAGTGTGGCTTTGAATTTTTTTGATGAGCGCCATTAGATTTCTCAAATTTATAAAAATCAAAAATGCAGAAATTAAATTATCCCTGTTTGCAGATGGCATTATTCTATACACTGGGGAAGCAAAAGACTCCATCAAGAAGTATGAAAACTGCTAAGTAAATTCAGTGAAATTACACGATGCTAAATCAAGACACAAACATCAGTAATGTTTTTATACACTAACAATTGTCTTGTTGAGAAAGAACTTACAATGACTACCAAACGTAAAATGTCTTGGAATAAATTTTAAATGTCACTTTATTTTCATGAAATTGAAAGAGAGAAAGAGAGATCTTTTATCCACTGATTCACATTGCAACTGGTTGCAATGGTCAAGGCTGGGCCAGGTCTAAACCAGAAGCCTGGAATTCCACCCAAATCTCCCATGTGGGTGGCACACACCTAAGTACTTGGATCATCTAACACCACCTTCACTGTTGCATCAACAGAAAGCTTGTTTGGAAGTAGAACAGCCAGGACACAAACTTGTGTTCTGATATGGGATGCTTTCATTGTAAGCTGCATTCTAACTTACTATACCACAACAGCTGCTCCTTCTGGGAAAAAAAAATCAATGTAAGTGAAAATTATAAAACACCAATGAATGAAATTCACAAAATCCAAAAAAGGAAAAAGGATGACTAGTTAAAGAAAATGCAATATGAATATGTGAAGGAATATTACTCAGCCATGAAAAGAATGAAATCCTGAGATTCATAACAAAATGGATGTACCTGGAGATCATAATGCAAGGTAAAATATGCCAGGCACAAAAACACAAATATATGTTTTCTCTCATTGTGGAAGCCTATAGAGAATTTGTGGAAGTTACTAGAGTGGATAAAAAAATGCATGGCTATCATGTCATTTTGAATATAGATATTTATAAATGTTTATAAATTGGAAGAGGTAATATTAAAATGTCCAAACTACCCAAAGCAATATACAGATTAGATGCAATCACCATCAAAAAACAACAAAGCTCTTCACAGAATTTTTTTAAAAAAAATCTTAAAATTCATGTTGAACAACAAAAAAGCTGTAAAGATAAAGGAATCCAAATTTCTAATTTAAAAAATTTTTTTTTCAAATTTCAGATTTTAAGACATAGTAGGGAGCTAGTATATCTAAAGCAGCATGGTATTTGCGTAGAGAAACTTGTAGACAAACAGATCAGAATAGAAACCTCAGAAATAAATGTATACATCTGCAATCAGATTATCTTTGACAAATATACTGAAGCATTCCCCTAGAGAAAGCAGTCTCTTCAATAAACGATGCTAGGGAATTCAGATTTCCACACGCAGAGTGTGAAACAGACCACTACCTCATACACTATATAACCATCAACTCACAATGGGTATGGAGTCAAATATAAGACCAAAAGCTGTCACACTGCCAGAGAAAATGTACAGGAAGTGTTCTTATTTACTTACTTACTTACTTTCTTATATTGGAAAGGCAGATATACAGAGAGGAGGAGAGACAGAGAAGAAGATCTTCTATCTGATGATTCACTCAAGTGGCCACAATGGCCGGAGCTGAACTCAGTCCAAAGCCAGGAGCCTGGAGCCTTCTCTGGGTCTCCCACATGGGTGCAGGGTCCCAAGGCTTTGGGTCGTCATCGACTGGTTTCCCAGGCCACAAGCAGGGAGCTGGATGGGAAGCGGGGCTACTGGGATTAGAACTGGTGCCCATATGAGTTCCTGGCCCATGCAAGGTGAGGACTTTAGCCACTAGGTTCCCGTGTCGGACCCACAGGAAGCATTCTAAGATGCTGGCATAGACAATGACTTTTGGGACAAGAATCTGAAAGCACAGGCAATACAAGCAAAAATAGACAGATGGTATTATATCAAACTGAAAAGCTTCCACATAGCAAATGAGAAAATTAGCAAAGTGAAAGGTCAACTGAAAGGATGTGAGAAAATATTTGAAAACTATGTCTATGATGAAGGATTAGTATCTAGAATATGTAAGGAGATGAAGAAACTTAACAACAACAAACAAATAATCCATTGAAGGAATGGGCAAAAGACATGAATAGATATTTCTCCAAAGAAGGAATGCAATGCAAACAGACAACCAACACATGAATAGATGTTCAGGACTGCTAGCCATCAGAGAAATCTAAATAGAAATCTAATGAGGCACGATCTCATTCCATTTAGAATGGCTGTTATCCAAAAGTGAAAAAATAACAGGGATGTGCAGAAAAGGGAACCCTGATACACCGTGGAATGCAAATTGAGATTGCTCAGAAATCTTAAAATAGATCTAACATATGACCAAACTACCCCACTTCTGGGAATGTATCCAAAGGAAACAAATTTAGTATATGTAAGAAATACCTTTACTTTAATGTTTAATAACAGTCCCATTCACAGTACCAAAGATATAGGATCAACATAATTGTTCGTCAAATGATGATTGGTTAAAGAAAATGCAGTATGAATACATGATGGAATATTACTCAGCCATGAAAAAAAATGAAGTCCTGAGATTTATAACAAAATGGATGGATTTGGAGATCATAATACTAAGTGAAATATGCCAAACACAGAAACACAAATACGTGTTTTCTCTCGTTGTGAAAGTTTGTTATTTGAAATGTAGATTCTATAAATGCTTTCATCATTGAATGATACCATTTACATAAAAATGTCTCTCCTTATTTTATTATCCTTGTCACAAATTCCATATTATGTCTTGTTAATATCCTTGCATTCAAAAAAATCTGCGTATGTATCATGTTTACATGTGAAGTGGATATGGCAAAATTTTAAAAGTTTTCAAATGTTGCAAAAATTCCGTTAAGTGTTTCAAAAATAAAAATAATAATAAATTAAGTAAGTTTAAAACATTTAAAAAGAAAACTTGACATGTGGCCCAGGGTTGGAGCACCTGTGATCTTCCCTGTGACGGTAGTTGTGAGTCCAGTGGTCCAATCGGGGAGATCCCCAAGAAACCTCACCTGGGGTGACCCCAGACCTGACTTGTGCATGTGCACAGACATATATGCACACATGCATGTATACTTATATACACACAGGGTTCAAACCCTACTTTCACCAGCTTCTTGGTGAGTTCCGTTCAGATTGCCCAGTTACCTAAACATCAGCATGTTAACAACGGCGCTCATACCTTTCTCCATCTCAGGTGTACCACCTCTGATCCCTATTCATTTGACCTCTTCCTTCCCCAACACCTTTCTCAACAAATCATTCTATAAATTTTCTTATTCTTACAGAAAATATTTCAAACCTTATACTTCATTTCTTCTGCCCCAAATTTGTAATTATTATGTTCTTATCAGGATTCCTGCAGGATCCTCCCAAGAGGTTTCACTATCTCTAGTGTCAGTTCCTTCAGTCCATACTTTACACTGAATCCGAATAAAGCATTCTAAAAACCAAGTCCTGTCAGTCCCATCTCCCACAGTTCCCCATTCTAGAAAAACTCGGCACCTTGACTCCTAATCTACCTAGATCATTTCCACACACCTTGTTCTCCAACCATATTAGGTTACCAACAAGCCTTGCCAAAATTCTTCACAGCTGAGAAAAAGTGTAACTCTTCATACCACTTCTAATGGTCACTCAGAAGTATTGCCGCTTGAGCAGTATAAATGTGAGCAAGAAATTTCAACAGGTACAACAGGTACGTCACAAATAGGTTATCCCAAAGGCTGGATAAACACACAAATGGCGTTGAGTCATTTCAATGCTTGGGGAAATGCATACTGAAACCATGACGAGTTGCCACTACATAGGCATCAGCACATCTACGATTGAAGAAACTGAGAAATACCAAGAGGTGGTAAGAGTATGCATTAAAAACAAAACTGTCACATACAGATAAGTGAATGTAAATGGGTTCAGCCACTTTAGAAAACTGTTATCTGCAAAACATTACATAACCCAGCAGTTTACTCCTAGATACGTATTCAGAAGCAGTGTGTGAATATTTGCATGAAAAAGGCAAGTACAAATATCTTTAAGCAGCATGATTTGTAACGGCTGAGGACTAGAAGAAAACAAAATGTCTGGTATCAGTGCCATGAATAAATTACGGTATATGCCACATTATGACTGAGCAATCCAAACGGAACTCATCAAGAAGCTGGTGAAAGTAGGGTTTGAACCCTGTGTGTTTATAAGTATACATGCATGTATGCATATATGTCTGCGCACATGCCAATTTTTCTTTTTAAATGTTTTAAAACTTATTTGATTTTTTTTATTTTTGAAACACTTAACAGCTGCACATCATACACCTACATGCAATAACGTGAGTGACTTTCACAAACACAATATTGAATAAAATAAGTGAAAAGAGTGCATTACGTCAATTCAAAACAACCAAAACTGAACTGCGAAATGATTGTGAACATTATAGTATATATACATATATCCACAGAAAATTATAAATACAAAGGGGCTTCAAAAAGTTCATGGAAAAATGAAGTGAAAAAATAATGGGAATTTCCCATCAATTTTTTTTTTTTTAAGATTTATTTTATTTTTATTACAAAGTCAGATGTACTGAGAGGAGGAGAGATAGAGAGGAAGTGGAGCTGCCGGGATTAGAACCAGCGGCCACATGGGATCAAGCTGAGGACCTTAGCCACTAGGCCACGCCGCCGAGCCCATTCCCATCAATTTTTAAAAGTCCTTTATTATTTAGTCTATGAATATATATTTAGGTGGTAAAACTATAAAGAAATAGAGAAATAATTACCCTAAGAGGATATTGGAGCTGGCATTACGGTGCAGAGTTAAGTCACTGCCTGCAACACAGGCATCCCATATCGAAGCACCAGTTCATGTCCCAGCTGCTCTGCTTCTGACCATCTCCCTGTCAATGCTCCTGGGAAGGCAGTGAAGATGACTCAAGCACTTACACCCCTGCTGCTCACATGGGAGGCCAGAACAGTATTCCAGGCTTGTAGATTTGGCGCAGTGCATCCCCAACAACTGCGGCCAGATTTACGAATCAATCAGAGGATGGAAAAGCTCTCTTCTCTGTCCCCCTCAAACCCTCTCTCTGCCACTCTACTTTTCAAATAAATTAAAAAAAAATTTTTAAGATGGAATAATGGTAGCTAGTGCTGGCATTCCATAAGAGTGCCTATTTGTGTTCTGGCTACTCTACATCCCAACCAGCTCCCTGCTTGTGGCCTGGGAAAGCAGTAGAGCATGGCCCAAAGCCTTGGGACCCTGCACCCATGTGGGAGACCTGGAAGAAACTCCTGGCTCCTGGCTCCTGGCTTTGGATCAAGTCAGCTCTGGTTATTGTGGCCATTCGGTGAGTGAGCTAGTGGACAGAGGATCTTTGTGTCTCTGATCTCTCTGTAACTCTGCCATTCCAATAAAAATAAATCTTAAAAAAAAGCTGGAATACTGGTTATGCTTAGTGAATAAGGAGAGATTGTGATTGGTAAAAGACACAGAGAAGACTTTTTATGGTATTGGCAATGTTCTGTTTCCTAAGCAGAGGTTAGCTAGCTTTGAAATAATTCATAAAGCTGCATGTATACTTTCATGCATTTTTCTAAAGATAAAACAGTTTTTAAATTCAGTTGTTTCAAATTGATGAAGTGAATTACAAACTTCTGGAGATGATTTGAAGTATTTAAATGTAACAAATGACTACAAAGTTGAGCTTTTGATATATGCAAACTACTTGGTTATCTTTATCTCTCTGGAACAACATGTTGGTAAGTGGTAAGGCCTTTATGGACATCTGGAAGCCCCAGAAAAGGGGCCAACTAATGAAGGTAGCCTCTGCTAATAAATCCACAAGGATTGCTTTAGAGAGAACAAATCTCTGAAGAAAAAAAAAACTCTTTCTATTTCTTTCCTTTATAAATCTGCTAACATTGTTGGAAGCCCAAGGAGAAGATACAACATTGCTGTAAAGGAAACAAACCCCAAAGGATGATCATCTCATCCCTTTTGGCCGGTCTTCTGAGGAGTAGCCAAGAATGTAAGAATGGTGGAAGGGTTGTTACAATATTGGTTATTTGGCATATCTTTGTTTTAATCGAAGGCAACTCATTAAGAGTAGGTCATGGGCAAAGAACCTGATTATTAAGAAACAGGGATACAAAATATCTTGTTGCAAATTCAAGATATTGAATTCCACAATATCAGAAATTATGCACACACGCTCTCTCTCTCTCTGAACATCAGAAATTATCTTCTCTTTCTCTGCACATCTTTAACCCTTACCATGTGCTGCTCCTTCTGCCTAGAACAGTCTCCAATTCCTAACTCAGCCAACCTGCACTCTTCCGTCTTATCTTAGATGGTACTTCTCAAACAAGCACACCCAAATGTGGAATTGACACCATTCCTCTGTGTCCCGATATTCCTGATCACCCTCGTTTTTAACTGTTTCTTTCTGGTCTTACGTACTAAGGTAGTCTCATTCTCCATTACAGTCACTCATGCATAGCGGATGCTCGAGGAAGGTTGTTGGATGAATAACTGAAAAAGGTTTAATTTCTGAATATCTCCTCACCCCTCCCAAGAGGAACAAACTGCTCTTTTCAAGTTTAATAGAAGTCTTTCCGAGACCTCTGTTCTAGACTGCCTAATGTAAAACTAATTGTGTACTGCTACCTTCCCTCACAACATTTCAGGCTTCTGGGGACACGGAATTAACCTTGTTTAACATTGCATTTTTCCGAAGAGCCACCTTCTTCCTTATTTGTACAAAGTAGACTCCAACAAATGTTTGCTGAATTGAATTGAATTTCTCTGCCCTCTAGCCCCACTGAAACACAGTTAATGATTAGTAATGACTGGCTCATGATCTGTAAACAAAAACTTACCTGCACTAGAGAAATTGCTATTTAAAAGAACAGGTTAGTGACTATCTGAAGCAGAAAAAAAGGAATCATGTTTAATGCGAATAATTATCTCCTAGTTTATCAAGTTTTTTTAAGGCCAATATTTCATAAACATGGCTTGGGACTTCTTTTTTCCTGCAAGTCTAAGTATACTCCTGTGGTTGCTTTAAATTATGCAATTTTTCTGTTTTATCTCTTGGATCTATGTGAATTAGATGGGGGTCAGAATTAATTTCAGAGAATGAAATGGGAAGAAGACACTGAGATGTCATATGCATATGCAAACACACACAGGCATCCACATGTCCCTAGGCATGGAAAAGGGTTGCAAATCTCACAGATTTCTTTGGTCTCAGCTTTAACCAAAAAGAGTCTCAGTTAACTGGGATGAGAAGCAGCATAATGAATGTAGCCTGTCATTTTTTCAAGCCACTGATTTAAAATCAAAGCATACATATCCAGTGTTTGTGATTTGCTGCTTTGATTGCATACTTATCTGGTCACAACCTCAAAAAAAAAATTAAATGGAATATAACTGTGTCTACTTCCTTGCCCACCGAGCTTTCACACCTTCCCCTACCCAGTCTATTTTCTACATATCTTGCCATAGTAGTCTTTGAAAACATTAATTATTCCAGGTATGGCCAATGCTTGGAACTCTCCACTGATTTCTCATTACATAAGGACAGAATCTAACTTCCCTGCCTCAGTTTCACAGACCTTGGGTGAGTCAACTTCTGCCTTCCACTTTTTGCTATTTATTTACCTCTGGCTTACTTTCAGCACTTTGAACGGGTCAGGCTAGTCCCAGTTTGGAGACTTTGCACATACTATTTCTTTTGCAGGTAATATTCTCTTAGATTTCCCCATGACCAGTTTATTCTTATCTTTCAGATCTCGAGACAAATACCATTTCCTGATCACTTTATTAATGTAGCCCATAGAATCACAATATTCATATTCTAAATCAATACCTTCGTGTCATTTATCACCATTTAATATCATTGTCTTACTTTATATACTTGCTTATTATGTGTCTTACTTTGTACAAAAGTGAATTTCTATTCAATCAAAAATCTTACACACCACTGTATCCCCCAACAGCTATAACAGTGCCTCATTCAGAGTAAGTATCTAATAAATATTTGTGAAATAAATTACTATGAAAATCAGTTGGAATTCTTTGCAGTATGGAGTTAGCTCAGTGTCTTGCCTGGGGCTGAACAATTCAATCTGAGTTGATTTGATTTAATTTAGTTCAGCAAGCATGTACTCAAGGCCTTCAAAAAGTTATGCAAATGTGTATCACAGAAAAACTGTAAGAGAATTATAAAATTGTTTTGCACTAAAGATAAACTTATCATTTAACTATATTTTCTCACAACCTTTTGAAGTACTTTCAAGTCTGTTTTACTTACAACTGATTCTTTAGAATCTAGAAACTGCAGCTGGTACATAGTAGTTGCTCAGTTAGCACAAAGGTGAAATGAATGCACGTATCCCATGCCTACTGTGTGCAACACTGAGATAGGAACAGCTGCTGGAAAAGGAAGTCACAGGAGTGAGGAAAGCAGCCCAGGAACCATTTCTGGACTGCGAACAGGCTAGAGGCCTAGGCTGGACCTGGTCTCCATGGCAACCTTTCAATAGAAAGCATAGGAAGAAATCTATCTTACACTTCTTCCCCAGACCAATTAGGGGCTCTCAGGAAGGTGACAAAAGAGAGGTATTTCCATATCACTTCTCCTTTTCACTGGTAGGATGTGGACATCCAAACTGCTTGCGAGGTGGGTTTGGGATAGAGGGCTTCTCCATTCGTTTTGCTCCCGCCAGAGCTGGCTGATGCTGCACAGCGCCAGCTTCTCAGTAAGCAGATCCCCTGGGGCCTGCCGGAATCACTGTGGGGGAGGAGTTTCCATGGAGAAAGCTACCGCCAGCCTGGAGGAAAGGTGGGCGTGGCAAGTAGGAAGGGGCTGAGCCAAGATTCAACCTGCAGCTTATGAAGCAGGAGATAGGCTTTGTGCCACCTTAGGGACTTTTTCTGCAGTGTGTCTCTATCCTGCCGCCCTAGTTACACTATCAGTGACATCTTCATGGGAAAACATCATTTACACTGAATTCCACTAAAGCCGTTCCTTCTGAGAGCACCAGTTCTGGCTTGCCTATTAAGAACTCATTCTGGAATGCCCGGCGCGATAACATAGTGGTTAAAGTCCTTGCCTTGAACACGCCGGGATCCCATACGGACGCCGGTTCTAATCCCGGCGGCCCCACTTCCCATCCAGCTCCCTGCTTGTGGCCTGGAAAAGCAGTCGAGGATGGCCCAAAGGCTTGGGACCCTGCACCTGCGTAGGAGACCCAGAAGAGGCTCCGGGCTCCTGGCTTCGGATTAGCTCAGCTCTGGTGGTTGTGGCCGCTTAGGGAGTGAACCAACAGATGGAAGATCTTCCTCTCTGTCTCTCCTCCTCTCTATATATCTGCCTTTCCAATAAAAATAAATATTTTTTTTAAAAAAAGAACTCATTCTGGGACAACATTGTGGTACAGCAAGTTAAGCTGCTGCCTTCTACCCTGGATCTGATATCAGCATGCCTGTTGAAGTCCCAGCTGCTCTGCTTCTGATCTAGATCCGTGCTAATGTGCAAGGGGAAGCAGTGGAGGATGGCCCAGTGGTTGTACCCTTGCTACCAATGGGACACCTGAGTGGAGTTCTTGGCTTCAGTTTAGGCCAATCCCAGCCTTCCCAGCCATCTGGGGAGTGAACCGCAGACAGAAGATATTCTCTCTCTCTCTCTCTCTCTCTCTCTCTCTCTCTCTCTGTCACTTGGTCTTTCAAATACATATTTTTTTTTAAAGAGAGAACTGATCCAAGATCTATTATTCTTTATCCACTATGCCACTGCGCTGGCTCCAAGGTAGGATAATACTATCCCCATTTTACAAATGAGGACTGCTGAGACTCACAATAGGTACAAATTGAAAAGCTTAAACTCTGGGATCTGACTACCTGAGCTGAATACCACCAGTGTGGTATCTCTGGCAGCTCAAAAAAAAAAAAAAGTGTCCTAAAGTGAGGACAAAAATAAAGCCTAATTCCCTAGGGATCACACACACACACACACACACACACACACGCTAATCCCTTAAAACTACTTAGCACATTTTTCTAGTACATAGGATGCTACTCAACAAACGTTAGTGGGTGTAATTTTCTGAGGTTACCAAGGTAGGTACTGTGGAAATCAGATTCAAATCCAGATCCAAATTCTTTCCATCATAACAGAAGTTCCCAAGCCTTATTCAGACACAGGAAGGGGCTACTTCCTTACATCATCAGACTGAGCCAGAGCACTCATTAAATCACAGGTCATGGGCATGGTGTTGTTGCACACCTGGTTAAGTCACTGCTGCCTTACAACAGCAGCATCCCACAGCAGAGGTCAATTTGAGTTCTGGCTCTTACACTGCTGATGCAGCTTCCTGCTAATATTCTAGGGAAAGCAGTGGAAGATGGCCTAAGTGTTTGGACCCTTAGCACATACATGGAAGATCAGGATGGAGTTCCTGGATGCTGGTTTCAGCCTGGCCCAACGCTGGCCACTGTGATCATTTGGGGAAAAAATTAGCAGATAGAAGTTCTCTCTGTGTCTCTCTTCGTCCCTTTCTGTCACTCTGTATTTGAAAGCAACAAATAAATCTTGAAAAAAAAAAAACCATAAAAGTTACTGAACTCTACTTCTAGAGTTCTAGGAGTGGATAGGTCCAAGAATTTACACTCCAACAAGTTGCCAGATAATGCTAAGCTGGTCTGCAGGCTATGCTCAGGATCAGTGCACTAACTCTTAAAGCCAGATTTTTGTTCTCAAAAAGCATCCACAAGTAGCTCAAGAGCATGCACGTGCTAATAATGTATGGATGTTCAGGCCCAGTGCCGTGGCCTAGTGGCTAAAATCCTTGCCTTGAATACGTCAGGATCCCGTATGGGCACGGATTCTAATCCCGGAAATCCCGCTGCCCATCCGACTTTCAGCTTGTGGCTGGGAAAGCAGTCGAGGACAGCCCAAAACTTTGGAATCCTGCACCTGTGTGGGAGACCTGGAAGAAACTCCTGGCTCCTGGCTTCGGATTGGCTCAGCTCTGGCCGTTACAGTCACTTGGGGAGTGAATCATTGGATGGAAGATCTTCCTCTCTGTCTCTCCTCCTCTCTGTATATCTGACTTTCCAATAAAAACAAATAAATATATGTTTTTTTTAAAACGTATGGACGCTCCCAGAGCCACTGCATTTTCAATAAGGGATTGTGGAAGCTGACGTACCACAGCTCTGCCTACAGAGCTACAAAGCAGGGTTGAGTTTTTTTTTTTAAAGATTTATTTTATTTTTATTGGAAAGGCAAATGTACAGAGAGGAGGAGAGACAGAGAGAAAGATCTTTTGTCCGATGATTCACTCCACAAGTGGCCACAACCACCAGAGCTGAGCCAATCTGAAGCCAGGAACCTGGAGTCTCTTCTGGGTCTCCCACGTGGGTGCAGGGTCCCAAGGCCTTGGGCTGTCCTCCACTACTTTTGCAGGCCACAAGCAGGGAGCTGGATGGGAAGTGGGGCTGCCCAGATTAGAACCCATATGGGATCCTGGCAAGTGCAAGGCGAGAACTTTAGCCACTAGACTACCACACCGGGCCTAGGGTTGAGTTTTTAGAGCAAGGAAGTTGCCCCTCCAATCACAAAGAGCTATAAGCCAGCTCTTTATCCTTTTTATATTTTTGTTTTTTAAATATTTCATGATACAGTTCCATAGGCACAGAGATTCTTCCTTTGACCCTCCCATTCTCATCAGGGTTTTCCTCCATATTATTATAATAGTATATTCCTTCAGCAACAGTCACAAGCCCATCATTCTGCTATTAAGCGTATCATGACATTGTAGGTATAGATGATGGTAGAGATGCCAGCATGTTGTCAAGATCTATTTAACAGTTTTATTGGGAATCCATCTTTTATCTAGAAGTAGAGATGCATATTGGATTCTATCTTCATGGCTGGTATGCTAGTCTCCATTATACAGTTCATCTGTGATATTATATGTATATACATGTTTACCTATATATCTATTTGTTCTGTATTTCACACGAATATTGCCTTATAACAAACAGAACATATTATATTTTTCCTTTTGGTATTGACAGCTCTTTATCCTGAGGCTGTGCTGCTACCCTAAGCCAAGTGAGACAGACTCAGGGCAGTATCTCTCCTTGAATACTGCAGCCACAATGGCAAACAGCCAGCCCTGGGGAGGACTTTGGGCTTTTCCAGTCCCATCCAAACCATATTGTTGGCTCTAGATCAGGGCCCAGCTCATATCTTAGGTATTGGGGAGCTAAGTGGGAGATGTGGAGCCTGTAGGTCTGATTTTACAGTCTTTTTGGCAAGGATGGACTTCTCCTTTCAGGGGACAATTATGAAATAGTGTTTCACCAATAATTCATTTCCTAAAGGAAGGAACTTTGATACATGTGCCTTCTCAATTGTTCCATAAACCTAAATCTAGGCTTAGGAATTCTGTACCCAGAAGCATCCACTAGAGATAATGATGCAGCATTCAGGGTCTCTAAGAAACCAAAGAAACCACTCCCCTGCCTCATAATTCCTCAAGTTTTCTGCTCTATTTATAATGCCCACCCGAGGTAATCATTTCCATTGTGGACTCTCAAGGATCAAGTTCAACATCACAGGCTTCCAAAACTCAGATTTCAACTCTGGGTAGACAATCTTTCCCCAAATGCAAATTTGGCAGGCATTCCTCAAAATGCAAATGGTCCTGGCAGAAATATACTTCGGTGCACAATAAGTCTTAATACCTAAATGTCTGTGATTCTGGGATTCCTTGCCAAGAGCTAGAATACTGGGGAAAGATGTGGCAGAAAATTCGGGCTTTTCAGTGGCTGAGTCTGTAACTGGCACATCTATGAATTAACCCGTCAGGAAAGCTCAGTGCATTATTATTTTTTTATTGGAAAAGCAGATTTATAGAGAGAAGGAGAGACAGAGAGAGCTCTCTGATCTGCTGGCTCACTCTCCAAATGGCTGCAATGAGCAGAGTTGAACTGATCTAAAGCCAGGAGCAAGCAGCTTCTTCCATGTCTCCTACATGAATTGCAGGGACCCAAGAACTTGAGCCTCGTCTCCTGCTTTCCCAAGCCACAAGCAGGAGGCTGGATCTGGAAGTAGAGTAGCCAGGATATCACAGGTACTTAAATGGGATGCTGGTGCTGGCAAGTGGAAGATCAGCTCGTTGAGCCACTGTGACCATCCCACAAAGCTGTTTTCATTCTGTCCAAGTTCTTTTTGTATTTTACTATTTAGTTGGAAAATGCAGTTAAGTATCCATGAGCATTTACTGGTAAGTATTTCAAAAACACATCTGTGCATTAACAATGTGACAATTTTACATTACTATCCTACATCTCCAATTTTGATTTTTGCAAACAATAGCCTCCTTTCCAGAAACTAAAATGCGCTGCCTACGCTTCTTTCCTCCCACCCTCTCCCCTCCCCTTCGGTTGTCTGTTGTAATGTTGTTATATATGGATCCCTTAATAATCATCTAATGACACTGAGTTGGAGGTACACATTAGCATCATTTAGGTCACTTTATAAAACCCCAGACACATAAGCCTTACTACGTATCTAACGAGGCTCTAAAGAGAATGTCTGGACATCCAGATTTTCCAAAATGTAGCATCTTGCTGTTACTAATGCATATCCTTAACTCACCCAGTTCAGGCCATTATAAAGATGTGAATCCTGAAACCCAGAGAGGGAAGGGACTTGTCCAACATTAAATGGCTGGTTAGTGGCAGATTTCACATTGCAGTATGGTCTTGAAATGGTCAACTCATGTACAACTTCACAGAATTCTGTCCACACTGCTCTCTTGCTCCCTCTCTTTCTCCTTGTGGCTTACAAACAAATGAATCCAGAAAACATTATAAAACAAAGATCTAGAGGGGAAAACAAGGGGAAGGAATAAGCACAGAGGATTTCAAACTATTTAAGACCTTAGATAAGGGTAGAGCTTGTGAGGGTCTGAAATTTCTGACACTCACTTGCTGAACAGAATCTGCACAGAAATTATTTGAGAGTCACATTGCAAACTCTATTGGGATTTTATGATCACTGAGCTCAGTAGCTGCCATCTTTGTATTGCTATTCATCAGCCCGGCTTGGTCCTCCAGTCCCCAGTATAAACTTGTCAATTGTCCGCAGCTCCAACCTGTGTCATGTGACAGTGTCACCCCACACTCAGTCCCACCCAATCTTCTGTCTCTTTGCAGGTCATACAGGCTCCCAGCCATCATTTCTGTGTTAGAGCACTTACAGAGGTGTAGAGATAGAGACTCCATGGAATGACTTACATGAGTTAGAGTTCTTTTCAGATTTCTTGAGGGGAGGGGGGAACTGAAAGCCTACAAAGCCTTTTCTGCCGACACATCAATGACATCCCAATCCGGAGTAAGGATTTTTAGCTGTCACAATTGTCTGGTTGAAATAGGATCCTGAACAAAATTAAGCTATTGTAAATTCAAGATTAATGAAAAATGATGAAGGGGTTGGTAGCACCAATTTCTAAACCACCTTAAACTTTTAACAATATGCAAGTAACTCCTGCCATCTGGGTTCATGATTTTTGAGCGTTGATAGAAGAGGCTGTTAATTGATCCTGAAAATCACTTTATGCATATAGCTTTTGGCTCCCCCATCACACACCCCGCAGCAACTGTCACATATCTGCTCTACTCATTCAAGCCCCCTCTACGCCATTTGCCTCCCACATTATTGAAATCAAAGTCACGGTAAGTGAACTCCCAAGATTCCATTTCACCTTACTTTTCTAACAATGTATGTCCGTCTTTGTGTCACCTCTCTTCTCTGAATCTGTGCACCCTTTCTTTAACCTCCAGCACTCAGATTTTTATCCACACCACTCCCTTGCACTCTTTTTTAAAATCTAATTTTATTTGTTTGAATGACAGAATTACAGAGGGAGAGAAGGATGTGGAGAGAAAGAGAGCTTCCATCTGATGCTTCACATCCCAAATGGCTGGACCAAGCTTAAGGCAGTAATGCATCAGGATCTCCCACATGGGTGCAGGGATCCAAGCACTTGGGCCATCTTCTGCTGATTTCCCAGTGAGTTAGCTGGGAGCTGGATCAGAAATTGAGGAGTCTGGACTACTGTTGCTCTTAATGAACTACATCACAAGCCAGTCCCTCTCACACACTTTCATTTAAAAGTAAATCCATGAACTGAGGTAGTACTTATTGAACATATGACAGAGCTCCTCCATTACATTGAAGTACTTCTCAATTATAAACAAGTATGCATACATGCACATTTGCACACACAGAGTCAACTCCAATGTCTTTCCCTTTCCTGTCCTTTATCTCTTCTTGTAGTTTGACACTGTTGATTACTCTCCTTCCATTACTAAAAATCTGTTTGACTTTGTGGATACTATATATTAGTAAAATACCTTTTTAAAAGATTTATTTATGTATGTATACTCATCCATTTATTTATTTGAAAGTCAGAATTAGAGAGAGAGACAGAGAGAGAGAGAGAGAGGGGGAGAGAAAGAGAGAGAGAGAGATCTTCCATTCACTGGTTCACTCCACAAATAACCCCAATGACCATGGCTGGGCCAGGCCAAAGTCAGGAGCCAGAAACTTCCTACAGGATTCCCACATGGGTACAGGGGCTCAAGCACTGTGGCCATCTTCCAATGTCGTCCTAGGAACATTACCATGAGGCTGTATTAGACGTAGAACAGCTGGGACACAAACTGGTACCCACATGGAATGCCAGTCTCAAGAAGGGTGGCAGTCTCACCTCTTCTGCCACAACACCAATCCCTAATGGAGTATCTTGTCACTTCTTTTTTTTTTTTTTTAAGTTAAAGATCAGTTTATTTTGGTACCAAAAAAAACCCCCTGAAATCCAAATGATTTTCTCATAATTTTTTTTTCTGCAATTAATTTTTTTTGTGTGTGCAATTTTTTTTATTATTATTAATTTCATTGCATAATGTGACACATTTGTTTTTATGCACTGGAATTCCCCCCACCCCTCCCCAAACCCTCCCCCCACCCCCACGGTGGATTACTCCACCTTGTTGCATTTCCATAGTTCAAATTCAGTTGACATTCTTTCATTGGAGGTTTTGACCAATCATAAAGTCCAGCATCTTATTGTCTTGGTAAGTTTTCTTGGTGAGACCATCTCTGGTCTGAAGGTAGAACCAACAGAGTATCATCCCAATCAAGTAAAAAACCCAACATAATATTTACAACCATTTACAACATTATGGCATTAATTGACATGGTATTGATTAACCAATATGTTACTAGAGAAACGCATGAAAGGTGGATATACAGAGAGGAGGAGAGACAGATAAAGATATTCCGTCCGATGGTTCACTCCCCAAGTGACCGCAATGGCCAGTGCTGTGCTAATCCGGAGTCAGGGCCAGGAGCTCATCCGGGTCTCCCATATAGGTGCAGGGTCCCAAGGCTTTGGGCTGTCCTCGACTGCTTTCCCAGGCCACAAGCAGTGAGCTGGATGGGAAGTGGAGCTGCCGGGATTAGAACTGGCGACCATATGGGATCCTGGGTGTGCAAGGCGAGGACTTTAACCACTACGCCATCGCACTGGGGGCGTCACTTCTTTGTTTTTGACAACTGTTTTCTCTCCTACCCGCTCCAGATGTGGTCACATTCCGGATGCACAAGACAAATCTCTTCTCTTTTTAGATTTTTCTTGCCACAGAGACTGTTACTGAAACTGTAGTTAATGCATCAGTATCTATCACAAACCTGTCAGCTATGGTCCACTATGACGAAAGTTTGTTGAAAATGTAAATTACTCACATTATTAAATTCATAGATGATTTCAGCTGACACATTTTGGTAACAAAATTTTCTCAATGAAGGAAGCAGTGAGTTGGTTTACGTTCTGCCAAAAGTGTGCCCTCTTATCATAAATTGGTGCTTTGAAGAGTCACCTTTGAGATCCTTCCCTTATACCCTTTGGCTTCAGTATTCCCCTCTGCAAAGATGCTGTAATTATAGCAAATCAACAATTTTAACTCCAGTTTAAGCCAGAGCTACAGAGCTGCAGCTCTAGTTGTCTGCTAGACCCCAACAACCACTGACAACTGTCTGGATATTCTATCAACTCTTTAAGCTCAACAAGTTAAAAGCTAAACTTACTCTTGAAATGCTTTTTAGAAACAAATAAATGCAAATTAAAAATGTCTTTTTCATATACATTTTGGCCATATGCATAATACATGCATTCATTTTCTTTGTGAAAATTTTGAAACTTATAACAATCAAAATCCATTCCTTTCCTCCCCAGAAATAACCACTGTTGACAGTTTGTCTGTTAGAGTCTTTCTGGACCTTTTCTACATATGAGAATAAATATACAGAATCTGCACTTACGGAAAACATAAGGCATTGTTCTGTTCTTTTACAAAAATTGAAGTATTACATACTGTTTTCAAATTAGTCTTTCCAATCATCACGATATTCTGAAGCTTTCTCCTTGTCATTCTACCTATAGATATTTTACTATTTCAATATTTGTATATTATTTATTTGAAAATCAATAATTTTCAGACAGAAAGATAGAAAGAGATCTTCTTTATACTGTTTCATTCCTTAGATAGACACAGAGGCCAGTTCTGGATCATACCAAATCCAGGAGTCAGGAACTACAACCAGGTTTCCCATGTGAGTGATAAGGGTCCAAGTACTTGGGCCAGCTTCCGCTGCTTTCCGAAATGCATTAGAAGTGAAACAGCTGAGATTCAAACCACTGCTCATATCAGATGCTATCGCTGCAGATAGTGGCTTAACCTAGTGTGTTACCATCACCAGCACCTGATTTTTTCTTTTTTAAATAAGATTTATAGGGCCCAGCACAATGCCCTAGTGGATCAAGTCCTTCCCTTGAACACACAGGGATCCTGTATGGACACCAGTTCTAATCCTGGCAGCTCCACTTCCCATCCAGTTCCCTGCTTGTGGCCTGGGAAAGCAGTCGAGGACGGCCCAAAGCCTTGGGACCCTGCACCCGTGGGAGACCTGGAGGAAGTTCGGCGTAGCACCTGCCGTTGCGGTCACTTGGGGAGTGAATCATCGGACGGAAGATCTTCTTCTCTGTCTCTCCTCCTCTCTGTATATCTGACTTTGCAATAAAAATAAATAAATCTTAAAAAAAAACCTATGGTGACTGGTAACACCTGATTCTTCTTTGGTCCATTCAAGATTCAACCAAAAGCTTAAATGCTGGCTGATGAGTGTCAAAAGTAGCGCTGATTTAGTCAAATTTTTTTTTTTAAAAAAATGAAGAGTCACTTGCTTCAAAGTGAAATTAATGTGATAAAAAAAATCTGCGCAGTACCCTCTAAAGTCCTGGAAAGCGTCAAAAGCGCTCTCCAGAACTGCCGCAAAACTCTTCATCTACTTTTGTCCTGCTTCTAATATTTAAAAATAATGTCTTGTTCAATATCTTTCATTTTGCTTAGCAACTACTACTACAGCATGTGTCACATTCACTTTTTAAAAAAATACATAGGATTTCAGCTATGTTCTAGTACAAATTATGACGGTACCTAAAAAGGCATGCTTCTTTAGCAAGTTCCCAATATAAAATGAAGTCTATACTCCAAGCAATTGTCTTATGATCCAGCTTTAAACACACCACCTATTTTTTAAATTTCCCATGTTTCTTTTTTTTTTAAAGATTTATTTATTTTCATTGGAAAGATATATTTACAGAAAGACCTTCCATCCACTGATTCTCTCCCCAAATGACCACAATGGCCAGAGCTGAGCTGATTTGAAGCCAGGAGCCAGGAGCTTCTTCCAAGTCTCCCACGCGGCTGTAGGATCCCAAGGCTTTGGGCCATCCTTGACTGCTTTCCCAGGCCACAAGCAGGAAGCTGGATGAAAAGTGGAACAGTCGGGACATGAATTGGCACCCATATGAGATGCCTGTGCTTGCAGGTGGTGGATTGGCCAGTTCAGCAAATGTATCAGCCCCAATCCACATGTTTCTTAAGATATAACGAAAAAAATTCTAGCTGTATGCACCTCTAAGATAGGAAGGTACCATTTTCACTTCTTAGCACATCCCATTGGTATTCCAACACAGGGCCAGGAGCAAGGCCCACATCCTCTTCATAGAAGAGGGTAGGATTCAGAAAAGAATGCAGTTGAACAGCAAACTAAACTTTCTTTCTCTATGTCTATTCATTTTACTTGTTCCCTTGTTTTGTTTAAAGATTTGGGGGCCCAACATTACAGCTCAGTGGCTAAATCCTCTCCTTGCAACTGCCAGGATCCCATATGGGCACCACTATCCTGGTCCCCTGCTTTCTTTTTTTTTTTTTTTATCAGTACACTTCTTAAGAGAGTAGTCTATCAAAGAAAACCACTCAATTTCTCCAATTTAACTTCGCTGACTCAATTTCCACACCCATATCCTGGGGACAGGATTTACTTAACTGATAAAAATATTTGAGGATAGTATCTGGCTACTTAATGAAAGGGGTGCATTCTTTTTTATCTCAACTTCTGGATCACTATCAATAGATTACTATTACTGATTATGTATGTTAGCACCCCTCTCTAAGTGTGCCGAATGTGAGAAGAAAACGGTTGACTATGGATGTCTGGCACAGTGCCTCTGTGGATTTCAGAGCCTCATCTTTGTAATAGAGTCCAGTGGACTCTGGAGTGACTCCAGGCCTTGATTTGCAGATGTCTGTGCAAACAAAAGCACATGGAAAGTGCCCCAACATGGATAAAATCAAATGTTCCAACAAGGACTGCATGCCCTTCATGATAGCAGCTCTGCCCTGGGAAAGGGGCTGCTTTAGGGAGACAGGAACTTTTCCAGAACTGAAATAGTCAAGCAGTCTGCGAACCTTGTTCTGTAGAGGGTTATAATCAATGTATCACCCTGTAAGAAACAAAACAAACCTCGCACACGTGCATGTATTCGTATACATGCTGTATAATTCACGGCCCAATATACATGAAGAAATAAGGATTAGCTAAGGATAGGAAGCATCCGTTGCTCATCATTCCTATTGTGTACTTCAGTATACAAGTAACCCTCCAAGTTCATGGTTACTGGAATGTCTACAAATCTATATTTCAAAAGAGAGTAGTCTGGGCACTCAGTCTACACTTCCTGCCCTCTCCTTTTTGTCTAACCACATATGGATTGAGTTACTTCTGCCATTATTCTGGTACATTCTTCTCTATTGAAGACTAACACCTAAGGAGCTGGATTAAGTGATTGCTCCCCTGTCGTCATCTTTCTGGTTCTCCATGTAGCATTTGACACTGTGGATCAAACTTCCATCTCTCTAGGTTTTCCTTTTCTGATTATCCATCATCCTCCTTCATTGACTTCCTCTACCTATACCCTAAAGGTTACTGTTTTCAGAGATCCTATGTATAACGTTTTTTTCATATCATTCTGTGAAGTCTCCCAGGAAAAGCTTCTCTATTGTCACAACTTGAATTACTACACTGACAATACATGAATTTTTACCTTGAACTTGTGCATCTATTCTACACATTCATATATTCAGCTACTGATTGAATTTCTCCAAATAATCTCTAATAATGACACCATCATCTGTCATATCACCTAAATTAGAAATTTAGAAGTCATGTGAAATTTTTCCTCTCCCTGGTGACCACGTTCAATTGAGTACAAAGTCCTATCAGTGTCTTAAGAATTATCCTTTCATCATATTCCCTCATCACTGTTTCCATTGTTACTATCTTTGCTTAGACCTAACTTACTACCCTACACTTGAATTTTAACATTAAGTTAGTCATTCTCCATTAATCAATCCATGCCTCCTTTCAAACTGTTCTCCTTTCAGTTAGTAGATTGAACTTTATAGCTTACTAACAAATGCTATATCTTGTCCCTATCCAAAAATGTTCAATGCTAAGTCCATGTCCTTTAGCATGGCATAAGGAGGTCATTTGTAAGCACTGCCTCCCGTTTGAAGCCAAATCACTTTGTATTGCTTCAAACTGAATTTCTGACAGAAGTGTGTCTTTGAACATACTGTGTCCCTTTGCATTTCCATATCTACACGCATTGTGTCTTATGTGTAAAATATTCAAAAATTATCTCCCTACTGCTCCTGGAACAAAAATATACTATTATTCCTATGAGCTAGCTCTTTATCCAAACATCTAATCATCACACTTATTATTCTGCACTCCAGCAACCAATTAGTGTGTGGCTGTGTCTTGGAGAGAGGCCTATGTTTGGATCTGTAATGTATCAGAGTCATGAAATTGTACATTATGTTTCTTTTATTGCCAATACCTTCTACACAATAGAAGAAAAGAAATGCTCAATCTGTGTTTTGTGAAAGTATTAGTATTGTAGACTGCCTAGGAAGACACTGTGTGTCCCACACATCTTACACACACACACACACCTTACACACACACACACACACACACACACACACACACGGTTGCATGTACTGAGACGTATGAACAATTTTGAGATCAAGCATCTGGATTCATGCTGAATAGCCATATGAAGCATATACTGAAGGTGCCTAGGGAAATAATATAAAGTTATGTAGCAACAATTACAATTAGAACAACCAGGAAACTAAGTTACATTGTTACCTATGGCCCGCCCTGTGATACTCCTTCTATTCTTCAATACATTCATTCCTGGCACTAAGGGAGAGAAACACTAGCCCTTAGGCTAATGGTGCAAGTGAAAGTGCAGGAGCCAGTGAGAATTAGCTAACTACTTCAATTTCATTCACACGCTTTGGTTTCCCAGGAACAGACAGAGGGAGGGAATATGCATTTGATGTTGTCAAGATTGCAAATCTTTCCTTGCATTATTCTTGTCTCTAAAGAAGCCAAATCTCCTGCAAATTCTATCCTTTGAATTGCCCTCCCCATTTCAGGAGACACAAAAGGAGAATCTTTTCTGGGGGAGAAAAGTCCATGATATTTTAGTATGTAGTCAATCAATCTAGCTACCTCTTTTATCATCATTCCAGAAGTATTTCTAGATGAAGCTTAATATAACACAGAAGATTTACAGAGGAGTGAAAATCCAGCTAGAACTCAGAAGAATAAAAATGGTTAGAGGCTAAAAATGTCATTTCTACAAGACAGTGCTAATAGCTAATGTTACAAAGTAAACAGGGATCTATGCAAACCCAATCTAGGTTTGCTGACTTTTTAATGTCCTATGTTGTTAATCACACTGATTAACACTGGTGGGGTGGGAGGTTTCAATGAGGAGCCACAAATAAGAATTTACTATCTGCTACTGACTGGATTTTTGTTCCACCCTTCATATTCCTTTATTGAATCTCCAAATCCCAACAGGATGGCATTGGGAGATGGGGCTTTAGGAAACAATTTAATTTAGGTGAGGTCTTCATGAGGGAAATAGTACCCACATGAGTAAAGACAGCAAAAACCTTGCTCCCATTTAGAAATATAGTGGAGAGTCTCCAAAATAGAATGAAGGAGGCAGAAGAAATAATCTTAAAGTTGGAAGATATTTCCTGTCATCAGGGGGAAGCAAACAAAAAGCTGGAAGCAGAGCTGGATCAGGCCAAAAAAGTATTCAAGAATTGAATGACACTATTAAAAGGCCAAATAAAAGAGTTATGGGAGTCCCAGAAGGTGCAGAAAAAGAGAAGCTGGGATTAAACATTTATTCAATGAAACAATAAGGGAAATTTTCACTAATCTAGAGAAAGAATTGGAAAACAACATCCAAGAGGGGCAAAGAACTCCCAATAGGCTTGACCAAAAGCGATCTTCACCACTATACATGATAATTGAGCTCTCTTCAATTGAACATAAGGAAAGGATCCTGAAATGTACACATGAAAAAAATCAGTTGACATGTAGAGGAATGCCAATTAAACTCACAGGAGATCTCTCACAGGAAACTCTACAGGCAAGAAGAGAATGGAGCTACATATTCCAGATTCTAAAAGCAACAAACTGTTGGCCCAGGATAACATACGAAGCAAAGCTTTCCTTTGTCTTTGAAAATGAAATAAAATTCTTCCACAGTAAAGAAAAGAAAAGTTAAAATATGTCTCTTCTAAATCTGCCCTAGAAAGGATGCTTAAACATGTTCTCTTGACAGAGAAAAGGAATAGCACCCACCAAAACCAAACGCAAATGTGAAGAACATCCCGGTAAAATAACAACAGAAGACTAAATCAATGAACAACCCATTGCTAAAATGACAGGACCAAACTACCACCCATTCATATTAACTATGAATATAAATGGTTTAAACTCATCAATCAAACACAGATTAGTAGACTGTAATAAAAAAATCTATTTGTTGCCTACAGAAGACATATCTCACCAACAAAGATCAGTGGAAACTGTATCTCATGGATTTTGATGTTTTTTAATTTAGTTTCATCTCTTCAAAACACGTTCTCATTAAATTCTTCACTGACTCATAGGTCATACAGTAGTATCATTTTCTTCATGCAGGTTCTTGATTTTCATTTCTTCAGTGACACATTAGTCATTCAGTAGCTTGTTTTTTAACTTCATGGTGTTGCTAATTTCTTTTTTCTTCCTGTTGTTAATTATGTTTTGTGGCTTTTCACTTATGGGGACTTACAGTAACTGTGTAACGGAGACTATCATATCCAGTAGCATGTTATTTAACTCCACGGCATTGTAAATTTCTGTTTTTCTTCTTGTTGATTTTGTATCGTAAGTTTTCATTTAAGGGGATGTATAGGAACTGTGTAATGGAGACTGTCATATCCAGATGTGAGGATACAATGCAGAATGCATCTCTACTTCCAGATCAAAGCTGATCTCCTATTGAAACTGTTAATTATATCTTGACAATTGGATGCTGGGCTATTAGCCACTGTCCATGCACTCAATGATGGACATATGACTGTTTATGAATAACTATACTATAGTAATAATGCAGGGGAATTCAGTGGGGGGGGAGGGAACTTGTGGAGGGGGTAAGAGAAATCCCAGGGCCTATGGAACTGTATCATAAAATGATAATAATAATTTTAATAAGCAAAAAAACAAAACAACAAACAAACAAAAAACCTTGCTCCCCTCCCTCTCCTCATGTGTGCATGTAGGACTATGGTGGCCATCTACAGGCCAGGAAAAGTGTTCTTTCTAGAACCTGATCATGCTGGCACTCTGATGTCAAATTTCAAGCCTCCAAGAGTATCAGAAACACATATCTATTGTTTAATTTTCCCCATCTATGGCATTTTGTTATCATAGACTATTTGCTAGCAAATCAATCTCACTCTACTAGTAATGAGCTAATGTAGTTTCTGCTTTCAACTCCTAACAATCCTGAATATATTCAATATTCTCCTCAAGAAGTTTGGAAAGGGACCTTGGTGTGATAGCCTACTGGCTAAAAAGTCTTGCCTTGCAAGCACCAGGATCCCATACAGTTGCTGCTTCCTGTCTCAGCTGCTGCAGTTCCCATCCAGCTCCCTGCTTGTGGCCTGGGAAAGCAGTCAAGGACGGCCCAAAGCCTTGAGACCCTGCGCCCTGCGTAGGAAACCTGGAAGTGGCTCTTGGCTCCTGGCTCTGGAACCAATCAGCTCTGGCCATTGTGGCCACTTGGGAGTGAACCAACTGACAGAAGATCTTTCTGCCTGTTTCTTCTTCCCTCTAAATCTGTCTTTCCAAGAAAAATAAATAAAACTTTCTTACAAAAAAAAAGCTTAGAAAGTCTTAAGTTGCATTAAAGTCACTACTCTGGCCCCTTTCTTTGTCCTTGTTTAGGCTACCTTCATGTGAACAATTCAAGACATTTATAGCTTTGTCTTTTATTCCTGAAATTCCAAAGAAAATTTGCAGAGAGGACAAAAATCACATAATTTCCACTCCAAGTCTTATGAATGAGTTGCAAACTAGACTAAAGCTGCAATTGTGTGCTGGAGTTGGGGAAAAAAAGAGGACGTTGTTATAAAACACAAGAGAATTTTCTGAGAGGAAACAAAATTCTGAGGCAAGAATAGGAAGATGTGGTTAACAAGCAGAGGCAGTAGGACTTCAAAGCAAATGCAATCCCTATTATAGGGATTATTATATTGTGGGTGCAGAATGGACAGGACAGCAAATAAATAGTAATGGCAATAGCTACTAGAATGGAGCCTCCTACCACTTCTAGAGTCCCTGAGCCAATATGTAGGGAAGCTATTCACCCCAGAATTTGATTGATTAAGCAGATTGAAGAGAATCTGCTTAAAGTTTCAATGGTAATGAACTACACATGGGCATCCACATCACAGATCCAGTTTGCAAGTTACATTGGATATTAAATGGAAAGTGTTTAACATGAAACCAGGCTTATAATAATCATCCCATAAATGGGAGTTGTTGCCGTGCTATTTGTTGTTGTTAACTAATGACGGAGTTATATTAGGATTTCCTTATCGATAAATGTGCTCCCAGAACTGCTAGGTTCACTCTGGGTTAGTTTTGTTATAAAACACATTTGTTATTAACAGTAAGGGGAGACCAGTGTACTAGGAAATTACATGCAAACAATGAATCAAGACATACTCCAGCTGTTGGCAACTATCTGGATTGCCTTGTACCTAGACAAGTGTTACACTGTTGGGAAAAAGAAGCCAATAGCTGGCAGGCATTCTGGACCTGGTTAATGACAAATTTGTGTTAAACTATACCAGTGTACTGACATAATTGCCTATCCTATTCTTTATAAAAGATATATAAGGAAGGTGGAGAATGTTGGGCTGGAACACACTACCCCAACCCCCCAGGTGGCGTGCTATAACAGCTCTGCAAGGGATCTGGGGAAGTATTGGAGTAGGAATGGCGGAGGGCCTGTTTGACATTGGAGGAATAACTTCTGGGTTCCTCCACGGACTGGGCCACTGCACCCACAGGTAGGTGAGAGAGCTAAGGCAGTGTGGGTTAGAGTGGATATATCAGAGGGCATGTCTAGGTTAGAACAAGGCACCCACCCATGTGGGAGACTTGGACTGGGTTAAGTATCATGGGACTGGGGGACATGACTAGCTTTGCTAGGTTGCAGTACCCATCCTTGAATGTCAGGGTAGGAAATGGACTACATCAAGCTGGGCCACACCACCAACCAGAGCACCAGAGAATCAGATCTTTGGGCAGATTTTGTAAGGGACTTGTGGGCTTGCCTCTATGGGATTGTAGCACATACCAATTTACACGGCAGGCGGGTGGGGAGTGATGACAAGCCAAGCCAGGCTGGACCACAGAACTCATCTGATGAGAACTCACCTGACATTTGTAGGAGCTGTAGCTGAGAGAAGGCCAGGCAGGGTCAGGCTGCAGCACCTGCCAGCACAGGCAAAGGCCAGGACTGAGGACAGACCATGCCAAGCAGGGTCACAGCACCTACTTGGGATCTTAAGCACACCTGGTAGGGAACTTTGGGCACTCCCCTACTAGGCTTTATCTATCACTGGTGAGCACAAGAATCAAGACTGGGGGTGGGCCACTCTGGACAAGGCCACAGCATTTGTCAGCATACATGAGGGCCATATGTGGGATCAGGTGATGCTGAGCTAAGCCGCAGCAGCTCTGGGTGTGCAGGAGAGACAGATGGGATGCAGTCTGGGCCAGGCTAGGTTGCAGCAGAGGCTGGCACATGCAAAAACCAGGACTTGGAGTGGGCCTAATCTGGGTTATTGGCGATCACCCAGATTAGGCCACGGAACCTGCTGAATGCATGAGGACCAGGTCTGTGGTGGGCTGACTGGGCTGGGCTGCAGCACCCATCAGTTTATGTGAGATATGGGGCTGGGGTGAAACTAACCAGGCATTTGCATCCACCAGCAGATGTGTTGACTGGTGCAGGTGGCAAACTGAACCTGATCGTGCAGTTGCTGGCACACAAAAGAATCATGTCTAAGGGCTCCTCAGGCAAGGTTTCTTGGGGCGACTCTCCAGCTGGATCACTGGACTCAGCCCCACCACAAGAAATATCACAAGATATGTAATTTGTCCTTGGAGTGCATGTACTGGGACTGGGCCTCCTCAGTTTCTGGTGTCTGCACAGTGGACAGCATGCCCAGATGCACATGGGGAATATAATGGCCAATTCATCTAGGCCAGCAGGGGACATTGTCTCAAAAGAGGATGGAAAGCAGAGCAGAGTGGAAAATTCTGGCCAAGCTTTGCAGCATGTTTCTAGGTCTGTGGATGCACTAAAGTGGATTTTGCCAACCAATAGACCTTGGGAAAATTTTCTCAACCCTGGAGCAATGAAACTGACAACTTTTCTGAACTATCAAAACCATTCAAGTAACACCCTAAGAATACTATTCTCCACATCGGGGTCTTTTAAGACATCATCAAAGGACTGTTCCCACATCCCTGGCTGCTGTAGTTTGATAGCAAGGAGTGGCTCCCTCCCCCTCCTCCCTTGTGGACATAGAAGCAAAAAGAAAGAAAGAAAGAAAGAAAGAAAGAAAGAAAGAAAGAAAGAAAGAAAGAAAGAAAGAAAGAAAGAAAGAAAGAAAAAAGAAACCTTTTTTCCCATCTACCTTCCTCAGAACCTGAAGTTCCCCACCCTAATCAGAGACCCACATTGGCATGCATCCCTCTCTTAAAAATGGAATTTAGAGCCTGGCACAGTAGCCTAGTAGCTAAAGTCCTCACCTTGTATGCACCAGGATCCCACTGGGGAGCCAGTTCTAATCATGGTGGCTCCACTTCCCATCTAGCTCCCTGCTTGTGACCTGGGAAACCATTAAAGGATGTCCCAAAGCCTTGGGACCCTGCACCAACGTGGGAGACCTAGAAGAAGCTCCCGGCTCCTGGCTTTGGATTGACTCAGCTCTGTCCGTTGTGGCTGCTTTGGGAGTCTATCATTGGATGGAAAATCTTCCTTTCTGTCTCTCCTCCTCTCTGTATCTGACTTTCCAATAGAATTTTTTAAAAAAAATCTTAAAAAATGGAATTTAAAAATTTTTAAAAAGAAAGATGAATGATCAAGCATTCAGCTTGTCACTAAGATACCCACAACCCAAATTGGAGTAAATTGGAGTACTTGGATTAAATTCCTGATTTTGACTGCTGATTCCAGCTTCTTGCTATTATAGAACCTGAGAGGCAGTATTGATGTTTGGGCCTCTGCCATCCATGTGGGAGACCTAGACCCAGTTCCAAGTTCTCAGCTTTGGCCCTTTCGAGGTGCAGATGTTCTGCGCATCTGGGGAGTAAAGTAAGTGGGTAGAAATCTCTCTCTCTCTCTCTCTCTCTCTCTCTCTCTCTCTCTCTCTCTCCCCCCAGCCCCTCCTGCTCTTCTATTTGTCTCACTGCTCCTCCAATAAAACGTTAACAAAATAAACAGATGAAATGTGCCATCCACCTTGCTATATAAGCTTAAGAGTAATATGCGCCACCTCCTTTTCTCTCTCTGCCCCCCACTCTTAATCTATCTCCAAGCTTTATGTATTTCTCCCCTTAAACGTTGTTGGACTGGCTACCCAACAATTTTCTCAACTTTTACTGTTCTCCATTCTTCATCATCTATTATTCACATGAAGGTCAGAGTAATCTATTTAACATATAAATTAGGACATTTCATCGACCATAAGCACGTGTGTTTACCTCCATTCTTGCCAAATCTCACTAAAATGATGGTAATTTTAGGAGAGAATCTAACAATGTAATTTTCAAAGCTAGAAAATAGAAATACAAAGGGCAGCTGACCTAGTAGACCTGAGGAAATTGAATCCCAAAGTGACAGAAGGAAAAGTTGATAAGCAACAGAATTCACAATAAAAAATCTCCAAAAGGCCCAAACTTTGCTATTACCAATACTTCTAGAAATGAAGCTAAAAGTGAAGCTAATAGGAGGAGTATTGCTTGAAATTTTTATTAAATAGTGAACTTGTAGAATCTCCTTCACAAAGTTGAGGATTGTCTTTGCTCTTGCTTCCCATTATATGTGAGGTCTGTTCTTCAGATTGGCTAAAAATGGAGTCTCTGGAATGAGGAAACCTTGATTACTATAGAGGAAGAGGTGTCATATAAAAATTAGGAAAAAGTAAGAAGTTGATATATTAATCATTGAAATAATGCACTCCATAGCCAACTTAGTTTTCACTATGCTCACACCGAGGACTGTAATTTCCAGGCAGGGTAATGAAAGAATCTTCCTTGGGAATATGAAAAATTTCAGAAAGAAAAATAAAATTACTGACATAAGAGGTTGTCCATTGAAAAGATTTAGCCAGTGAAACTCTTTGCAATAGGCACTCTAAGGCAACCACTAGTATCTCCCACCTCATAATGTTCACAGTTTGTATATTTCTCTTTATTTTTTTCTTGACAGACTGAAACCGGAGTTTCTCTCCTTTGCACGCAATGAAACAAGAGGCTATGTTGAAGAATCCAATGCTATCTTATGCAACTGTGGATGGCCCCGGAACCTGCAGGTGCCCTCAGACCAACAGCCAGCAAAACCTCAAAGTTCTCAGGCATATTCACATCAGTCAAAGTTCTATTTGAGATCTCATGTTGGAAAACATGTGGAATGCTGTCCGTGGTAACGCTGAGCCCAGTATCCAGTTGTACCAGCTCTAAATTCCTGATGTACAAAAACTATGACATCATCAATGTGTTTTGCTTTAAGTCACTAAGTTCATAGTAACTTGTTACAACGGAAACCTAATATATTCACAGCTTGCAATCCTTGCCTGAGTTAAGAGACTCAGAAATTTTAAAGGACCTACTCAGAAATATGAGCCAGCAGCAAAGGATAATACGATATTGGAGGAGATCCTCTAATAATAAAGATAGACAGGTAAATCAATCAACAATTAGCAGATGGAGGGAGGGTGGGAGGGGGATAAAAACATAAATAAAAAAAAAACAGTTAGCAAAACAGATGAAAAGTCCCAACAATGGTCATCCTCAAAGAGATAAGAGACGTTATCACTTCTATCAAACAAGAACAAGATATTCTAAAGGATACTCAAGGATTGGTGCTGTGCTGTAGGGGGTTAGCCAACTGACTGGGATGCCAGCATCTCATATGGGCTCAAGTTTTGCCTGCTCCACCTCTTCCTTTAACTTTAATTAATTAGTTAATCAATCAAAGATTTTTTTAAATTGGAAAGTCAGATTTACAGAGAGACAGGGAGAAAAATTCTCTATCCACTGGTTCACTCCTCAAGTGGCCGCAGTGGTTGTAGCTGAACGGATTCGTAGCTAGGAACCTGGAAATTCTCTGGGGTTGCCACGTGGGTGCAGGGTCCCAAGGCTTTGGGCTGTCCTCTACTACTCTCCCAAGTCACAAGCAGGGAGCTGGATTGGAAGTGGAACAGCCAGGATAGGAACCAGCACTCACATGTGATCCCAGCACATGCAAGTATTTATTTTTAAATGTTTGCTTTATAGTTGAGGGGATTACAGAGACAAGCAAGTCTCTGGGTGGGATGGGAAGGGATGGGGAGTAAGGTGAGAAAAATACCCCTTTCTCTGGGAGATTGGGCTGGGGCGGAGGGAGGTGGGTATGTTGCACTGATCCTTGCAGCCAGATCACGTGGGCTGCTCCACTCCTGATTCGGCCCCCTGCTTATGACCTGGGAAAGCAGCAGAGGATGGCCCAAGTGTTTGGGGCCCTGCTGCCAAGTGAAAGACCTGGAAGAAGCTCCTGGCTCCTGGCTTTGGCCTGGTCCAGCCCTGGCTGTTGTGATCATTTTAGGAAGTGAACCAGCATGTGGAAGGTCTCTCTGTCTCTCTCTTCAAATAAATAAATCTTAAAAATAATGCTCAGAGAATAAAAGCTTATTATTCAAATTCCAGCTCCTTAAATTCCTGTTATAGTATGCTTTATAGAGAAAAGAAAAAATGTATTTGGCTTTTGCTCCAGGTTCCAGGGCCACAGTGTCTAAACCATTGGAATTTCTTGAGTGACAGGAGTATTTTCTTATTCATGGTGAGCCTCTGAGATCGTGCCTGAACTTATGCTAATGAGGTGACTCATGGTGGGCCCCTGCATAGTTTTGCGATGGAGACTGGCCTTGTGGCAAAAAAAACAACCATGTTCTTAAAGAATTACAGTTTTGAGCTCAGCTCAATTTCTCGATGGCTAAACCCTCATCTTGCAAGTGCCAGGATCCCATATGGATACTGCTTCATGTCCCAGCTGCTCCACTTCCCATCCAGCTCCCTGCTTGTGGACTGGGAAAGCAGTTGAGGATGGCCCAAAGCCTTGGGCCCCTGCACCCACGTGGGAGACCTGGAGAAATCCCCTGGTGCTTGGTTTCAGGTGGGCTCAGCTCCAACCTTTGCAGCTGCTTGGGGAATGAACCAGCAGATGAAAGATCTTTCTGTCTCTCCTTCTCTCTGCATATCTGCCTTTCCAATAAAAATAAGTTAATCTTTTAAAAAAAAGAATCAGGGTTTTGTGAGAGATTATATCAGACTGAACTAATCTTTGGAGAGAGATTGAGCACAATGACAACATGGTCAATGATTCAGTCACCTTTATATAGTGAAAACTGTGGACACCCAGCCCCAAGTGAGCAAATCTGGCTTGTGAACACAATGATGTGCCAGGGGGTGATGTATCCTGAGGCTGTGGGGAGAAGACACAGAAGCTTCAGGATCGGGACCCTCCAAGACTTTGCCCAATAGGTCTCTTCATTTTGTTAGCACTGTTGCACAACCTTTATAATAAAACTGTGATGTAAAGAGAGAACTTTCCTGAGATCTGTGAGTTGAATGATCAAACATGAGGGGCTCATTGAAACTCCTGAATTTGAAACTGAAAGTAGTCAAGAGTGTGGATAGCTCAGGAACTTGTGGCTGGCATCTGAAGTCAGGACACTCTTGTTGAGGACTATGCCCTGTACTTCTGGTTAGTTAGTGCTGGCAATGCACTGCGGTGTTGGTAAAAGATTGGAAGACAAAGCTGAGGCAATCTCACCAACGTAGAGCACATAGACCAATCAAGGAATAGATGGAAAACAGAAGATAGAATATAACAAGCTACAGAATCAGTTCCAGAAGTCCAACATAAGACCGACGTGAATTCTAAGGAATGAAGTCTGAAAAACAGAATAGAAAAAAAAAATTCAAGAAAACTTCCCCAAATTGTGAATTTTAAGACTGAAATGGCTCACAGAATGCTGAGTACAATGGAGGAAAAACAGACATGTACCAGTCAATACCAATGTTATGTTGGACAGAACAAAGATCCTAATGACTTCTGGAGAGGAAAAGTTACAATGAATGAAGAATCAGAATAATTTCAGATTTTTCAGAAGTTAGAACACAGAGAGGAAATACCTTCAAAATTATTAGTGATAGCACAGGATGAGAGCAAATCCAGAGAGCAGTTAGACCAGACTATAGAAATTCAAAAGGATGTCTTCCAGAAGATAAGATTGGTAAAAGTTACTGCTTATTTGAACATATTTTGAGAAGACTTAATTAGCTGCAAAACAGGTTGTAGATTTAAGTATATTGAAAAAGCAAGTGAATAAATAAGACAATTATCAACTCCATTAAAAACAAGCAGGTGTGTTAGGAAGGAAAAGCAATTATAATGTGCTGTATAACTTAGCTGTGAATTGAATTTTCAGAGCGATAACAATATAAACACCAAATATTGATTTGATTAAAATTATGCACAACATGTGCAGGAGGAGTGGTGGAATAGAAAGTCTGTGTTTGTGTTTGTGTTTGTGCATATATGAGTGCTGATATTGATATGACCTAAACTCTTCTCTTGTATACAATATTCTAATCCGAAAAACCATGAACAAGCATTATTTATGTAAAGGAGTTGAAAGTAGTTCCTCCTGGGAAGGAAATGCAGGGACTAAAGGCTGTGACAACTATTTGTGTTTATGAAAATGAATAGAAAGTGAATTTTTAGAACATAAAAACTAGTTTCAATACCTCCAATGTCAGGATACTTAATGTCTGCATTGTGTATTGTCACAAATCTTATTCAGCCTGGATGATATCTTATTTATTAGTGAATTTGCAGAATGCAAACAAGTGTCTAGCACGCATTTAGTATTCAACAATTAGTTGTGCAATGAGTGAAGTAATCCCCAAACATTCTGTGCTTCAGTTTTTTTCCTAGGAACATGTTAAGGCCCTTGGTCTTAGTTTGAAAAGGGTCTTATATTATGAAGTTAGGAGGCACTCCGCTCAGTTTTTGAATATGGAATGTGCTTGACAAGAATAAGTATCACCAGAAGTGGCAGTGACCATAAGCCACAAAAGTCACAACTAGAGGATAAGGACTTAAAAAAGGTGGATGATAACAGAAAAGTCCCAGGGATGACTGTTTTACACTTTAATCTCCACCCAAGACAACTAACTGAGTTATATGACAACCTATCTTTGGAAATCAATTTAAACGTGTATAAGACTTCCCTGAGATGCCTCTTACTAAAATGTTGATCAATTGTGCACTTGTGCTAATTCTCAGTAAAGGAATAGAACGGTAGGAGAAGAGCAAAAGGGACAGCTAGGAACATGATGGAAGAGTCTTTGACAGGAAAGAAGCCACATTTCTTTTTAATTCTTATCATCACAGCAATTCTTTTAAATGCTCTTTTTCTTAAATTCCTTTCTCCCTTCTCTACCTCTTTCCACCCATAGGTTAGTGTCAGAAGTATTTGTGGAGAATGGTGGAGTGCAAGGAGAATTCTTACAGAAATTATACTTTCCCCTTTTTGGATAAGAGGACACACACACACACACACACACACACAAATATCAATGAGTGTTGCAAGTGTCCACCTGCCTTCATTATTTGTACACCATGAGGGTTGTAAGACAGATTCTTTGCTACTATTTCTAAACACCATAATGTCAGAGACACTATCCAGTTTGCAGTCTCTCCCTTGCCCCACCTCCACCTCCTTCCACACACACTTGTGATCCATCACACAAAAATTCGATCACTTTTCCCACTATGTCATGAAAGTAATCTCCTTTCTCCTATTAATCCAAGCTCAGTTTAGAACCTTAATAGGTCAAGACTAGATAACTGTTTCATATCAATTTCTCACATCTAAGCCATAGCAAAGTCAGATTCTACAAAGTTTCATTTTTTTTCCCATCCTCTTTCAATCTATTCTCCATCTCTTAATATGGTTTCAGGTTCACAACCAAGATACTCCTGCCTAACTACAAAGACCTTTCTCTCATCCCCTGGTCATCCACCATCAGTTAGAATTTCAAATTAGGAATTCCATTAGCATGTTGAGTCCACGGAAGCCAAATGACCCATTATGGACTGAATCCAAATGTATAGGCAGGTGGTTAAGCAGGTCAGGCCAATGGCCTTGGCAAAAATCTTGGCAATACAACTTGAGACTTGAGTTTGCAGCAAAAATCAAGAACCATGATTTCACAAGTGACCTTGAATTCCCCAAGGGGAACATAATAGGTTTGTAAACTCTTCCAAACTCTTCTATCAAGGATCCATTAGTAGAAGTATACTGTCAAAGATAATTTTTTCACCAATTGGTTTTGTATTGCCACCCTTATACTCAAACAAGTTTCATCGGTTTCCAATTACCTAAAAACTAAATTTTCAAATTCTTCAATCTGTCACTCAAAATCTTTCACATTCCCTTTTATCCTTTTCATTTACTTTACTCTAACCTACTCTCTCATTAATCCTTAATACCTCAACCAGTCTGGCTCATTGTCACCACCAAGCTTTTCTTCTTATTCCTCTCCTTGCATATAGTGTCTTTGTACTTCCTCCTTACTGATCTATATCAACTGCATCATTCAAAACCCACTTCAAGATAGCAACCATCCAGGACCAGCATCATCTTATATGAGCTCCCTTTCATGTTCCAACTGCTCCACTGTCAATCTAAGCCCCCTCCAATGCTCCTGTGAAAATAGCAAAAGGTAGCCCAGTCCTTGGATTCCTGCCACCCACATGGGAGACACAGATGAAGTTACATGTCCCTGACTTTGCCTTGCCAAGGAGCTGACCAGTGTGACCATTTGGGGACTCATCCAGGATGGAAGATCCGTTCCCCCTCTCTCCCCACCCTGGTATAAATTGGCCTTTCAAATAAAATATAAAATGTTTACAAAAAAGTCTGTATGGTTTCTTCAAGAAGCTATCCCTAATTTCACTGAGAAAATCACTGATAGTGCTCGCTAGAACAGACTTTAGAGCTAACTGGTCAAATTGAACTTTCTGCCTACTCCTGCTTTTCAGATGAGAAAACTTGAAGACCAGAGATGTTAAGTGGTTTGCCATGCTGTGAGTTGAATGGTAGAACCTTAATCTCAGGCCAGCTTTCGTGACTTCCTTTGCAAAGTCATGTTCCACTTTGTCCTTGAATCCTAACCACATCGCCCCCACCCCCGCCACCCCCATAAAAAGGATAAAGTGTGGCATCATAATCATAAACTGACATCCGTGTTTGGAATAATTTTCTCCTGCGCTTATTTTACTTCAGCATCCATGTCCTAATGGTTCTTGTAGAAAGAGTCATTTCTAATATTTCTGCCCCCTTTCCTTGCTTCTTTAGGACACCTAACAGGGATACTTGCAACTCACACTGGCAGTTGAGGCATCTTATCTCTGCAGTTCTTTACTCCCCGCCCCCAAATATAAAAATAGAACCAGTAAAACAAATGCAGTTGGGTGGATTAGTGTAGCATATACATATTCAAAAATGCTCTTCTAAGTAGGTAGCTCCAATAGTGAGCTTGGTTACAGACAGCTAACCATTAGGGGGGAGAGAAAAAGAGGAGCAGAGGGGGAGAAAAAGAGAGAGAATGAATGAATCTGTAAAATTGCTGGAGTCCTTCTCTACTCCTCTTACAAATGCATGAAAGAAAAGGCCATTAAAGCAGGCTTCCTACTGTGCTACAAAGAGGATTTCACAGCCCCTGTCTGACAACACCCCCCAGCCCTGGTACAGTACTGTGCTCTGCCTCCCTCAGCTGGGAGTTGAATGCCACAAGTTCTAAATGTCTGTTCCACCACTAATTATCTCTGTGACCTAAGACTTGACACTTAATCTCACTGGACTGGTGTGTTCTCTTCTACAAAAGGTTAGGGGGGAGGGAGTGTGCAATGGAAGACCAGACTTGCTCACCTCACACATTTGTTGTGAGGCTCAAGTGAGATAATATATGTGAAAGTACTTCAAAAATCCAAAGACCTGATATGAATGCAAGATATTAACTTTCAAGCTCCCCAATCCCTTATCAAGTAAATCCTAGGAGACCTGAGTGAGTGAAGGCTAATGGGTTTGCATTTTAATCCCATCTAAATTAATTACATCCTCTTCCTTCTTCCTATATGCTGTTCATCACATCTCCCCATTTTGTTTAGCAGATTGTTATATGGGTTGCTGCATTGGATTTGTATCTTACTGAAATGAGAGATGGGCGGCGGTTTGATGACTGCTGAAACCTAGGAGAGGCACTTACTTCTCAAATTTGTCTAAAATGGGGGACTTTAGGAATTTGAAACTATTGGTCAAAGAGGATAGGATTTCCATTCTAGTATCACAATCTCTCTCTCTCTCTCTCTCTCTCTCTCTCTCTCTCTCTCTTCCCTTTTTTTTCTCTCATTCTTTAAAGAAAAGGCACCAAAGAAAGAAAGAAAGAAAGAAAGTAGAAAAGATATTTAGTTTTGCTATATGTCTCTACTTTTTTGGAAGTCCCAATAAGTCAGAAATCAAAAAATCTCCATGATGACTTGAATGTATTTGTGTGTGGGGGGGTGGCATCAGGGTAAATGCTGGCAAAATGGTAATGCAGCTCACTCTCAAAAGATATGAGCTCACTGTACTGATGCACCCTTCACCCAGCCCCAGGTAACTTACATAACATATTCTGAAGCCCCAGGCTAGGGACCATGTTTGCCACGTGATATCGAGACTCGTGTCCACCCAAGCCTCTGTGGAGATGGTTACCATTTCTGGTTAAACTAGTTGAAGAAATTCTTACATAGCTCCTGACCTTTTTATCAGCATTGTTCAATTAGAAAAGAGCCTTTTAGGAGATCATTAATCATATGAAATATAAAATGCTGCTAATAGCAATGCAAAAAAAAAAGACACTCTAACCAGTAACCTGCAATGAATCATTCATTTAACAACATTTTTTGAATACTTACTGTGGCCTCAGCCCTGTGGTTTAAGGTTTTGATGAAAAGACACAAGAATCTATGTAAAGTGTTTTCTGTTGTTAAACTAACAGGTTAAGGGAGAGAGAGAGGTATAAATTAGTTATTGCAAAGTGGCCTTCCTGGAGTAAGCACTGATTGGCCAGTCTCATCAATCTTCCACCAATACCACCCGCCATGAATGAAAGCGTGATATTTCAATACTGAACTGAGAAGACAGTGGAAAGGGGAAAAAAATCCTTTACCATGGCATAAGGTAACAAAACGGCTTGCGATGTGTTGAGAAATAATTTAAACCTCCCCAAACTAATTATAGTAGAGCTCAAGCAGTGTATCTCTAGCAATCCACAAAAGCCACACACAAACAACTTCAGTCTGACCTGGAAGTAAGGGCTTGTCTCATAAATTTTGCACATACTGTGATCGAGCATAGAATTACAGACATGAGTTTTGATGTAAATCAATAGTTCCAATTTGTCCCCTGGTGGTGTCCTTTTCGGCAACCCAATGTCTATGCCAAACCCTACTCCACTACTCTCTCATCCGGAAGGCCATCTTAGTCTGACTGCTCAGCTTCCAGCCCTTCTAACTATATGTCAGGGTTTAGTGCAAAGTAAGATTCTAACATGGAATATTGCCCCCTTTTCTCCCCCCCTTTTTGGGACCATTTCTCCAAAATCAGAAAGTCTGAGAAGTGAGCTCCAAGCCTGCACTTACTGGTTGATCAGATCTGGCACCTGTATTCCTTAGTCCTGAACTCTGAGGGTTAAAAGCCAATTGGCTGCTTGAGTGTGCAATAGGAGAAAGGAGAAACTGTCTACTGGAGGGCCCAACCTTTTTATACTCCTAAAGCTTTTTTTCCAGGGCAGCAAGGTAAGGCTCACTACCTCTGGGGCTTCCTCATGTCCAGAGTGTAAGACTGGTCTCTGTACTAGTTTAGTAGCTGCCACGCCAGTGAACACATTTCAGAAAGGGTGGGCTTGGGTTTCAATGCTACTGCAAGGGTCTGTGATTTGTAGATGCCATCAGAGATTCTGATCTTTGGCAGGCGGTGGGAATGAGGTTGTGGTACTAGGAGGGAGAGGGTGTTCTATGGTGTTTTTGTTGTTGTTGTTATTGTTATTGTTGTTGTTTTCTTTTCCTGCTGAGATGTAGGGTAGGAAGAGGGAAATGCTTAGGTCTCTAAAACATCACGGGCAGGTCACTGTAAGTTGGCAAAAGGAGAGGGACTAGTAGGGGATAATGGTCTGGGAGGAGAGATGGGGGTTGGCACTGCAGAATGCAGGCTGACATACACAGCTGCAGCACGGTGTGTGGGAGATAAATTCACTTGTGATATTTCAAATCAGGTGGCCGGTGTGCCTCCAGACTGGCCACTTGCGCCTTCCCTTTCCCCAGCAGTGGCTTAGTGCCTTAATGGGGGGGGGGTCCTCAAATTTGCATTGCAATGGGCACTAAATGAGCTCCTAAAAGTCTTGGTCTGAGCAGACATTTTTTTTTTTTTTTAAATCTCCCAGTCGCTGTTGCCAGGACCCTCTGAATTTTTCCCAAAAATATCTTCCATCCCGTCATGTCACAGATCTTGAGGGAATGAGGGGAAAATTGCATGTGGCGGTGATTTTTCTCTAACCCAACCACCCGGTGTCCGACACCCCCCAACAACCAGTTCCCCCAACAAGTTCAGCAAAAAGTCCTGCCAATGCCTGGGAAGTAGCGCTAAACTGAAAAAAGAAGAAAAAAAAAAAAAAAGCCAGCTTTCCCTGGCCAAGGCGAGCTGAACTGATGCTCAGAGAGAACCGCAGCTCCCGAAGCAGCCTCAGCTCCCTGGCGCGCAGTCCAGCTGCCGCTGCCCCGGCTCTCTCGCTTTCCTCTCCCGCCACATCTGCAGGCTGCGCAAAGCCGGACTCCAGTCCTCTCCAGTCCTCAACCTTTGCCCAAGCAGACATCCCCAACCCCATACCCAATGGCCAAATCATCAGATTTGGCTAAGCACAGAAATGAGAAAACAAAACTGAGGGGATGGGAGCGCATTTTTTTTTTTTAATTTTAATTCAATCCAAAGGCGATTTCAGCAGCCACCCCTTCCCCATGCAGGTTGTTTTCCCAAGGTAGAAAAACGGAGGACTTGACAGTTGAGACCTGCAAAGCGAGGTGGGGGTGGGGGGAATAGAGAGAAAGGGGTGACAAGATTTTGTCCCGAGGTTGGGCTCACCTGCTGTGAGGTGAGGCGACAGAACAGACGCAGAAGGAGGCTATTCTGAGTTGTAGCTCTTGGCTCGGTATTCAGGGGCCTTGTAAAGACCCTCAACTTCTCCTCGGGGATTTTTTGTCAGGTTTATTATTATTATTATTATTATTATTATTATTATTAGGCTTTTTGTCCATTCTTGTCACCAAAGAGTTAAACGCAGTAGAGGGCTCCAATCCCTCCCCCCTTCTCACCCCTACCCCACCCCCAGCCATCAGTTTCCATTCCCCCCTACCCGGTTTGTCTTCCCCCCTCCTCCTCCCCCCTTCCCGCGTCGCTAGGAGGTCATCAAGCGCTCTGCCCAGTCCGCTTTCCGCAAGCCCCCTTTGCTTCCCGCCCATTCGGGCTCGTGGCTGCTTACGAAGAGGTGCGCGCTCACCGAGGGGCGTGTTCCAGCGCTCTGAGATGCTGAGCGCCCCCCACTAGTCCTCAGAGCCGAGCGAGCCTTGGAGCCAGCTGGGGCAAAGTTTGGCAGCCTGCAAGGGGCTGCCAGAGGGCAGTAGGCGGGGCCCCCTGAAGGCTTTTTAGCGCTCCCAGCTGAGGGGCTCCAGTAGCCCGGACCCGAGGGGCCGGCGGTAATGCACCGCCGGGCTACCGCGGCCCCGGGCAGTGGCCAGCCGCAGGATGGAGAGCAGCCCGAGGAGTCTCCAGAGCCTCCGCCGCCGTGGCCGCCGCCACCGCCACCACCGGCTCCTCTGCCACCCCATGCACCTTCGCCAGAACCTGCCGCAGAGTCCTGTCCAGAGCCTACTCCAGGACCATGCCCGGACACTACTCCCCAATCTGCCACCCAGCCGGCCTCAGAGCTGGCCCCAGAACTTGCCACCCAGCCGGCCCCAGAGCTGGCCCCAGAACTTGCCACCCAGCCGGCCCCAGAGCTGGCCCCAGAACCTGTCACCCAGCCGGCCCCAGAGCTGGCCCCAGAACCTGTCACCCAGCCGGCCCCAGACCCCGTCTCCAAGCCGGCATCTGAACTGACCCCAGAACCTGCCATAGAGTCTGCCTGGGACCTGGCTTCAGAACAAATCCTAAAGCCAATCCCAGCACTGGCTCCAGAGCGGGTCCCAGAACCTGCTACACAGGCGGCCCCAGAGTCGACCCCAACACCTGCCGTGGAGTCAGCCCCACAGTCCTGTCCGAAGCCGAGTCCAGCACCAGCACCATGCTCATTGCAGTGTCCGGTGGCCGTTCCAGAGAGAGGTCCGAGGACCTCGCCATTACCCTCGCCCCGGACGCCAGTGTCATGGTCCCGAATAAAGGTAAGGAAAACCCTCCTAGGGCAGGGAGAAGGAGCAAGGGGAGGCTGGGTGGCTCTGGAGCTCACAAGCCTCAGGGTGTTCCTTGCATGCCCTTTGGGTACCACTAGCTGGTGAAGATGCTCAGAAAGATGCGAGAAGAAGATCTGGGGGAGTGGGAAGCGGTTGGGAGGCGGGAAGCAACATGTGGTAAGCGAGAGTTTGGGGCTAGAAACCGGGTAAAGGCAAGGGTGGGAGTCGGGGCAGATTTCCCCCTCGGGCAGAAGTGGACAGTGCGGCGAGAGCCAAAATCTTGATAAAGAGGAGCAAGACACCTACGGGAAGCGCACAAGACTCGGAGAAGTGTCTGAGGCTGGCCGGACGGGGGATGGGGTGTGGGGGAACACATTTGGATGGGACTGAGTGCTGGAGGTGGGACACATTCTTGGTCACTGCCGCAGAGGCCCAAGCCGCGGAGCCGCAGCCTGCTTGGCCCCCTCCTTGCGGCTGGGGAGGGGGCGCCTCAGCTTGGGGCAAAATCGGCCGCGCTCCAGGGAGGTGCCGGGTGCCCTCAGCCCTGCTGCCTGGCTCTGGTACCAGCGGTGAGGATGAGGGGATGGGCAACGCCCGCGCACTGCAGGGGAAGGGCAAGGTCCGTCCGAGAGGAGGGGGAGAGCTGGTGTGTGTGGAAGCCACCATTCCATTTGCCTGCAGGATTTCCCAGCAGGTAGGTGCAACACGGAGATACTGCGAAGTGCCGCGTCACCAGCGGACGGCGCGCATCCCGCCCCGGGGCTAGTCGGAATAGTACAAGAGCCCTAGCTTAGAGAAAAGAAAATAGGAGTGTGGATTTGAGAGCCGCACGTGAATGGGAATCCTGTGTGATAGCCCGCCGGGAAACCGCCCAAGACAACGCACTCAGTCGGGGAAAGGGGTGGGGGGTGGGTGGATAATGAGTAGAGAATCTTCAGGCACCACGGGGAGGAGGGAGGAAGGTTTTTGGTTTTTTCCCTGACACCCCGTTTGCTCTTCAGGTGGAGTGTCTCTCTTTCTTGCTTTCTCTGAGTTCCCCTTGCTCTTCCTTTCCCTTAAACTTTTCCTTAAACCGAACCGTGAAAGTCGTGATAATGCACCCATACACCTGCAGATAGCTTCCTCTGCAGGAGTATACACACAAATGCTACACCCAGAAGTAAACGACACAGAACACCAAGGACGCCTGCCTATCTACTGCCTGTCAGGGTGAAGGGATATGAATCGGGAACGCTGGCGTTGTGGTCCTCACACTTGTAGCATACACAACGGGCAGGGTGGGGCCTGGGAGGGGGTACCCACAGAGGTTGACAATACAAAATGGCAGGGCTGGTGGCTTCCTGAGCTCTGAATAGGGAGGTTTGAGTTTGCACAACATCTGAAATGGTGAATGACTAGTAAAGAAGGAAGCTAATAAGTTTTACGGGGCGGGGGGAGGAGATGCTAGAAGGGGGTGGGGTGGGTACAAGGACAGAGACTTCAAAATGAATAAACAGGTTAGGGCACTAGGAATGCAGGTAAACCTTTTTTTAAAAAAAAAAAAATTCAACACTGCTTTGAGAGGGGCGGATTGTTCCCCTTCGTGCAGGTGCCCTTGCCTGCAATGACCTCAAGAAGGAAAGGGCGGGGCCATTAGATGTGGGTACTCACCCTAGGCACTAGAGTGTGGGTTCCAGTCTTCCTGAAAGAGTTCACATGAAGCCACTAAGAGGGAGATGAGCAGGAATCACCTGACCTGTGGCCATGTTGTGTGAAATTATGGGAACATGGCTGGGAAAGTAACACCTGGGGGGCTTAATAACCGGAAAGTCAGTGAAGGCATCTCCTTTGGCCTCTGAAAGGCTGACTGGAGGCAAAGATCCCCACCCCACAGCCAAATTAAAGAAACAAACAAACAAAAAAACCCTACTAGCTTGATTAGAAAATGTCTGTAGCGAGATACATGAGAATCAAGGTGCCGGAAAGTAATTCACCTTTTTCCACGAAGTGTCCATTCAGACATACTGGCTAGCCGAGCCACAGACATTTGGCTTCCCTGGCAGGTGAGATCCAGACCCCAGATGTTCCACTTTGCCTTAGGTAGAGCCAGCTAGACACTGTGGAATCTGTTATGTACAGAAAGAGATCAAGACCATTGACCTTCCCTCAAGAAGACCATTGACCCTGCCTCAAGAAGGCTATGTAAATTAACTCACCCAGTGACTCTAAAGGATTTGGAAAGATGCAAATGCTCTGAAAACTGGACCATTCTCCACCAGCTACAATGTCACCATTCAGCTGGTCTCCAGTGCAGTTGGGAACATCTGATCTTAAGTGATAAGATCATACTCTTCTGCTTCCCCTAGTCAAAAGCACCTGTAACCTGCTGACTGGCACTGTAACATTCAAGGCAAACTGATTGCCATCTTAGCTGAATGGCATTGTTCTCAAACACTGCCTCCTTGAGGCAAACATGGGGAAAAGCAACTACCTTGCTTCCCCATCACCCCCTCCCCCATCCACACATATGCACACACACAACAAAGAGAACAAAATGCACATGTCATCATACAACAAAATCCTTCATAGCAAGTATGGGTCTTACCTGCTAATTCAAAGGATTAAAGAAGCAAAACTGGATGCCTAAATGTGAGTGAAAGTTTTTCCTGGATAATTTTGCAGTTTAAAAAAAATCAGCATCTCCAACCTGTTGTCTGTTTGCTTTTGGGGTTTTACTAGCATTTCAGAAACCACTGGTTACAATTCTATGTCAAACATGAGAAAAGGAGGTTCATGTTTTCTTTCCAAATAGCCACAAGCAAGGGTAACACAGTGTGTGAAGCAAACCTATTGCCTTCCTTTCTAAAATGTTTTGATTCCCAGGAAATGAGCCATGATCTCCCATCTAGTAGCAGCAAGCGTAAGTAAAGATGTGTGATTGTTTCTTTAACAATGCTGTAACTCTCTTGGGGGCATGGGGTCTACATAAAATGAATCACAATTCTTTCTCCTGTGTTCTACTCAAAGAGTGGTAGTTTGTGTTTTTTCACTAGGTATTGATCAACTATGAAATTACAATCACAGCGTACAAATGATTGATGCAAATCTGGGGAGAAACACAGTTTTATGTCTTTTATTTGGAAGATGGAAGCATTTGGGTATCCCTGCTGATAATTACACAGTAATGGCCATTATCCCTAAACCATAACAGAACAGTTATTGTATACAAAGCTGATCATCTTTTTCTTACAAAAGAGCAACCATTTATGTACCTTATGTCTGGTCAGTGTTGCCTGAATGACTCTTAACTATTTCTGAGCGTCTCAAAAAATGAAGGCTGTCTTTTTTGGTGCCTAACACAATGCACACTTCCTTTTCTGTGTTCAAAGAATACTTGCTAAAGACTGAACTGTATCAATTTCGTTTTTTAGCAACATAGAGGCTACCACTATGAATTAACAAGAGTGTGCTCTCATTGGTTTCAGAGTGAGAAGTAAATGCTTGATTAAGTAGCCTGGAATATATAGTCCTCAAGGAAGTTTAGTCAATCTTTTCAGTTTCAGAATGGACATTGGAACCACAATTAAAAAGCAAATTACTAACAAAATTTTTTAAATGGCTTGGAAAGTGTCCTTATCTCATGCAGTCCCTGCAGCAGCCATGTAATGATGATGTGGGTTGCTTTCGGAGGCAATAAATTGTTTTCCTAAGCAAACAGAATATCTGCAGTGACTGTAAGCAGCTTTGGGAATATAGATTCTAACGTTTAACCTGTTGAAGGTCAGAATGAAATTACTTTCTTTGCTCTTGGGTTCTTTGCCTCCTTCTTGCCAGCCTTTGATGATACTATCTGATTTATTTCGTATAGTCTGAGAGCATTTATTACCGGATGTTCCAGAAAAAAATAATGAGGCATTTACTCGGTGATCTTTCCTTTTTGAGCGCATGGTCCTGATGTGTTTATTAAAACCTCTGAGTGGGGCTTTTGAAGAATTTCAGCCCAAAAGCAAAGAATGAGACATGATCCAAAGAGCTTCCAAGGAAAGCAGAAAGAATCCACAGAGGCCAGAAAGCATTCAGGGGGAGTTGCAGTAGGTATTCTAGAATTCCTTCTGCTCATATGGCACTTTATTATAGTGTACAGAATATTGTCCTCTGCATTATTAACCCTTTTATTCCCTCAAGGAAGCAGAAGGAGAGGGAAGGGCTAAAACAAAACCTGGCAGCTAATTGGATCTGATACAAGGGTTAACTTATCTATTGTGGACTTTAAAAATATCAGCTTTCTGTGACACACAGGATTCTCATTTGTCTAAGAACAGTCTTGTAGCTGACATTTCATGAGCTCTGATTTTTTTTTTTCAAAGCCCTGACTGATGTTCCACTTCTGATGCTCCCAGAGGGGGACAGCATTAGAACAGGAACCTGAGACAGAAAGAGAAGAAGCAATAGGAGATCCTGAGCCTGAATGGATCACGCACAAAGGCTTTATTTTTAAGGAAATAAACAGAAATATTGCTAAGCATAGGGTGCCCAACCTGCTCAAGGCCACTGACTATAATTCCCTCAGCAGAACAAAAAAAATTAATAGTTTTAAGGATTACAAAAAAGAAAGAAGGCAGCCATTCCTAAAAGTGAATGTCCAATTCTCACTAAAGCGAATAAACCTTACTCTCAAAATAGAAAACCAAGTTTACAAATTTTTAAGAAAAGGGAACAAGGGAGAGTTGCTGCAGATAATGAAGTATATTCCTCCTCTGAAAATCATTTTAAGGAAAAAAAGCTAAAGGAAAGTGTTCCCCGCCTCCATCAAATCACATGAACCTTAATTGCCTCCCAAAATTTAAGGAATGAAAAAAGAGAAATCATATTAACCAAATGGTATTTCTAACTTTAAACATTTCATGGAATTTATAGACTTCACTCATACTATATGGCCCAAGCCCAATCCTGAAAATTATGGGGGCAAAAATAAATTATTCAAATAACGGAGAACTCACCAAAGTCCCCTAATTTTGTGAGGGTACTTTAAAAAATTCATGGAAAATAGAATAGAATTAAAAAGTAAGTTTTTTTTTTTTTGCATCAGAGTGCAAAAAAAATTTGAAATTCATGCCCAATTTTTTTTCGTATTATACATTTCCATGAACTTTCTGAAAGCCTCCAATGCTGATGGACATATGCATGGATTACAATTTTTTTTGCACCAAAAATACTTTAAAAATTTTTTCCAGGAATTTTGCAAGAATCCTTGTATTTTTTAGAATTCTAGAAAACGTCTAGAAGATGCAAATCCTTAGAAATTTGCTGAATATGAGTGGTTGCCAGGGCTTGGGGGAATATGAGAACAGAATGATAGCTGAAGGGCACAGGTTTCTTTCGGCTATGATAAAGCTGTTCTAGGGCCAGTACTAAAAGTTGCACAATCTTAGGTATACACTAGAACCCACAGAATAGTACATATTAAAGCAATGCATTTTATGGCATATGAATTAAGTTGTAATTTTAAAAATTAAAGAATAATCGTACTCCAATGTTAAGATAACAAACCTACTATTCTCCCAAAAATAAAGCAAAAAGAAAAAAAAATCATAAAAGGAACTTAAAGGAGATCTTCTTAAGGATGTCTGCAAAGGTTCCAATGTAACAAGTTTTGCTTAAGAAAATAAAGAAAAATGCAATCTTTTTAAAGATTTATTTATTTTTATTGGAAAGGCAAATTTACAAAGAGAAGAGAGACAGAAAGAAAAATCTTCTGTCTGCCGGTTAACTCCCCAACTGACTGCAACCATCAGACCTGAGCTGATCTGAAGCCAGGAGCCAGGAGCTTCTTCTGGGTCTCCCATGTGGGTGCAGGGTCCCAAGGCTTTGGGCCGTCCTCGACTGCTTTCCCAGGCCACAAGCAGGGAGCTGGATGGGAAGTGGAGCAGCTGGAACATGAACCAGTACCCATATGGGATCCAGGCACATGTAAGGTGAGAACATGCCAGGCTACCATGCCAGGCCCCAAAATCGTATCTTTTTTGGAGGCAGATATTCTCAAAATTAATAAAGGCAATAAATTTGCTATTCCTTCCTTCTCCAAGATACACACATTTAACTTAAAAAAGAAAAGTTAAAGGACAGTATTTTGATCTTATCAAATCTCTTTTTATTAAGACATACTGATTTTTATTGGAAAGACAGATTTACAGAGAGACAGACAAAGATCTTCCACTGTCTGGTTCACTCCAGAAATGGCAAAAATGGCTGGAGCTGAGCCAATCCTAAGCTGGGGCCAGGAGCAGACTATGGGTTTCCCACACAGCCACCAACAAACCACTGCTTTTCCAGGCCACAAGTTGGGAGCTGCATGTGGGATGTGGGGCAACCAGGACACAAACCAGTTCCCATATGGGATATTCACCTGCAGGTGAAATATTAGCCAATTCAGCAATTGAGCACCAGCCTTCCAAATATCTTGAGTTTTTAATTCTCATACTGGAGAGAGAGAAAAAGGAAACAAAAGAAATACCTCTTCAGATGACCAAAGCACATGAACTTTATTCTCAAATATAAATTTTAGGACTTAAAAAAAATTAGTAATGGAGAAGTGTATGTGTCATTGAAAACATCCTTTCCACTGACACACACCATACCATTATTAATTAATTTCCTGTCAAATCATAAATAAATATCCTTCTTGTGGGAATTGGCTCAATTTTGACAAAGCCCAAAATATTTCTTGCTTTTTAGTATTATAGCTTGTTGTTTAATTTACTTGGAAAACAGAGAGAGGAAGGGAAGAGAGAGAAAGAGAAAGATGAGACGGAGTGATTTTCTATGTACTGTTTTTTCCCCAATGGTCACAAACAGCTGCAGTTGGGACTGAGCAGGGCTGGAGCTAGGATCCCAGAATTCCACCTGTGTGGAGCTCCTATGTGGGTGGCAGGAAGCCAAGTACTTGGACTGTCTTCTAACGCCTTTTCAGGCATGTTAGCTGAGATCTGGATCAAGAACTGAGCCAACTGTGATGCCAATGTGGGATGCCTACTTGGTAAGAGGCAATTTAACCTGCTGTGTCAATGCCGAGCCCCCAAAGCCTTATTTTTAGTATGGGCTTTTTAAAATTGGGGATAAACAGAAAAGATGAGGGAGGGGACAGAAACAAGGTCAAAAAAGTCCTCTTAAGGATAAGTGTACTCAGCCATAACAAAGTCACAAATGCCCTATTCCCCCCTTTTTTTTTTTTAAATAAGTAAATGCATTTAGAATTTAGTGAGTGGAAAGAGAAGAACATGAGTGCAATATTCTTGATGAGATATTTCCTTTTAAAGGAACAAAGATACCAAGATACCCACAAAAAAGTTGTCAAAGTCCCAAAACATTTATCTCAAAAAAAGAAAAACAAGGCCAAAGAAAGGGAGAAGACAGGACTAGGGGCACAGACACAGAGAGCAGGAGAGAGAGGGGGCGGACAATCAGATACTGTGAGAGGAGAGAGGAAGAGAAAGGGAGAGAGAAAAGGAAGGGAGGAAAATGGAAGAGGAAGGGAGAAGGAAGGGAAGGAAAGAAGAAAAGGGAAGACAAGGAGGGAGGCGGCAAGGGGCAGGAGGAAAGAAGAGAGGTGGAAGGAGACTGGAGTGAAAGCAAGAACAAGAGAAAAGGAAAGAAAAAGAAAGGGAAAGGAGAGAAGGAATAGAAAGGGAGGAGGGGGAGGAGAAGGTGTGAAGGAAGGAGGAAAATCAAGGAAGAGGAAAATAAGGGATCATTTATTAAAGGCTAAAGTGAAGCAATTCTTTTCAGGGAGCACACCCCAACACCTCCTGGAAGATAATGCATTACTCCTGACCAGCCCACAGTGAGGTCAGCCTCTTCCTCAAGAGTCTCTTCCTATAGCTTCTGCAACATGGAAGGGTGGAGATGTATATATAATCACCCAATCTCACACACCTTATTTCTTTCCCACGCTTCACTGTTTTTTTCTTTCCTTCATTCTTTTGGAAGGAAAAGACAAATTTTTAAGGAGAGATGTCTCCATAATTTCTCCCAAATAAATGATATCTTTTGAGATACAAAACAAAATCCTGCTAGGGAAAGCTGCCTAGTCTCACTAAAACCAGTAGACCCTGAGCCTCAGTCTCCTAAATCTAGCGTTAAAAAATCCTCTAGGCCTAAACCCCAGAAAAAAAGTTTTAAGAAAAATTCTTCCATTGTAAGAGGAGATACCTTCAACTTTTCAAAGGTCACTTATGATTCTTCTCCATACCCAACAGGAGAAAAAACAAAAACAGGGTATTTGTTTTATTATTGTTTTGTTTGTTTGTTTTGGAGAAAAGAAAGTCAGATACAATCTATTAGTGACCATAACCTCACTAACAACATTGAACTTGCTTCCCTTAAAGAGATTTTTCAAAAGAAACAACAAAGAAAGGGGGGAAAAAGCCTGCCTTCTAAGGATAAGAGCACTCTCCATCTCTTCCCTTTACAGACTCAAAGCATTGTATAAAGAAAATGTAATATCCCTCCTGAACAGTGCCATTGAACCTGAAATCTAGGATATAAGGCTGAGGGGTGCTGTAGGTTTAACCCCAGGCCCACTTCCCTCTGACCCAGCCAATTTCTGGTTACCTTTCCCATCCATCTTGCAGGCTGTGAACTTATGAGAGAAACACAGTCCAAGAAAGAAAAAAATAATTAGAAAGGCAAATCTGCTGGAGGAAAAAAAAAGTCATAGAACTTTATCCCAAGCCAAATAGAAACAATTTGGACATTAACTGCAGCATTATTTCTAATAGTATAAAAATCAAGAATTGACAATAAATTAAAACAGCAATACCCTGGCTATTAACTTTCAATTAGACACAAGTTCCTACCTCGCCTAGTCCATCTTGCAGTGGCTGTTTCAGCATGTGCTGGCTTCGGAGTCTTGTAGGGGTGATAAAAGAGTTGATTTCCACAAATCCGTGAAATTTGCAAGCCACGTTTATAGGCAAAGACTATGCTCAATTAATGTTTTTCTAAATTTCCAATTCATTGTTTCTTTGAAAATTAGATTGAGTAGCTACTCTAACTGGTATGTGCTTAATGTTGTCCTTAGCACTGACGAGTTGAACAAAATCATTTGGACATGTTTGCTTAAGCAAAATTACTAAATCAAACACCCAACTACTAAAACAGATATACAGGTAGTGACTATTTCCTTTAGCAGGCACAATGCTGAGGTACTCACTATTAATAGCCAATTCCCTCAGTAAGTATCTTTTTATTAAAACACTCTAAATACCATCAGTAGCTGGACTGGGCCAAGCTGAAACTAGGAATCAGGAAATCCCAAGTACTTAAGTCATCATTTGCTACCTTCCCAGGATGCACTTTAACAGGAAGCTGAAATAAGAAGTTGAGCCACTAGTGGAACTAGGCATTCCTATAGAGCTTGTGGGCATCCCAAGCAGCATTTTAACCCCTGGGCCATGTGCATATCTCTTGTTAACCATACCTCTTGTTCAATGCAATTCATATTAAGTACTAGAAAACGCTTAATTTTCTCTTAAAATTTATCTAGTCAAGAGTCCAACATTGTGGCAGAGCAAATTTAACAGCTGCTTTGCCATGCTAATGTCCTAAAATAAGCTCCTATTTGAATCTTGGCTGCTCCACTTTCCATCTGGCACCCCTGCTAATGGGTGTGGAAAGGCAACATAAGATGGTCCAAGTGCTTGGACCCCTGTCACCTTTGTGGGAGACCCAGATGGAGTTCCTGGCTCCTGGCTTCAGCCTGGTACAGCTTTGGCTGCAGTGACCATTTCAGAAGTGATTAAAAAGATTGGAGATCTCTTGCCCCGCCCCCTTCCATCTCTGTTACTCTATTTTTCAAATGAATCAAAAATAGATCTTTCAAAAAAAGTCAACCTTCTCACCCCCTATTACATTCCCCAAAAGAAAAACTTGATTTATGAGACTGATTGGGTGATTTTAAACCATATGCAAATAACTGACACTTGTCTCTTAATACAAAGATAGGTAAAATGCTCACCTGAGTACCTCCTACCTAGAAGGGAATAAGTGTATGAGAGGACATCACCAACAATTGTGAGGATAGATATTCAGTTTGTTCAGCTTTCATTAAGCAAGTGTGGTAGAAAATTGAAAGTCACTAATCTATTCAATCCAATCAAGGTTGAATCAGTAATTTAAAAGGCAAGTGAAATGCATTATTAAAATGAGAATTTTCAGTCTTGTCTGTTGCACTTACATCTTCCAGAGCATTATAGGCATTTACTGCTTAACTCTCTTGCTTTAAAAAGCCTGTAAAAGAAATATTGGTCCCCAAGGATGGAAATTCCCACCCCTATTTCCCTCAAGCACAAAACTAGGGGCATGAGGCTCTGAACTGACACTGTGCAGCTTTGAGACAGACTTGAAGCTTTTTCACCAAGGGATTTGTAGAATTCTTCTGAATCAAGAGGCAATATAGCCCAGGAACTGAGTATGGACTCAGTGTTCAGGAGTAGGAGGAAGCTGAAATATCTTTGCAGAGTGCACTGGGGATTCACAATCCTGGGCACTCATTCATTTCACTTTTTCTGCAATTAATGCCTCTACCTGTTCTCTTTTGGGATTTTGCAGTGTGAGACAAGAAATGAAATGGATTCACTAAGGAAAATTGTTAAGCTTCTTGGCTGTGAGTAAAGAGACTTGAGATTGGGGAAATGTTCATTAACCCTGGGCTCTGTCATTTGAGTCTCCACTATTCTGAAGCTGAGTCGGGCTTATAGCAGCATCCCCTGAATCCCAACTCCAAGAGTTAAGTTATCTCTGGATTTCATTTAATAATGAATTCTTTCAGTATTTTTGGCACCAAAAATAAACTTATCTTTTAATTCCATTTTCCATGAACTTTCTAAAGTTCTCTCAAATTATTTCTGGGCTTATTTAACTCACTGTGCTTATTCCTTGCAGCACAAAAGAAAATGTGGTATAGTGTTATTAAAACAACTAAGTTTAAACAGTAAAGAGAAAAGTAAATGAAACTACAGAACAAGTCTTGATTTCAGAAAATTAGCAAAGTTGGTACCCTTCTCAATAACCCTAATTGATGTTTACTGTGACAACTTCCTCCTTGTCAGGCTTGAGTAAAAAAGCCTAGCTTTTTTGTTGTCCCTTTCTTTTCACTAGCAGCAAGCTACTTACTCTGCTTGCTGAAAGTAATTAAAATAATCATTTTGACATTGCTTTGGTTTCTTCTGCTTTAATTTATTCAACTTGGTGACATCTCCAGAACTTTTTATTTGGGCTTCACACCGAATCAATGCAGTCATTTAGTGGCTCTCTTCATGGTTTTTAAAATCATATTGTTTTTCAGTAGTGAGTCCTCTTTCTAAAATTTCCTGATAGAAAGTGTACTTTGCCATAAGGTCATTCTTCATTAGCACTGAGTGTGTGTGTATATATATATATGTATTTTTACTTGAGAATCAAAGCAAGAAGCAAGAGCAAGCGAACAAGGGGGTTCCATCTCCTGGTTCACTCCACAAACAGCCACAACGACTGGGGCTGGACCTGGTCAAAGGCAGGAGCTAGAAATTCCATCCAGTTCTCCCACATGGTACCAGGGACTCCTACCACCCTCCATTGCCTTCCCATAGGTACAAGCAGGAAACTGCAGCAGAAGCAGAGCAGCTGGGATTCTAATTGGCACTCAAATCCTGGATGCAGATAAATCTGCTAACCCACAACAGCTTTCCCTAAAGATTTTAATGGTTCATCTCTCTTGTCTCCTAATAACAGAAAGAAAAAAAAAAAAGACATTTCTAAGCAACTTGAAAAATTTCTTTTTGTTTATTTCTTGGTATCTGGTGTAGTGAGGCACCATTGTGAACTATATGCGAACATATATGCTAATTGGCTCATTAACTATTCAACAGTGAGATAATTGATGCTTTTCTATTTCTTAAATTTTTATGTATATAAAGGGGACATTTTTCATGCATATAGTTTTAAGAACACAATGATACTTCCCGCTCTGTGCTATCCTCTCTCTTTCTTTCACCTTACTATTTAAATTATAATGGCATACTTTCAACTTTATAATCACAAGCTTAACCCCACACTACATTAAAAAATCAACAAGTAGAAAGTAGAAAAACTACCGTTGCTCAGGAGTATAGACAAATGTTATACAGTGTGATAGATATCTGAAGGGTTGCTACATGTGTATTTAAGAGTGTTCTGTTGGTACTTGCAGAAAATAGCTGGATTTGTAAGAGGAAATGGGAATGTATTATTACATTTTTAAGTAAAATTATAGCAATACAGACTTTTGTGATCCAAAATTCACTAGCAAGTTTTCAGAATGGATTTAGGTCAAATATGGAAGATTGCCTGATAATGAAACACTCTTCTTTGATCTACAAAGTTTAGGGGAACAATGAAATAAGTTGTTTGAAGTGGGTAACATGTATCCCCCTGGAACCTAGACAGAAAGTCAGTATTAAACAATGTAGTGCCACTGAAGATATAAGTAGAAGTGAGACTATGCTTAAACTGGGCAAGGTAAGACCAGAGCCTGGAGACACAAGATTGAGGTGGTGGTATACGGAGTTATTAAAAGCAACATTTTGATGTGACCAGAAGTTATAAATTGAAATCTTGCTGAAGATCAAATAGGTGGCACAAGTTCTACTTGGAACTCCGAAGGTGAGTGACAAAACCCAGCATTTCATCTGACTGATGAGTTGCAACCACTACAGGGCTGTTGATTAGTATTACAAATAGCTGATGTGAGGGGTGTGTTAATGGGCTATCACTCTCTCTATATATTTTTTATCACACTGGGTAAAAAGGTAAATACTATATATAATAAAATATAAAATATATATTTATATATTATATTTACATATTTTAGATATAATGATATAATTTGTATAATTATTACATAATACAAATATCATTATATAATTTTATATAAAATAAGTAGAAAATAAAATTAAATGTACTATAAAATGTATAAAATATAAAATTATTTTATTTTGGACCCAATTGATTGCAACCACTGGGATCCCATTTGGGCCTCAGTTGTGTCCCTGCTGTTCTGCTTCCCTTCCAGCTCCCTGCTTGTTGGATGGGAAAGCAATCGAGAACAGTTCAAAGCCTTGGAACTCTGCACTCTCATGGGAGACCCAGAGGAAGCTCCTGGCTCCTGGCTTCAGATTGGTTCTACTCTGGCCATTGTGGTCACTTGAAGAGTGACCTGGAGGATGCAGGATCTTTCTTTCTGTCTCTCCGTCTCTCCTTCTCTCTGTAAATCTGCCTTCCAATAAAAAAAAATAAATCATTAAAAACTCATTTTATTTTTACTTGAAAGTCAGAGGGAAAGACAGATGTAGAGAAATCTTCCATCCATTGGCACACTCACCAAATGGCCACCATAGCCTGAGCCAAACCAAAGCCAGAAGCAAGGAGCTTTTTCTGGGTCCCCCATGAGGGTGCAGGGGCTCAAAGCTTTGGGCCATTCTCCACTGTTTTCTCATGCCACAAGCAGGGAGCTGGATGGGAAGTGGAACAGCTGGGACTAAAACTAGCACCCATAAGGGATGCTGGTGCTGCGGGCAGAGGCTTAGCCTACAGTGTCACAGCACCGGCACTGAAAGGGCATATGTGTGTTTGTGAAAGATTTATTCTTATTGGAAAGACAGAGAAAAGAGAGACAGAGAGAAAGATCTCCCAAATGGCCCAAATGGTCACAAGTGCTGGAGTTGAACCCATTCAAAGCCAGGAGCTTGGAGCTTTTTCCAGGTCTCTCACTTGGGTCAGGGTCCCAAGGACTTGGGACATTCTCTACTGCTTTCTCAGACCACAGGCAGGGAGCAGCCAGGACATGAACTGACACCCATATGGGATCCTAGTGCTTCAAGGTGGAGAATTAGCCAGTCGAGCCATTGCACCAGCTCCATTTGTCTCTGCTAAAATAATTCTGCAATTAAGTTACCTTTCCAATGATTTCATATAAGCTAATTGGAACTTGTGCTTGCATTCCCTATTGATTACACAATGCTTAGCAAGGAGGCCAGTGATGTACAAGGACATTAGACAAGGCTAAGAAGCAAATTAGGGTTTATAATACAGCTTCTGATAATTACAGAGAATCAGCAATATTCTCTTGGAACTATAGCCATTCTTAAGGGTACCTCTCTCCCTCCTCCCACTGCAAGAGGTGTTTTAAGTGTCTGACAGAGTAGATTGTTCAATGTCTTTGTAGGGATCATTTTATTACTGACGATTGTATTTCTAAACAAGAACGCCACTTCCAAAATATGAAGGGAACGCTAACACGTAACTGTAAGCCACTGTAATCACTTAAAGTAGCAAAATTGTTCCAAGTTCTAGAAATGCAGCATAAGTGTACCATACACATTGCTTTTGTAAAGGACCTCAGTGTTTTGTAAACCAAACATGAGGCAAATAAAAGCCAATTCTACATGCATTTAATCTGTTGTTTTATTATTTATTTATAATTTACACCCTGCTTGCATCCAGAAAATATAGGAAGAGTCTTATAAAATTAAACTCACATAAAATAAGACAATCACACACAAATAAAAACAGGACAAACTTATTTAAAGCAATGTTGTGTGAAACCTAAAATTAATATTTGCTAGTGAAAATAATAAACCCTAATTCCATATTTAATTAGCACGTATTTTTATTTGGCTGCATTTGGTGGTTGAAAGACTTTAGGGAATGATTTGAATGATTGAACCTCTTCAAGTTGGTTTCTGAGGAAGTTTGAGCTGATTCCTCATTTTCATGCAATACATCTTCCTGTAACAAGCTGTAGCAACCACAAAATTAAGAACCACAGGTTGGCAGGATTGTGGTATAGGTGTTAATTAACTATACTAAAGGCTTCAGACTTGGGTTATTTTGGTGTGCCTACATTTTTCTAATATTCTAATGGATGTATTTGAAAGCATACCAGTATGGAACATTCTCACGTAAATCTTTACCGCATGATACCTTGCAGCCAGAGGTTAGCGTTTAGGCTGTCACTTCACTTTGGTTCCAGTCATGATATCTCTTTAGATGGTGCGCCATATGGAGTTACTTGCTTAATCATTCTATAGCTTAGCTTTTATGTCTCTTGAATGATGGTAATAATGTGCCACTGACTCCGCTCTGCAGTCTTCTCCAGTAAGCTCTCACTGGTATTTCGTCTGGGCTAGATGCCCTTCCAGGACTCCCACAGCACATGAGGCGATCATTCACTTCTTCGCCACACGCTGAGCTCACTGGCTTGTGTATCCATTAAACTGTGAAAACAAGGCCCTTAGTACCTAGCATACTGCTAGTCACTAACATACTGCTGGTCACTCAATAAATGATAGTACAATAACTCTAGAAGAATATTGTAAGTAAAGTCTGACTTTAAAAACAAGAACTATACAAATGCTGTTATTTCAGTGCCATGTGTACATGTATCATTATATTTGCTGTCATCATTTTCTATGTTTATGTATGCTGATACATCTTCAAATATTCATCCATGGAAAATTTGAGGCCTTCAGGTACATAACTTGTAGATGACGCTAGGCAGGGCTGCCTCTTCTCAAAGGGTCATAGAGTTTTCTAACACACAGCGACACACTGTGTACTGGGAGTAACGTTGTATGGATTGTAATTTGGATTAAAATGAGAACTATGAGCCACTTAGTCAGTTCCCAAAACTGTAAATTCATAAAAGTGTTTGAGCATAACAACACTAAAAATACTGTATTTAAGTGTAGTATTTAGAGAATAAATTTAAACAGGTAGCTAGATCCTACTAGATACCTTTATTATTATTATTAACTCTTTTTTTTTTAAAGATTTATTATTATTGGAAAGCCGGATATACAGAGACGAGGAGAGACAGAGAGGAAGATCTTCCATCCGATGTTTCACTCCCCAAGTGAGCTGCAACGGGCCGGTGCGTGCCAATCTGATGCCGGGACCAGGAACGTCTTCCGGGTCTCCCACGTGGGTGCAGGGTCCCAAAGCCTTGGGCCATCCTCGTCTGCTTTCCCAGGCCACAAGCAGGGAGCTGGATGGGAAGTGGAGCTGCCGGGATTAGAACCGGCGCCCATATGGGATCCCGGGGCGTTCAAGGCGAGGACTTTAGCCGCTAGGCCACGCCGCCGGGCCTGATTATTATTAACTCTTAACCCAAATTTAGTCTGTGTATGGTATTCTTTTCATTTTAACTGAACAGCTCTTGACTCGTCACCTTGGTGTCAAATTTCTGCACTAGCTGGCACTTGAATTTGGAAAAAGATGCCACTAGGACACTTCTGAAACTCTCCCTTTTTGGTGAGGACTGAAAAGCGACAGTTAAGCTTTGATGTCCCTTTGGCAGCCTGTGTTTTGTTCAAAATAGCTTTCTGTTAATTATAGGGAAAACCTAAACTTGTTTCACCAATGCCTCTGACAAGATTAACACCTAGGGCTTGAAACCAACCTGATCAGAAAAGATAAAATGAGGTCTTTACTTAGCAGGAAATCCTAACAGCCATGCTGCTGGCACATAGAAGGAGCAAGTTTTTCCTTAAATGAGATTTTTTAAAGTGCCCATTCTTTCTAGAATAGCTACAAGGTCGAATCATCACACAAATCAGCACAGGCTATTCAGTAAATGACAGTGCTGTGTCCAAGGGGAAAATTTTCACATCGTACACAATGTAGTATATTGTATATTGACTCAGTACATTTCTGGGAGATGGCAGTCAAATTTTGTGCTCTATTACAATTAATATATTATGATAATTTTCTAACAAGTGGAAGTAAAAGTATCATTAGGAAAAGATACTCTTTCCTGATATCCCCAAATATATCTTATGGGCTGAGTTTCATGCTCATTTGTTACATTATGTAAAATGACTCCCTTAGCAAGTCCCTTAAATCTAGAAATCATATGCTCAGTACTGATTTCTAGAAATACTTATTCTAGCTCATATCACAATTTTATCTGAGCAGTTTAAGATATGGATTTGAAACAGGAATTTAAAGGGATTTAGGCATAGGTAGGCATATAGCCATAGGTACACACTAGTATATTCACTCTCAGGAACACACCTAAGTAAATAAAGTCCAACTTCTGAACAAACTTACAGGTAGGTGTGTGCATGCACATTAGTACATAGGCACTGAGTCGGACATTGAATGAAGTAATGAAGAGACTTCTGGCTCCAACCTCTTTCCTGGATCTCCTGGTTGAACTATTTTTATTCTCACTGCCATAGGCAATGAGTTCCCTAAAGTTTACATGCCATTATATGGATCCGATGCAACAAAATTGTGTTAAGTACCTACTAGTGATGAACAGTGCAACTGCGTAGATGTGGAAGTCATTTAATACTGGAAAGTTGTTTGACAAGATCAGAACTGTCTGAAAATTAAGTAGGACTTTGACAGGAAGACGTTGGAAAAGAGACAGGAGACACATGGGACATGTAACACGTATATATGGAAGAGATAGAAAGGTGATGCTTTGTCCTATTCACAAGAGGTGGAGATGCTGGAAGTTTTTGATTAGGGGGCACCATAATTAAGTTTAGATTTAAGAAATCATTGCCTATATATGGGATGGTTCAGACAGCCTGGAGAAGGGAACATCAGTCTAGGCAACAGATACTGGGGACCTGACACTAAGGTAGTAGGTACAGGAAGAGATAGTTGTAAGAGATGTTGACAAGATTTGATTTAGAGCTAATGTTTTTTTAAAGGATATTTATTTATTTGAAGTCAGATTTACAGAGAGAGAGAGAGATCTTCCATTTGCTGGTTTCACTTCCCAATTGGGTGCAATGGCCATAGCTGGGTCGGTCCTAAGCCAGGAGACATAGGCTTCTTCCAGGTATACCACATGAGAGCCAGCGGCCAAACACTTGAGCTGTCTTCTGCTGCTCTTCCAGGTGCATTAACAGGGAGCTAGACTGGAAGTAGAGCAGCCAGGACTCAAATCTGTGCCCATATGGGATGTCAGCATCACAGGCAGCAGCTTTTCGTGCTATGTCACAGCACCGGCCCCTTGTATCTGGTTCTGATGTAGATAATGATGGAGAAAGAACAGAATATGACTAATCTTTCTAGTGTGGAGTTAAGAAAATTATAGAAAACACAGGGTCAAGAGCAGGTATAGGTAGTGTCTATAGGAAGTTTGAGAGTTTGAGTTTGAGGTGCTGGTGTGGCCAGAGCATGAAGCAGTGATGAGAAAGGCCAGACTCAAAAGTTTAAGGACCAAAGTGTGCATGTTTCACCATGAAAGGTAGGCAAGGGGAACAATGTGTGTCCCTCCTATTTTTGAAGACAAAATATGTATACTGGAGACTGGTACAAAGCAATACGGAGTGTAAATATTTGATAACAGAAGTATACTACAGAGTGTAATGCTGTGCAGTTATAAAGGGGACCAAGAAAGGGTGGAGCAGTTAAGAGAAGGCTTCATTAGTCACTCCTCACCATGGTGTTGAGGATTTTCCTGCACACCCCCGCCCCAAAAAAATGTTCTGCACCTTAATTGTCGACAAATGTCTTGTTAGAGTTACAAGCCAGTCTAGATTATCCTAAAATCTGCCAAGATCAGCAAAATTATACTTCAACACAACAAATGGCTAAATACTAAAATGAAATAGACACGAGACAGCTGAATGGTACCCTATAGCCATTTTAAGGTATATAGCAGCCAGTCCTGTATATAAACTAAAATTGAAATGTCAATGAGCTAATCATAGGTTGTGGTTAAGAACTTGCTTTTTTTTTTTTTTTTTTAACATACTGGTTACTCAAAACCATGTCAATTCCATAATGTTGCAAATTGCTGTTGATGTTATATTGGGACTCTTAATTGACTGGGATGATATTCTACCAGCTCTAACTTCGGACCAGAAATGGTCTCCCCAAGAAACTGTTCAACCCATCTGGACAATAAGTAGCTGGACTCCATGCTTGGTATATGTTTGCAAGGAAAGAATCTTGATTGAATTTGAACTGTAATACTGCATCAAGGTGGAGGAATTCACCGGGGGGAGGGGTGTGGGGAGGGGGGATTCCCAGAGCCTATGAAACTGTCACATAATGCAAAATAATTAATAATAATAATAATAATAATAATAATAATAAAACCAACTAAAAAAAATCTCTGCCTTTCTCTAAAAGCTCTTCTGTATTGGTTGCTGCTTCCAGGTTTCTGTGTGTGTTTCTCCACTCTGCATATCTAAGTTCAATCGATCTCACCTGCATTATGAAGCCTTCTCTTTTTTTTATTAATTATTTTGCATTATGTGACAGTTTCATAGGCTCTGGAAATCCCCCCACCCCTCCCCACGCCCCTCCCCCCTGGTGGATTCCTCCACCTTGGTGCAGTATTACAGTTCAAATTCAATCAAGATTCTTTTCTTGCAAACATATACCAAGCATAGAGTCCAGCTACTTATTGTCCAGATGGGTTGAACAGTTTCTTGGGGAGACCATTTCTGGTCCGAAGTTAGAGCTGGTAGAATATCATCCCAGTCAATTAAGAGTCCCAATATAACATCAACAGCTGTTTGCAACATTATGGAATTGACAGAGATTTGCATCTTATTCTGTACCCCAGGCAATTACTTAAGGTTCTTAAGTAGGATAGTAGCATAATGAAAGTATCTTAAGATACATGTTGTGACAGTGAAAGGGATAGATTAAGGATGAGCAAGATAGGAGGCAGGGATATTACAAATGTTGCAGAGAAATCAGTGGATGATCGGCTGAGTGCTTGGGTCCCTGCCTCCAATGTGGGAACCTGGATGCACCTCCTGCTTACTGGCTTCAGCCTGGTCAAGCCCTGGCCATTGTTGCCATTTTGGGAGTGGACCAGTAGATGGGAGATTCTTTCTCTCTGCCTTTCAAACAAATAAAAAAAATTAAAATAATAAAATTCAGGTGAATAACAAGCATCTTTGAGGCAATGATGATCTAAACTCATGTTCTGAATCCTCTTTGTGGAGTACTATGCTAGAAACCCCAATCACATAAGTTATAGCAACATAAGTAAGATCAAGTATACAGAAAGCTATAATTTCTCAAGTAGAAAATGCAAATGGCCAAAAGAGAAATTTTGAGTTTAAGGGATGTAAGAACTGAACAGCAGAATTGGGAAAACTTGGGCTCAGAAGTGACTAAAAGCGCCTTCCCTATTTTTTCTTATTTGAGGAGAAAAGCCTAGCGAGAGGAGATGATGAGGGGAGAACTCATGACATTTAAAGTGGAGCAAAGGAGCCAAGATGAGAAAACACATAGTTTGGGGACAGGGACCAGAAGCTTTGAAGTGTTGAGGATATGGAAAGAAATTCAGAATAGGACAAGGGGGTATGGAGTGGGCAAGTGAATGCCGGAACAAGAAGGAGAGAATTAGTCATAGAGAATGAGTAAGCATAGGATATGGAGAATTTCCCATACATCACAACTCACCCTTGTCTCAGACTCTGTCAGGTTTTTTTCTTGGTACCATCTTAACCTCTGGGATTCTTTGATACTGTTTTTGGACTGCCCATCTCTTTGGACCATCTTTCTCTGATGTAAGAGTATTAGATCTCAACTGAGTTTTAGAGATGCTCTGGTCTGAGTCCCCCTTGTAGTTCACACAGGATGCGTTTCTGTGGGAAGTAACATCTGTACTCAAATTTTGACATTCACAAGACTCTTTCAAGCCTTGGTTTTTGCTGTTGTGTAAGACTGCTTGCCATACCTTTTGAAGGTTTTGTCACATGTGTAAGGAACATGACTTTATACTTGAGATATTGAAATTGCAGATTGAGCTTTCAGAGTCCCTTCTCACTGAGATATAATACAGTCATAGAATGTAGTAGTTTATACTATCACTGGATTTTTCTATAACATTCTATTTACAGCCTTACAAAATGTTTCTAAATTTCTTATGTCCTGGAAGCTAGAATTCTTTATCCAATTGTGATCAGCCATATTAGTTTCATCCCCATGGTGAAGATGAGAAGGCTAAGGCTCATGGACATCTGATTAAATATCAAAATTTAAGCCCAAGAGGCCAGCATTTTTGTGCAGAGTATTAAGTCACTGCTTGCAACCCCATTCTCACATATCAGAGCAGCAATTTGAGTCCCAGCGGCTCTGCTTCCAATGCAGCTCCCTGCTAATGCACCCAGGAGCGCAATGGATCATGGGGCAAGAGCTTGGACTCCTGCCACCAGGATGGGAGGCCTTGATAAAGTTCCTGTTTCCTAGTTTCAGCTGCCCAGCCTCAACTGTTGCAGTCATTTGGAGAATAAACCAACAGATGGAAGATCTCTCTCTGTCTCTCTCCCCCTCCCTTTCTCTTCTCTCTTCCCCTGCCTTTTAAATTAAAAAAAAAAAATTCCATCTCCTGACTACAACAACAAAAAATACCCCAATCCATCTGAGGCTAGTCAGCACAAGTTCTTCAAAGAAGCCTCGTTGAGCTAAGAAATTATCTAGATTGGGCCCGGCGGCGTGGTCTAGCGGCTAAAGTCCTCGCCTTGAAAGCCCCGGGATCCCATATGGGCGCCGGTTCTAATCCCGGCAGCTCCACTTCCCATCCAGCTCCCTGCTTGTGGCCTGGGAAAGCAGTCGAGGACGGCCCAATGCTTTGGGACCCTGCACCCGCGTGGGAGACCCGGAAGAGGTTCCAGGTTCCCGGCATCGGATCGGCGCGCATCGGCCCGTTGCGGCTCACTTGGGGAGTGAATCATCGGACGGAAGATCTTCCTGTCTGTCTCTCCTCCTCTGTGTATATCTGGCTGTAATAAAATGAATAAATCTTTAAAAAAAAAAAAGAAATTATCTAGATTATCCTAAAACTAAATGGTGAGAGTCACCTACCTTCATCTAAGGACCAATTGCCTTCTTCAGATTTATTTTATTTTTATTGGAAAGTCAGATATACACAGAGGAGGAGAGATGGAGAGGAAGATCTTTCATTCGATGATTCACTCTGCAAGTGGCTACAATGGCCAGAACTATGCCGATCTGAAGCCAGGAGCCAGGATCCTCTACCGGGTCTCCCACGTTAGTGCTTTGTCCTAAGACTTTGGGCCATTCTCAACTGCTTTTCCGGGCCACAAGCAGGGAGCTGGATGGGAAGCGGGGCTGCTAGGACACTAACCAATGCCCACATGGGATCCTGGAGTGTGCAAGGTGAGGATTTTAGCCGCTAGGTTACTGCACTGGGTCTCATTTGCCTTCTTTAGTGTTGACTAAATCCATAGACTTTAGGGAAAACATAGTTTTAAAGTGGTTGTAGTGATTTTTTAAGCTATTGGCCACCTTAAAATGCTTATAATGAATTATCATTTAGATGATTGAGAATTCCTAAGATTCGGGTTCTCTAAAGGTCTTACAATTCTTTTCTGAGATTGCTGAAATTGCTGTTTTATTTTTATTTGAGAGAGAGAGAGAGAGAGAGAGAGAGAGAGAGAGAGAGAGAGAGAGAAAGATAGCGCTGTGTGAGAAACATAGTAGCCAGGACTTCAGCTTTGTGTTAATGAATGTGTTTTCTATCATTGGATATCTTGGAAGAACTTTAAAATTCTAGGCTCAAAAGTATTGTCAAGCCTTACAGATTCTATAAAGCACTTTGCATAGCTTCAGAATGAACATGACAGCCACACAAGACGGAAATCGCTCGTTACAAAGTGTGTGGAGACAGGATGAGAGCCTACCAGCACTTTTAAAAGCTCAGGACTGTGCTTCACAGTAAATTGGATCAGCTCGTGTACTACCTTTTTAAGATTCTATATTACTAAAAAAAAAAAGATTCTATATTACTAAGGCTGAGAATTCTGAATGGAAGCTTGCCTAAGGCAGAAGTCTGGTGAAGAAGACTAATTATTTCATTTCTCTCTTCTGAAGCCTGGATTACATAGAATGGAAAAAAAATTGGACACAGCTATTGATATAATAGCTGTATCCTATGCCTTGATGTCTTTAGCTGTAAGATGGAGATACAAGGACTTCTGCCTGTAGAGCTGTCAGAGTGAGGGAACTAGGAGTTGCAGTTTAACTGTTGGGCTTCAGAGCCAGACACATTGGACTTGAAATCCCAGCTCTCCCATGACCTAGCTTTGTGATCTGGAGCAAAAGCCCTTACCTCACTGAATGCCATTTTTCCAGATTTATGATATGAGACTAGTGTTTCCTACAATGTAATGTTGTTCTAAGGATCACATGACATATGAAGGGATAGCTTTGGCACAGTAGTTAAGGTGATGCTTGGGACACATGTCCTGTAGAAGAGTGCATGGGTTTGAGTCCTGGCTCTGCTTTACACCCAGAGTCCTGCTCATATGTACGGTGGGAGGCAGCCAGTGATGGCTCAAGTACTCAGTCCCTACCTCCCATTTGGCATATCCTGAGTATATTCTGGGCTCCTGACTTTGGACTGGCCAGCTCTGATTTTTGTGGACTTTTGAGAAATCAACCAGAAGATGAAGATCAATTTCTCCCTTTCTCTTCTTCTCTCTATCATTTAAATAAATGAAAATAAATAAAAAATCAATGAGACATCAATTGTCTGATTCAATGCCTTGTATATAACTGGCTCTTTAAAAAGAATGTTGGTCCCAGTGCAGTAGCATAGTGGCTAAAGTCCTTGCCTTACACACACTAGGATTCTTTATTGGCACCTGTTCTAATCCTGGCGACCCCGTTTCCCATCCAGCTCCCTGCTTGTGGCCTGGGAAAGCAGTCGAAGACAGCCCAAAGCCTCGGGACCCTGCACCTGTGTGGGAGACCCAGAAGAAAAGTAGCTCCTGGCTCTTGGCTTCAGATTGGTGCAGCTCTGGCCATTGCAGCCACTTGGGGAGTGAATCAGCAGACAGAAAATCTTCTCTGTCTCTCCTCCTCTCTGTATATCTGACTTTCCAATAAAAACAAAATAAAATTTTAAAAAAGGAAAATAAATTGAAAATCATGTCACTGCTACAATGTGGAAGACATTACTTCAGTTTCAGAGAAATCCTACAATTGCTATTGTCTCTGCTTCCCTTTATAAAGGGCTCAGTGCCCTATGCAGATTTAGCCTAACAGTGAAGATGCTGGTTAGGATTCCAGATTCCCATAGCAGAATGCCTTGGTTTCATATTTGCCTCCTGTCCTGGTTGCAGTTTAATAAATAAAAGGAAAAATTGGAACAGCAAATGTGATTATCATCATATCTTGATAACGTATCTTTGTATCAAAATCATATATCTGCTTCCTTTACTGATGTTTTCCTCTTCTGGTTAAAGAGGCATGCCAAAGGAAAAATGCGCAATTCAATTCAACAAGTACTTTTGAACACTTAATATGTGTCTCAATGGCTTCTCTTGTAGTAAATTCTCTTTTCTTGCCACAATTCATTGGAAAGGCACATATTCCAGTGATATTAACAATAGTAGGATTGCCTAAGCTTTAAGTCAATATTATTTCATTTTTTCTTGACATCTGAGCTACCAGTTTCTCTAATTAACAACTATTATAAACACAAACACACACAAGTATGCCAAATAGTTCAAATAAAACAGAATTAAAAGTTTGAGCTTATTTTGGATCATTTTTCCTTAATACATAGAAAATGTATATTATGAAAACCTGTGCATTAATATCAACTTTTTTTACACCAAAATAAACAAGTTTCAAACACATTTTCCGCAAACTCTTTGAAAAAATTTCTTTGAAAAGCATAGTGACAGAGGAAGGGAGAGTAAGAGAAAGATGGAGGGAAAGAGCTGTTCCATACTCTGACTTACTCCCCAAATAGCTAAAACAGCCAGGGCTAGGTCAGGATGAAACTAGGAGCCAGGAACTCCAACTGGGTCTCCCACGTAGATAGCAGGGTTCCAAGTACTTATGCCATCCTCCAACTGTCTTCTGAGGTACATTAGCAGGGAGCTGGATTGCAAGTAGAGAAGCACACCCTAGCATGAAGCTTCTTTCTAACTCTGAACATAGGGAGGAAAGTTGCAGTTGAAGGCATTGGTCTGTTTCCTCAGTGTCATCTTCTCCCATCAATATTGAACTGTCACGATCACATTGTTTAAGGCTTGCCACCACAGCAGACACTTCTTTATGGGTTGGGGCATTTGACCATTCCACCACTTTTGAGTAAATCTTTCATGGCATCTGCTTGAGCAATGGAAAATTGACAGAAATTTTGGAGAAGATGGGACTCCCAGCGGGTAGTGTCTTAGATGCTCTTAGTTCCCTTCTGGTCACTCCAAAGGGGCACATGGTTCTTTGCGGGGATTTTATTTGTTTGTTTGTTTGTTTTTATGTCAACATGCAGTTTAGCATATAATTCTCATTCCAGAGCTTTACCCTCCTACCCACAACAGCAGCTCAGTGTTGACTTGAACAAACCAGGGAACTAAACTGCCATTGTATAGGAGAAACCAAACTGCAGTGGCAGACTGCTGAGGCTGTGTGCTGACAAGGACCTCTGCCTTACTCTACCTCTTCTGTAGCAGGAAAGACCTCAACTCAAACTACAACTCAGTTCATCCTAATACCCTGACAATTAGTTTGTCAAGGTGAATCCATAGGCACCTCCCCAGCTCTCTACACTTTCCAGATTGCTAGTTTCTCCAGAGCGGTGCAGACCTTTGTTCCTAGGGAATCCCACAGGAGAAGTTCTAGGTCAGTGAGCAGGGAGGAGCCCTCATCTTGTTTTTGGTTTTGCTTTTAACTTGTTTTTTTTGGACAGTATACCGTTTATGAGATCACAGTGCAACATTCCAAGATTTGCAGTTCAATACAGTATGAATGGACCAAATCAGAAAATCAGCCGCCCCACCTGTCCAGCCTTCCTCCCTGCTTGCAGCCTACATCCTTTCCTCTTGTTCTTTATATGGGATATAGCAAGGTGGTCTATAGTTGTCCCACTTTGCTGCGTAACACTAGCACCGAGGAAGAAAGTGAAAAAGAGAAAGAAAGTTGGATAAAGGCAACCAAAACACAATTACATAGAAGTGATTATACAGTATTCCACAAACATCAGCTTTTGTAGAATGTGTCTTGGTTCATTGATGCGTCACATTTGACCGCTACTTATAGTAAGTGCTGATCTTCTAAATCACCACTATCCATGAATGCTTGTCATCCAACTCATTATGAACTTTGAATAGTCATGCAGACTTCACACTCCCTCAGAAGGAAAAGAAGAAGAAGAACAACAACAACAACTAACATTTTGAAGCTCACCACTTCCTATCTCACCCCTCCATGCACTATTGAGTTTATGACACTCGTATACTACACACATTCATATACATGCCCCCTTTGCTCCACTGTTGTATGCATTTCTGCATTTCTCTTCCTATAGTGTGAATTAAAGTTTCTGCATAGCACTCTAGCATTATATATATATATATCTAAATTTTTTTTAGTTAAGTCCCATGAGGGCCATTCTCAGGAGGATTAATGGAGTAATTTGTTTAAAAAGCACTTGCCATCCCCAGATGTCCCTAAGCAGGCTGGGCTGACTAGAAAAAGAGCCAAGTCAAACTGCAACTATTTAGGAGAGCTCCCAGAAGATTAAATAACTCAAGTTCAGATCAGTCATTTGGAGTCTAGGAAAAAGTATTAGGGCCATTGCCTAAAAGATGGCGGTACCAAAGATGGGATGAAAAACATGAAGAGAGAAAGGAGGTTTGGAAAATGGTTAAGAAGCACACCCAGGGCCCACTGCGATAGCGTAGTGGCTAAAATCCCCACCTTGAATGCACCGGGATCCCATATGGTCGCTGGTTCTAATCTCAGCGGCCCTGCTTCCCATCCAGCTCCCTGCTTGTAGCCTGGGAAAGCAGTCAAGGATGGCCCAAAGCCTTGGGACCCTGCACCCGCATGGGAGACCTGGAAGAAGCTCGTGGCTCCTGGCTTGGGATTGGCTCAGCTCCAGCCATTGAGGCCGCTTGGGGAGTGAACCATCGGATGGAAGATCTTCTTCTCTGTCTCTCTTCCTCTCTGTATATCTGCCTTTCCAATAAAAACAAATAAATCTTTTTAAAAAAAAAAGACGCACACCCTACCGTGAAAAAGTATATCGCCTAGGTCAGATGCCTAATTTCTATTCCACATTTCTCTATGACAAGAACATCTCTTGAATTTGAGTTGTCCAGGTGGCTAGAGATCTATTTATTTTTCATGTAACACTGAGTCAAAAGATCTTTGTTGATGTTTTGGCTTAAGGATCCCAAATAAACTTTGCACCATATTTATCTGGAGCTGGATTGGTGTGAGGCTAGTTTATTCAGTACTTAAGTTATTTTTAGGTCACCTTTAAGTCATTCCTTTGAAAGAAAACAATATTTACATCCAGAATGATTTTGGGGAAAAAAATATGGATGGACAAGCTGGGTTACTGTCCCTGCCTCCTGATTCCTGAAATAATTTCCCACTGGGAACCCAAGTAAGCCATTTAAACTCTCTATCTGCCTTGCACACAAAGGATTATTGGGCAACTAGTAAGAATTGGTCAAATATTGCTACAAACCAAGGTAATGTGCCAGAACTTTAGCCTGCTTCCAGGTCCACATTCTTGCTAATGTGCTTTTTTGGGAGTAGCAGATGATGCTCAAGCGTTTGGGTCCATTCCACCCTTGTGGGTGACTTAGGTTGAGTTCTGGATTCCTGCCTTTTGCACGGTTGGTGCTGGCATGTAAAGCAGCAGCTAAAAGATCTCTCTATAGTTTTGGCTCTGTCTGCCAGCATCTCTACCAATCAAATACGTAAAAAATAAATGAATAAAACATTTTTTGATCCAGTGAGAAAATATCCACAAAAACAGTTCATTCAAAGGGAATATACACATGAAGAGATATTTAGCATCATTATCCAATAAGCAACTGCAAGTTAAAATGATAAGAAGACATCGCTACACATCCATTAGCACCAAAAATGCTGGAGAAGATGTAAAGAAACTGTAACACTCATATACTGCTGATGGAGTTTAAGATAATTCAGTCACTATGGAAAAAAATTACTTGACAGCTTCTTTTAAGGATTAAAAATGGATTTATCGGGCCCGGCGCAAGAGCGTAGTGGCTAAAGTCCTCGCCTTGAATGCGCTGGGATCCCATGTGGGTGCTGGTTCTAATTCCAACGGTCCCACTTCCCATCCAGCTCCCTGCTTGTGGCCTGGGAAAACAGTCGAGGACGACCCAAAGCCCTGGGACCCTGCACCTGCTTGGGAGATGTGGAAGAAGCTCCTGGCTTTGGATTGGCTCAGCTTCAGCCATTGTGGCCGCTTGGGGAGTGAATCATTGGAAGGAAGATCTTCCTCTCTGTCTCTCCTCCTCTGTGTATATCCACCTTTCCAATAAAAATAAATAAATCTTTAAAAAAAATGGATTTATCCCACAACCAAGAAATTTCATTTTTGGTATATATTTCAGAGAAATGAGAACTTATTTTAATGCTGAAATAATGCACACAAATATTCCTAGCAACTTTGCCCATTATGGACAAACACTAGAAGCTACCTAAACGCCCTTTATTTGGGTAAATGGTTCAACTAATTATTTTATACGCAAGCCGTGGAATACTATTTAGCAGTAAATCAACACTGATAAAAACTGCAAGGAAATTATGCGGAGTGTAAAATGCAAACCTCAAAAGGATGCATATGGATTGATTCCATTTATATAACAGTTGGAAAATAGTAAGTTACAGATATGGAGATCAGATTTGTGGTTGCCCCAGGTTAGTGATGCTCATGGCGACAGGGTTGGGGGGCACAGTGGGGATGAGTAAAGGGATTGACTGTGACTGTACAGGGTAACATGGGCAGTCTTGTTTTGATGTTGCCCAGTATCTTGATTATTGTAATGGTTTACTCAAAAACACACATATGGGGCCCAGCATGGTGGCCTAGAGGCTAAAGTCCTCACTTTGAATGCACCAGGATCTCATACGGCACCAATTCTAATCCTGGCAGCACCACTTTCCATCCAGTTCCCTGCCTGTGGCCTGGGAAAGCAGTCGAGGATGGCCCAAAGCCTTGGGACCATGCTCCTGCTTTGGAGACCAGGAAGAAGCTCCTGGCTCCTGGCTTTGGATCGACTCATCTCTGGCCATTGCAGCCATGTAGGGAGTGAAATCAGTTGGCGGAAGGGCTTCCTCTCTGTTTCTCCTCCTCTCTGTATATCTGCCTTTCCAATAAAAATAAATATTTTTTTAAAAAACACACATATGGTAACATTTCATAGAGCTACACACATACCACATACACACAGTGAGCATGTGTTTAAATTGTGAAATCTGAATAAGCTCTGTACATTGAACCAATGTTGATCTCCTACATGTGATATTGTACTCTAGTTATTCAGGATGTTAATAGTGGAAGAATTTATAGAAGGGTGCATGAGACCTCCCTGCTCTTCTTTCCTGAAAATCTATAATTATTTCAAAGTTAAAACCCCCCAAATAATAGCCATAGTGGCTGGAGCTGAGCCTATTTTAAGCCAGGAGCCAGGAGCTTCTTCCAGGTCTCCCACACAGGTATAAGGTCCCAAGGCTTTGGGCCATCCTCTACTGTTTTCCCAAGCAGGAAGGGAGCTGGATGGGCAGTAGAGCAGCTGGGACATGCACCGGTGCCCACATGGGATCCCTGTGCTTGTAAGGTGAGGATTTAGCCACTGAGCCATTGCGCCAGGCCCATACATATATTTTAAAATATATCTAGTGTAAAGATGTCATGATGGAAATAGGAGGATATAATCTGCTAAATTTGGAATTACTAGTGGCTAAGATCATTGCTGCATTGTGCAAGCAGACCCTTAGTTGACCTCCATTGACCCCCATGTCCTGGTGTTCACCCTTTTGTGAAATCCCTTTCCCTTGAGTGTAAAACAGAATCGGTACTTTTCTACCCAACAAACTAAATCAAAGGTGCTGGGATGTCTCTTCTGTGATGATGTTACTGTCCAAGGACACTTCAAAAAGTTCATGGACAATGGCTTTAAATTATAAATTAGTCTTGGTGTAAAAATCTTGAAATCTGTATAGTTTTGTCATAGTACACATTTCCCTTGAACTTTCGAAAATCTCATTTACAGGTGTATAAAACTGTGCTGCCAGCAGATGAGCTAGACAAACTCTCATTCAGTGGCCTTTGTAGAAATAAGCAGACATGAGGTAAATGGCTGTTTGAGAGAAGTCAATGTATCTGGTGTTTGGTATGTGTTAAACATGGTCTCCAGCAAGAGCCTGATGACTCAGTCCTATCACCACTAGAAACTGAACTTTTCCAGAAACTTGAGAGAGTTTGGAAACCTTTCCCCAGCTACTTATGCCCTGGAATTTTGATTTTTCTTGGTAACTGGGTACCTAATGCTAAGCTAAGCCCGGAGTTATAAAGCCCCTATAATCAACATGTTTAGCAAGCAGGGCTGTCTGTTTGGGATTTTGCAATAATCAGATCTCAGTTGTGGCATAACTAATCAAAATACATTTATGTTTGGCTTTTAGAACACGCCTTCTACTTTCACTTAAATATGACTATATATGCCTGAGGGACTTGATAGTTTGTTCAGAAAATAGATTGTATTACATTTTAGTCTCAGGCAAAGAACCCAATTTAAGCAGAATACCCCTCTTAAGACTTGAAAAATGTACACTTTACAGATTTCTTAGTTGTTAGTTGCTCTAGGTTGTTTAATATGTGAAGAAATAACCTTGTGACATTTATTTTGAGGCAATTAAGGACCCTAATTCGAAAACCACTTTTAGAATACAGATCTTGAAAGTAAAATATTATCAATGAGCTTTCTCAAGATTCTTTACTGAATTGCATCAGTGAAACCCTGAAAGCATTTTGGCCCAGGAAAACGGCATCGTTTGGATCCTTTTTATTTGTATCAGTCTAGTCAAGGGTTTACACCTAAGCTAATACAAATCTACACACATTGTTTGAAAGAAAAAACATAGAAGTAACAATAAGACAAAATGAATATGATCTGTAACAGCATTTGACATTCTTAGAAATGGATGTTTTTGAGAAAATATGACACTTTACTACATTTTAAGTTTGGGGAAGGGAAAGAACTCTAAGTGCGTCTATCGAGGCAATAAGTTGTTAACCTACTTCCTCAACTGCCATGGTGGGATGTGAAGATGAAAAATCAGGAAGAGTGCACGAAACGTTTTAAGCTTCGTGGAAAACGTGTGCTTGAAACTTTTTCCCCCCACAGGAAAAGGTTTTACACATTAAACACTGGGTTCCTGAAGTTCCCTCACTGACAGCTTTACCCTTACCTCTTCTCTCACTGCTTCGGCTGTACATCCACTTAGAAGCACTGTCTCTGTCCACATAGCCATTTGCCCACCCTAGCTTCAAGTTATCAGTTAGTTGGTTTTCTGGCTTCCAAACACTCTATTTGAAAGACTTGTACATGCAGCACTCAACTCAAAAAACGAAATAAACCAAACAGATTCCACCTCTGAGCCCATGAATGAGGAGATAGTTTGAGGGTGCCACCAGAAGTTCATGGAAAAACTACAAGATGACTTTATTTTGGTACAGAAGAATCCAGAGTTCATTCACAATTGGTTTTCACAAACTACATTTTCCGTGAACCATTTGATGGTCTCCCATAATGCTATGCTCTTTACATATTTGAGGTCAGAAAGACTGTCTCCTTTCACATTTGAGCTTCATGAAGTTTTCGGCTCTCATGTCCCTTCTTCTTTCTCATTATATACTGCACTATCCCTCAACAACAGTAATTCCATGAATTGTGAACCTGACAACGCCAGATAGAAGCTGTACCCATAAGGAAAACCATGGCACTGCAGGCAGATAGGAAATTCTCTTACAGGTGAAGTTGAGTCTGTGCAATAACCAGAGACAAGGTGACTAGCACGGCCTACGTTTGCCTATTCTGTACTCACTTTGCTGCCTTCGAAATGCTTTTGATTTTCACTGGTCTCATTTTGGCATAGCAGATCTTTAGCTTCTCCTGAAGAATTGAGGTCCAAGTGGGATGAGCATGTCCTTCTTCTGCACCTGAGGAGCAACACCCATGAAATAAAGATCCGCTTAGAGGTAGATCAGTATATAGTCATCCAATATAGTCCTGGACAAGGAGATGGAGCTTTGTGAAGAAAGTTGGTGATTTACACTCAGGTAAATGAACTGAAAGTGGGACAAGCTATGAATAGAATACATTGCTGCCATGTAAACAGTGAGTCCTAGTTATAACAGGTTAGTAGCAACTCTTTTTTTTTAAAAAAGATTTTTATTGTTGTCGGAAAGCCGGATATACAGAGAGGAGGAGAGACAGACAGGAAGATCTTCCGTCTGATGATTTACTCCCCAAGTGAGCCGCAATGGCTGATACTATGCCAATCCGATGCCGGAAACCAGGAACCTCTTCCGGGTCTCCCACTTGGGTGCAGGGTCCCAAAGCTTTGGGCCGTCCTCGACTGCTTTCCCAGGCCACAAGCAGGGAGCTGGATGGGAAGTGGAGCTGCCGGGATTAGAACCGGCGCCCTTATGGGATCCCGGGGCTTTCAAGGCGAGGACTTTAGCCGCTAGGCCATGCCGCCGGGCCCCAAAAAAAGATTTATTCATTTTTATTACAGAGTCAGATATACAGAGAGGAGGAGAGACAGAGAGGAAGATCTTCTATCTGATGATTCACTCCCCAAGTGAGCCGCAACGGCTGATACTATGCTAATCCGATGCCGGGAACCAGGAACCTCTTCTGGGTCTCCCACGCGGGTGCAGGGTCCCAAAGCTCTGGGCCGTCCTCAACTGCTTTCCCAGGCCACAAGCAGGGAGCTGGATGGGAAGTGGAGCTGCCGGGATTAGAACCGGCGACCATATGGGATCTCGGTGCGTTCAAGGCAAGGACTTTAGCTGCCAGGCCATGCCGCCGGGCCCAGCAGCAACTCTTAAAGCAATGCTTCACTGCTATGGCTAATGGCATACATCAGAAGATGATGTTTTCCTTTTTAAAGACATATTATTTGAAAGGCAGAGTTACAGAGAGAAAGAGAAAGGCAGAGGGAGAGGGGGATCTTCTGTCCACTGGCTCACTCCCCAAATGGCCTGAATGGCCAGAGCTGAGCTGATCTGAAGCCAGGAGCTTCCTCCAGGTCTCCCACACGGGTGTTGGGGCCCAAGACCTTGGATCATCTCCTGCTGTTTTCCCAAGCCGTTTGTAGGGAACTGGATTGGAGTGGAACCACTAAGACACAAATCAGAGCCCATACTGGATACCACTGCCACAGGTGGAAACTTGGCTTACTATGCCGTGGTGCCGGCCCCAGAAAGTATTCTCAACTGGGTTATTCCTTTGGGCTTTCAAAGATACACCTTTAGAGAGCATTACATTTGACAATTTTTTGCTCTACATTTAAAGACATACAAATGTTTGCATTCACTGTTAGCCATTGTAATCAGCACTTGTTCTAACATGGGCTTCTCTTCCAGGCTTTAACAGAACATTTCTTTTATCTTACCTTCAATCTTTGTATCTATCATTGGGAAGCTTTTCTGATGTTCTTCCTTGTTGTTTTTGTCTTCTGGGGAGTTCATAAGTCACAGCACTGTGACTGTCTTTGTAGCGACAGCAGGCACATGTTCTTCTAGAAACTTAAACTTGTTTTCTGTTTATAGTCTGTTTCCTTTCCCAGCGATCCTTGGTCTGCATTTGGGGCAGAGAGAGTCTCTGCTTATATAAACTAACTCACAAACTTAAAAGCACTGTAACTTCTATGGTAAAGATAGGCTGAGATTGGATTATTAACATGTAAAATGCACTCTAAGATTTGATACACGATACAGATTTCAAACTGAGTCCCCAATATCGTGCACATACGCTCACACTTAACAAAGCTTTGTGTTTCAACTTAGGGATCCGAAGAGTTGATCACTGTATTCACAGAAGCTGAGAAGAAATGTGGACTGCATTTACACTAGACACTTCTGTTCATTATCTTAATCTTTACTGAGAGTCAAATGTCATTGTGTGTATGTCAGATGTAAATGCTGAGGTTTGTAAATTAAATGACTTGCCCAAGGACACGCATATAATATATTAAAGGGGTTTCAAATTGAGGTTTATCTGAATCCAAAATCTATGTTACTTTTAGTATGCTAAATTGGTTTTTGCTTGAATATATGTGCTTGGGTATGTAAGAGTTTCTATGTATTTCCTATAACTGGCTTTTAGGAGCCAGTTCATAGGCAATGGGTTCCCAAATATTTGAGAACAGCCTTTCTCATTGTCTTCTCTTCGTATTTTTCCTCATTCAGTTTCACCCTAAAAATATTTATTAGGTACCTACCATGGAGAAGTCATGGCTCTGAGAGCACTGTACCTGCCACACATAACTCAGCTATGACATATATTTATGATTTACCAAAATAATTTTATGCTAAAGTTTGCCTTCCTCACCTGCTTGGTTTTGAAATAATTTCTATTCCTGGGCCTATAGGCTAGCTAGGCAGTCTTAAATGTGATGGGAGGAAACATTTTGCTAACAGAGCAAGTGATATTAATAGCTGTAATTTCTTTTATGTCTTGACTTTCCTTGATGAATCAAGTACTAAATGTCCATGTGATTACCCACAGTTCCTAGCTAGGAAAATGATGTGATTTGTTCACACAGCAGGTGCCAAACTCTGTGGAATTTAGAGTCCATTAAGTCTGTCTCATGTGCCATATTGTTGCCCATGTACAAATACTCCTAATGAAAACTCAGAAATGGGATCATTCCAATCTCGTATGGTCTTGCAAACTATTCATTCTGTCTCTCTCACCTCAAGTCAACCCTCATCTTTCTAAGATAGAAAGGGATTGTGTATGGTAAAATGGGTAGGAACGTGTGTAGGCTCTGGAATCAGACATTAAAGCAAAGTCATCCTTCTTTGTAATTGTGTTTGACCTTGGAGGAGCAGTTTTTGTCTCTTCTGACTTCACTGGTTTATCTTCAGTATGAGGGTGATAATATCCATCTTACAAAAATGTGCATGGTGTGTATGGTAGGCTATTTCAGAAAAAGTGTGGCTATCAGATGCCAGCCTTATGAGAACACAATTTTCATAGTATTTATGGAGAGGCAAATGAAATAGCTGTACCTCTATTTCCCTGTGGTTCAATTTTGATGGGTACACATTGCTATTGGTGAATTGGTTTCATACTGAATTTTCTCCTGCTCCTTTCCTTCTTTATACCTTGCTCTTTTACATTTTTAAAATGTATTGAAAGAGAGGTATGTTTCATCCATTGGCTTACTCTTCAAATACCCCCAACAGCTGAGGCTGGACCAGGCAGAAGTCAAAGAGCTGGGAACTCTGTCTGGATCTCCTATGTGTGTATCAGGGACGCAAGTACCTCAGCCATCACTGTTGCCCTCCAGGGTGCTTTTATGGAATTTAGATATTCCAAAGTGGCATTTAACCACTGTACCCAATGCCTGCCTCATATGTCCCGTTTCTAAGACTCTATTTCAATAAAAAGATAGCCCTTTCCTCTTCCTTCAGGACAACTTTTTATTGTGTGTGTGTGTGTGTGGGGGGGATTCAAGAGTAGGTATCCTTCAGATCCCGTTTGATGATCCTTCTTTTCCCATTTGAGTCATTACTGCCTTCTTCCTCACAAGTCCAATCAGGAAGCTGCCCAGATTGACGAGGGCCCAGAATCTGAGCTGAGAAAGTGGTGGCTCAGAGGTTCCAGGATTAGTGGGAATTCTGAGCATTTTTAGTAGGAAAATAAGTATTTCATGTTTTTTACAAGTCTATTCATGTTTAATGCTACCCATGTAAGCCCTCCTATGTGACATGCACATCCTATTCATACGTCTTTTCTATTCTTCCTCCCTCCCCTTCCCAGCCTCTCATATTAAGTTGTAACACCATTGAGCTCTTCCTTCCTCTCTTTTCCTCTGCCTTAGTTTGTACTTTTCTGGCCTCCCTTCCCCTTTTGGGAGAGGCCATCAAAAGATGAACAGCACCAAATCCAAATGGTAACAGTCAGTCTTGTTTGAAGCTCTGGTCAGTGAGTGTTAGGGTTTGATTACCGTAGTTAGTAGGCACTTAAGAGTCAAGCAGCCTTAATCCTTTATCCATAGCCTGGCTGGAGATGAGTGGAGAGAGTTGTAATTTTATCAGGTGTCTTCCTGCAGGGAGCAGTAGAAAAGAACTGTAGAACTGGATGGTGTTCCAACAGAAAAAAAAAAAAAAAAAAAACAATGAAGGTCCAAGGCTGTGAAAAGGGCAGCAGTGGGTCTTAGGATAAAGCAGCTGAGCAAGCTGTGGAAAGTGGTTCCTGGGATAGGGAGGCAAAAGTAAAAGTGGTGCTCTCAGTCTTTTCCAGTAAAAACCTTGTGGGATACTTTTGTTCTCTAGTTGTATGGCCAAGTTATTATTTTCTTTATTACTAGAAGCCATCCAGGTCAGAGACGAATTTTCCTTTGGGTTCAGCATGGTTTTGCCTTCATTAAAGCAAGAGGATATCTGCCAATGGTGCACTTGGCTGTCATACTTCTTTACCAGCAATGATGGCACAGTTCTATTGCAGCATGGCAGGGAAGGAGCAATTAGGCTTTGAAATATGGGTGGCTCATTATAAGGAAATCACACACAGAGAAAAAAGTATAGAGATGCATACAAGTAGAAAGTGTAATAGTGGTTACTAGAGGCTGGGGAGGGTGGAGAAGTAGGATGGAAAGGGGTTGATTGATGGGTACAATGCTTCCAATTAGAAAGAATAAGTTCTTTCTATAGCACAAAAGGGTGACCGACTACAGTTAACTATAGTGTATTATATATTTCAAAATAGCTAGGAGAGGGTTGTGCCACAAAGAATTGATGTTTGAGCTGATAAATATGCTAATTACCTCAAATTGATCATTACGCAATGTATACACCTCTCAAAATAGCACATTGGACCCTACAAAGTTCCAAAATTATGTGTCAATTCTACACAAGAAAAGTATATAAAGAAATGCAGCTAAACGAAGAGGAAATGTGCAGACACTTGTGGCCCATAGTTTTTGCTACTAGGTAAAATACTGGTCTCTAAAGGGAAGTGATGTGAATTAAAGTGACCCCCATTGTTATAACTGATACCCTACTCATATCATGATTTGATGTTTGATATTGGGGGTGGGGAAATCAGTGGAGTCAAAGAGATCAAGGATCAAACTTAAACTCATTGTGACTTGGAACTCGTCACTTAATCTCTGTAAGCTCAACTTCTCCACCTCCCTCAAAGGACCATCACTCTGGACATGCAAAGCAAGGGCAAATAGCAGGTATTTGTCAGCCAGAAACAACTCTATTCCTTTGGAGGGAGGGAGATTGAAGAGAATATAAGAAAAGAAATTGCTGGGGTTTCTAATGAGGACCATCACCAGATTCAGACTAGCAGTCATTGATCTAACAGATGATTCAAATGAAAGAGGCATAGGCTTGGTGGTGGAAGTTTAGGATTAGAAGCAGTAGGGGAAGTGTCCTGGAGGAAAGAAGCACCAGAGACTATTAGAAGAACCTTCATCTGTCCTAGCTGATGGTCAGAGAAAAGGGTTGGGAAGAGGCCGTTGGAAGCAGGCATTCCTCTGTTGTTTTTGTAAATCAGTGGCACTAGATAACCTACTTGTGTTCTGGTCTGTAGACCAAGTTGAAGACCAGAGTCCAAAATACTCCTTTTGGGACTTTGTGAAACCACAGAATTAGGCAACAGTAATGGCTGCTGCAACAACAGAGGTCTCCAATAAGCTCTCACTTTTCCCATTCCTTTCAGTGGATTTCTTGATTCTAAATTTCGTTTCTCCCAAGGTTGAAAAACAAAATCCTTCTTCCCATAATTTCTGATAAGTGGGCTGGGCAAAGGTCAAGGTTACCTCAGAAAATTTAAAGGCAGTTTTGCGGCAAGAGCATAAGCTTTGAATGACAAACACCAGAGTTCGTTTTCTACCGTATTCATTTACTAGTAGCCTCTCCCAACAGTGAAATGCCTTGTTCAAGGCTGCACAACTTGTAGGGAGTAAAACCATCATTCCAAGTTGTGTGTGGGTCTAGGAGGGCTCTCGGAGCACTTCTCCCTTCCTGGCTGCCACTAGCTGCAGATCCATGACTAAGAGCCACCTTACCAATTTCTGCACTTTGACATTGGTGCCTGAATTGCTCACCTCATTCCCATGCCACTCCCCAGCAATTAGTGGTCTCCACCATTCTTCAGAAACTTTGGAGAGCAGGAAAGAAAGGGGAGGTGGTAGAAAGATTTGAGATCAGGTTGTTAGGCTAAGCTTCCACTTACAATGTTCCTTTCATTAGATTCCTTGCTTCTAAGTTGTTGTTTCTGCTGCCCCACTCCAGCAAAATCATGGGTATTTGGGGTTTATGGTCCTAGTAGACTAGCTTTAAGGTCACCAATTGTTGATATTCATCTTGTCAGTGAACTCACAAAAGTACAAAAGGACACATATGTATAGTTCTTATAATACTATCTGCAATTAAAAATATGATTTGAAGTCATACCCCATCAATAGGAGACCCTTTAAAGAAATCATCTCAGATCCGCAGTCTAGAATGCTATGCAACTGTAGAAAGAAATGAGGCCCCTCAGTAGGTTTCAATGTTGAAGTGTTCCATGATATATTAAGTGTAAAGAATCAAAGCCAAAACACTGTACGTAGTGCTAGCATACACATGAGGAAAAAAAGATACAAATATATGCATTTGTTCATGTGTATTTTTTGACTGATATGGCAAGGAGCTGGTTAAAGTTTGGCCTAACAAGAAAAAGCATCCTATAGCTTTCAACTTCTTTTAATTCACTAACAAACACAGTAATAGTAGGAGGGGAATTTGCAGCTTCAGTCTTTGAAAACCTAGACAGTAGAAAGATCTGGCTTCTCCGTCTTAGAAGGTAGTAGGACTTGGCTAGCCCATGACTTCTCCGGGTCTTAGTGCAGAAGCTCAAAGAAAAACCAGGTCAATTGGCCATGTTAACACTCTTCCTTAGGCACTGATCCTTAGTCAGACACATAGGGAGTATCCTAGCTACGGCACTAGCTCCTACCTCTACCACACACAAGGATCAAGGAACTCACAGAGTGGCAGGCACATGCTCCATGCGTACCCTCATTTAATGAGACAAGCAAATTGAGGCTCAGAGAGGTTAAGTGGTTGGCCTAAGGTCACACAGCTAGTAAGTGCTGGAGCCAGGCTGTCTGTCTCCTGTCATGTCAAAAGGACCCTGGAAAATGTAGAGCCCTCGCTAGGGTGGTGAGTTTGACCTTTCTTAGAGCTTGAAAACACTTCGAGTTTCTGAATCAGCTGTAACCAAATCAAACACTGCAGTGCTGAATTCACTCCTGCAGGCCTTTGTCAGCAAACAGCTTTCTTTCATCACCCCATGCCCTAAGTGAAGACAATAGATGTTCCAGGTTTGGGGGACTGAAAGAATTCAGAAGCAGAAAGCTGGACCCCCAACTGTGTGCATTGAGGGAGTCCAGTTCTCACCTGGGGCAGGATCATCTCCCAACTGGATATGGCCTTCCTAAAGAGCAGCATGAGAAATTAAAATAGAAGAGCCCTGAGCTAGTATCAGGTAGGTAGGGAGGCATATCATGCTGCTTGCATACTCTCTGATTTGGTGAACATTGGAATTTGGCTGTGTAAAAGAGGATGACAAATTGCCCAGAGCTGCATGAATCAAGAATCCACCAAGTCCCAGAGAAGCAGGCACAGCAGGCACTACAGGCTTTAGGGACTTGGGAGGAACATAAACATCACAACAGCAGGTGTACTTGCCTTTTCCCAGTTAAACGGCAGGTGGAGTATTATGGTTGTGTGTGTGTGTGTGTACATATATGTGAAACTGCATTGCATTATAGGCTCTGAGATATTTTATGGACTGTATTTTATAAATATGGAACAAAAGAATTGCTGATTCTCTTCATTTATACGCGCTGTACAAAGGTGCAGGGTTTTCTGGGAGTAATGGATTTCTGGACTTGCTTGTCAGAAAGAATCCAAAACGAAACCATAGGAGGGTTTGCAAAGCTCTAGGGGCTGCCACCGTGTACACAAGCATTCTATGTAAACACTGCGGACAGGATCTGAATGACGTGTACCTTACAATCATGCCTCCTTATTTTGAATAAAGTCAATTGATCTTTGCAGTGATTGAACTCAAGACAATAGACTCCCTAGCAAAATAACGCATTGCCACTACAAACAACAACAACAACAACAACAACAAAAACACACACACACACACACACACACACACACACACACAGGATCTATAGACTAGGAGGCCTGCCTGCAGTGTGTTCTGGTTATAAGAAGCATCAGGCAGTAACAGGGTATTTCAGCACATACAAGGACTTTACAACCCTTCTGAACCTAACTCCATCTGCAGCATCTCAGACATTCCCACAGGAAGATTGCAGGTGGCTCTCATTTTAGGTAACAGCCATGAGCCTGTATAAGTGGTCATGTAGCATAATTTCCCCTAGGGAGTTCCATTGCCTTTTACATACTTTAAAGATAACTTCTTTGGCAACTTATTTTAGCCTCAAAATGGTGTAACATCTTGAAAGTACAAAGCAAGCGTGGAAGAGTCTTAGCTCAGAGAGAAATTTTCAAGTTCTTTGATAAATACACACACATATATATATACACACACATATATATATGCAAGTCACTTAAATAATTTAAGTTTAGAGTGAGAAAGAGTTTAGTTAGAAGATTCCTCTTACCACCTGTTTCAGAGGACTATAAGGAAGAGACAATAGTGAATGTAAAAGCACTCTGTCTGTTGCAAAGTGCTGTATTCATGTGAAGTCTAATTACTCTTCCAGTCAATCTTGGACAGTCACTTAACGAAAACAGAGACCTGCCCTCTCGTCCATCATAAATTACTAGATGTTTAGGAAAATAAGGACTACCATTTGCCTCTTGGAGAGAAGCTTCTAGAATTGGTTTGATTTCATAACTGCTCACAGAATAGCTTTTATTCCTAGCTCTCTGTGGTCTCACTCTACTGAACAAAGTTTGCTTGTGTTGGGATATGCAGTCACTCCGTCTTGTACAAAATAAATGAACAAGGCACTCCTCGTTTCCTTGTCACAGAGAGAGGAAGCGCGAAGTCCACCGGTATTTTGTAATTGCAGGTCCTTGTACAAAGTAGCAGAAAAACACTCAAGCCTCAGATTCGCTTCTTGAAAATCAGAAGTGACATGCAGGCTGATTGTGTTGAAGGGGGTAATGAGATGTTATCTACAGAAGATCAGACTGGAAAACACTGTGCAAGCTCTCTTGGGTGACAGACAAGGGCTTTCTCTCAGACGACTCCTTTTACAAGATGTGTTTGCTTGTTACTTCCAGTTTTGTGCTTGGCCCTTGTTCAGGTTACTAGCCCCCAGCAAGAAACAGTTATTTTCCATACACATATTTTATTGACTGGAAGTAACCCATTGATCGAGTGATTTTTTTTCCAGTTTCTGTTTGTTGATACTGATTGCTTGGGGTTGCTCATTGGATTTGCAAATAAACAATGGCTTCTTTAGCAGTAATTGGGTTAGTAGATACGTTTTTCTTTTCTTTTTTTTTTTTTTTTGTGAAGGAGAGCGGAGTTTAGAGGGAAAAAGACGATAGTTTCTTTGCTTTCTGTGAGATTCAGATTTGATTATTTGTGCAAGTTCAGAGTTGGTGATACAGAGCCTGTGTTTACAATGTAAGAGATCTTATTAGAGATTCTAAACTTTCTCCCTGCTATACTGAAACCACATCAACTTTTTATCCACTCTCAATGTGCTAATATATCTCACATGTCCAGGCTTCTTACACACAAGCTCGGAACTCACAAACTACAGCCTCCTTTGTCAGGGCAGAGCTGTAATTCCCGAAGTGTGAACTGGTTGCCTTTAGGTCACCTTGGCCTGTATACACTTACACATGCACACACACACACACACACACACACACACACACATTTTTGGCTCTAGTAAAACATTTTAAATTTTTTTTGAAATTTTTATTTTTATGGAAAGTCATATATACAGAAAGGAGGAGAGACAGAGAAGATCTTCTGTCTGCTGCTTCACTCCCCAAGCAGCTGCAAAGGCCAGAGCTGAGCCAATCCGAAGCCAGGAGCCAAGAGCTCTTCCGTGTCTCTCATGCGGATGCAGGGTCCCAAGGCTTTGGGCCATTCTTGACTGCTTTCCCAGGCCACAAACAGGGAGCTGGATGGGAAGCGGGGCCGCTGAGATTAGAACCGGCGCCCATATGGGATCCCAGCACACGCAAGACAAGGACTTTAGCTGCTAGGTTACTGCGCCAGGCCCTCTAGTAAATTTTAAAATTTTAATTAGTTGCTAACATTTCAAAATTGTAAAACTTTATATATACACATAAAGTGAGAGAGGAAAAAGAAAACAAACTTTCGGCTTGCCTTGAAAAATGAAATGAGCTACACATTGCTCAGCACTTGCACACGGCTGCTTAGACCTCAGAATCAACTGGGCTTATGCCTTCCATTTCTCCACCCTATCTACTAGATCTTAGCGATTCTCCAGTTAACAATTACCTTTCTATGAGCATTTAATAGACAGCCCTGTGCTTAAAGCATGTGCGTGAAAAGGAGACCAGTTTAATAACATGGGACAAACAAAAGATCATTTTATAATTTGGTATGTATAAACAATGACAGGGGGTATGAATAAAAGGCCATGATCTTGGTAGAACTCATACAAGCCAGAAAGTAAACATTAAGGGCAATGAACATGAAGGTCCTAAGGCGTCTTCAAATAGTTTGCTGAACTGGCATAATATTACATTTGAGTACATGAGTTATCAGTTTCTCCCTCTTCACTTCTCCACTTATGTCTTTGAGACAGGCAATGTACCTGCAGTTTTTTCTAGTTGTCTTATACGCCTATCAAAACATGGAGTCCACAAATAGGAGCTGGGAAAAGATGGATGAAACATACCATCCAATGCTCAATGTATGAAGCCCTCCTTTTCTTGACTGTGACAAATGTCCGGTTGATGTCCTTGGGTGTCATTCATCAGCAGAATATAGGTGAGGGCAGAAACACACAACACTTCTTACGTACCAGGACGGGAACTTAAAGAGTGATGGTTTTTTATTAGGGTCAAGAGAAGGAAGAGAAAAGGAAGAGGCAAGGAAGAAAAGGCCAAGTTTTGCTTATTTCAGTGAATATTTTGAATCACCAGAACCAGAAGACCTGGAGTCCTACGAAATCTGTCTCCTCACTTCATTAAAAACAGGAGGAGGACATAGCTGATTATGGTAGTATGGAAAGTAAGGGTGGATGAAATTAGGAGAAGATAAAATAAAGGGTCACTTGTAGCATTTTGGCTGGTGAACATCAGCTGACAGGTTAAAAAAAGTATCAGTGGATTTTTAAATGTGTGACCCGTGTATGCTTCTTCCCAGATGATATGGAAGTTGTTTTTTGTAGGATGGACATCTAATGTGGGCTAGTTTATGAACTTGGAATTAATAATTTGCTTGTGGTTAATAAAAACCCAGTTTTACCCTCATTATTACCTCATTCAAAGAAATGCTACTGCATATACTCCTATAGATCCTTCTTGCATCTTTTAACTTAGTGAAGTTTACACATTTAAATCTTTTGGGAACAACAGAGCTTACCTACTCCCTAAAACTGGCATTCTATTCCTGCCTTGGTTAACTTTGCCCTCAGTATTCCAGATGGTAATTTGGCTTTTGATCAATCCATACAGGTTGTCAACCTTATTTTGGTGCAAAGGGGGATATAAATTTTTGGATTGAAAAGCCATAACATCTGCTATAGTAGTTTCAGGCTGGGTTTGAAGTGTGTTCATAGTAATGATGACACAATTTATCACATTAATAATGATCTAGTTGGAAACAGCTCCATATCCTCAATATCCACTTCAGAAAATGCTCCTCAATCTCCGTTGATAGACACCTATTGCCACTCTTCCTTTTTCACACCTTCCCTCATACCCTGGGCATCAAACACAAGAGATGGCCTCACTTCTCCATCTTTTTCCTCTTACACAGTACCAACAGTGATTCCTCCCAAAAGCAAAAGTGTAGGCAGGGCTTTTGTTTCTTTCAAAATGAATATTCTGCATGTTCATGCCAGTGTCTTGTCAGGATATATGCTTATGTTCTGTTAATGGTTTTGATGTTACTTTAATTACTATTGTATTGCTATAATTGTATACTGGGTCTATTTAAAGTTGCATTCATTTATTTAAAAGTCAGAGTTATGGAAAGAGAAGAAGAGAGAGTTTTCATCTGCTGGCTCATTGCCCAAATGGCTGTGTTGGTCAATTTGGCTAAGCCAAATTCAGGAGCCAGGAACTTTTTCTACGTCTCCTGCAGGAGTGTCAGGGACCCAAGCATTCCGGCTATCTTCCACTGTTTTTACCCTTGCCATTAGCAGGGAGCTGGATCAGAAGTGGAGTAACTAGTACTCAAACCAGTGTACACACAGGGTTCAGACATCACAAGCGGTGGCTTTATCCACTATACCAGCTCCTACATACTTGGTTTTTTGTTTTTTAATTTTATTTTTGATGATGCTTACATAGTTGAGAAGGATACATGGCCATGTGGACCACTGATTGGGATGGGAAGGGTCAAGGAATAGGAGAAAGTGGATGAGATCATTGTTTCCAATTCTTCTTCCTGTAACTGGGGGGAGTGGGGAGAGAAGGAGGGAAACCACACCCGACATCCCAACTGCCTCAGTACCCAGGAATGAGGGACGGCTACCCAATGTCATCCCAGGGTCCCTGATGTGCAGCATGCTCCGAGGGTACTGCTCAAGTGGTTTCAATTGTTCTGAGATGCTGTTGATTTTGTTGCTCCAAGATTGAGAAAATCTTTCCAAGGTCCATTGATTGAATAGTCCACCTTAGAGTTTCCATTTGACCAAATACTTGATGTCAATGTTTGGCTGGGAGAGTTGTAAAATTCGTTAGATGTCCTCTATAGACGCCAATGACTCGCCATATTCCCCATGTGCATCTGTGTATGCTGTGCACTGTACCATCTTCAGTAACTGAGGAAGCCCAGTTCTGACACATGCACTCCACACTCAGATCACAGATCCTATGGTTCTCCCCATAGTTGGAGTTCTGAGGCTAGTGGTTCAGTGTGAGGGCCCCCAAGGAAACCTCATCTGAGGTGACCACACACCTGATAACTGTGTGTGCCAGCCAGTACAGCGTCCGGTTCAGTCCATCACCCACATAAGCCTACACACACACACACACACACACACACACTGGTGGTTGCAGTTGCTGGGTCAGTTCTGTCTGTAGCCCTGTCATGCTGTGTATGACAGTTTGTGCAGCAGACTGGTCTAGGCTGTCCCACATCCCCTTTAGCTTTTGTATACAACAATGGATGCTACAGACTACCTCAGCCCAACCAACCCCACTATCCAGTCCACACTTACACTAGTGTGTGCTACCACCTGTCCAGCCAGGTTCTCATGCTCACCAGCAGTGGGAACTGTAGTCCATCAGAGGGATGCCCACAGTTTTCTTACTAGACCCACTCCCAGCCCTGGATCTTGCATTTTCCAAGTGGTTCTATTGTCTAGCTTGACAGAACTTGCCTCCATTGCCAGCACTTGGCAGCTGATGCTGCATCAAAGCCCAACCAGTCTGCACTTACTCTGGTTTATGTATGTATCAGTGGATACGGTTGCTTAACCAATCCTGGCTCTCCCCTTAACCCAGCTAACATGCAGGGCAACAGGCATTGTAGCCCTGCCCTGCCTGGTCTGCTCCAGTCTTCATTCTCATGCTCACCAACAGGGGCAGTGGCCCAGCAAGGGCGCCTGCCCTGTTCCCCTACAAGTCTCACTCCCTCCTCCATCGAGTGTTACTTGTTCTGGTGGGTGCTGCAGCCCAGTCTGACATGGTCTGACTCACCTCAGCATTTGCTGGTGTGTGTTGCAGTATGGCCTGGCCCAGGCTGCCCCCAGTTCCAGTTTATGCTGGCAGATGCTGCAGTGTAACCCAACCTGGACTGCCCCAGTCCCTGCCCTAATGTGAGCTGGTGGGTATTGCGGCCAAATCCTGGCTATCCTCATTCCATTCTGGTTCTCAGATCTGCCAGTGGGTGTTATGAACTGGCCCAGCCTGGCCCATCCCCATACCTACCCACACGTATGTTGGCAGGTATTGCAACCTAGCCTGGTCTGAGCTGCTGCCAGCCTTGGTTCTTGCGCTCACCTGCAGGACCTGTGTTCCCCAAGCTCCTCTATCAGGTCTCCTACCATGGCAGATCTTATGCACAGTAGTGGGTCTTTGGCCCAGACTTAGTTCACCTCCTGATGTGGCAGGCAGAGGCCTTGCCCGACCAGCACACACACATTCCAGCTCTTACTGTTGAATGCTACAGCCCAGCCACACCTGCTCCACCCCCAGACCTTGTTCTTGCGTGGTTCAGTGGGTGCTAAGACCTATCCCAGCACATCCTACACCTTATCTGGCTCTTTGGAGCACCAGCAGATGCTGGAACCTAGCCAATCTGGTACACCCCAGACCCAGTCCACACCCATGCCAAGGTATACTGTTGTCATGTCCAGCCCAGCTCACTGCCCCCATTCCGGCTCTCACATGGGAACCACAACCCTGCCAGGTTGTCCCCTTAGCTCCCCAACCAGGCCAGTTGCCAGCCACAGATCTTACACATGTTGCTCTCACCCAGCCCATTCTCTATCATGGACTTTGTCATCAGATGCTGCAGCCTAGCCTGGCCCAGTCCACCTCCAATCCCAACTCTTGCTGGTGGGCGCTGCAGCCTACCCCTGCCCAGTTTACTCCCATCCCTGGCTTTTATGCAAACCTTTAGATGTTATGACCCAGCCCAGCATGGCCCACACCCCTTCCAGGATCCTGCACATGCCAGTGTGTTAAGGTTTGGCCCAGCCCTGCCCAGTGTGCAACCCACTCCAGAATCAACCCACACTCTTCCTGACAAGTGAAGTAGCCTTGTCTGATCTGACCAACACTCAGACCCAAATCAAGTGTTTACCAGCAGGAACTACAGCCCACCGGGGGAGTTTCCCAAATTCCCCTACCAGACCCACTCCCAGTCCCAGATCTCACATGTGCTGGTAGGTGCTAGGCCCTTATCTGGCATAGTCTTCCCCCTTTGTCTTGGCCTTAGTATGTGGTGGTGGATGTTGCAGCCTGGCTCTCCCCACACCCTATGGTGTGCCTATGGGTGCTACAGCTTACACCAATGCAGCCTATTCCCAACCCCAGTACCATGAATGTTGTGGTGTTCCATGATCATGCCTAGCTCAATTCTCCCCTTAGCTCTTGAACAAATGAGCTGGTATGGCAGGCCCACAGGGGTGAACCTCAAAATCCTCCCAGAATCTGCCCCCAGACCTGGTTCTCTCATGTGCTCTTTAGTGTAATGACCCAAGCTAACGTTACCTGTTTCCTCTTCTGACACTCACAGGAGGGTACTGTGATCTAGTTCTGCCAGGTAGGCTCACAGCCCTAGCTGGTGGGTGGTGATCGGCAGCGGTCAATGTTAACTAGCCTAGCTCAGGTCTTCCATATGGATGGGAGAATCGGTTTAACCCAGAAAGTTCCTCTACCTTCCTTCCTCCAAACTGCATTGCCTTACCCCTCTCACTTACCTGCAAGTACTGTGCCCTTGCTGTCCCCCAGAAGTCATTTCTCACCTGTAATGTGTTCCCTCAGTGATGGCCCGCTCCAATACATCCCAATACCCCCTTCCCTAATCAATCCACAGCCCCTGCATCTAGGAGCACATGGGTTCCCCAGCCTGGTCGTCTGGTGGGTGGTGTGCTGGCCTGAAGTCTTGCCTACCCACCTGGGACCCCAGATCCAGTCCTCCAGCATATGTGCCAGCACACTTGGCTACCCCTCTACCAGCTGGGAATCAAGCATATCAGTGAGTCCCAAGCCCAGTCCACCAGCACACGAGGCCAGCATGCCAGTTGGGGCCATTACACCCGTTCCCCTATCCCCACCTTGGACCCAAACACGTATGGGAATTCTCAGGCCCATTCCGCTCTTCTGGCCCCCGGGGCAAGCCCCCAGGCCCTGGAGGCTGAATGAAGGTGCCTAGGTGCCCAACAGAAGGAAAACTATATACTAGGTTTTTAAAATTTATTTTCTGAGTGTTAAGAGAGATTTTATTCTTAACAGGTACAGTTCTATCAAAATAACTAAACTTTCCTCACTCTCCTATCCCACCTTTAATCTCCCTTCCTTCCTTTCATTTTTTTCTTAAATATTTGTAAAGGTAAACTAAGTCTCCTCTATAATCACAGGTTCAATTTAACATTAACCATGATGTTCAACAAGCACATAGTAGCAAGAGCACAGTCCCACAGGAGTGTGAACGAGGCCTGGAAACAACACCAGTATGATAAAACAGGATGGAGTTCCTGGATCCTGGTTTCAGCCTGACTGCAGTATGGCCATTGAGATCCTCTGGGAAGTGAATCAGCAGATGAAGACATCTCTTCTCTGTCTCCTCCTCACCCCTGCCATTCTGCCTTTTAAGTAAGGCATTTAAAAATCATATTATAAGATGTCTATTTAATTTCTATACATTTGCTTATATTCTATATATTAGTTACTACAAATTAGAAAAAGTTACAATATTTGTCCTTTTGGGACTAACTTATTTCACTTAGCATAATGGTTTCCAGTTACATCCATTTTGTTGCAAAAGACAGGATTTTTTTTTTATGGATGAGTAATATTCCACTGTATGATCACAGCACATTTTTCTTTTTCTTTTTTTCTTTTTTAAGATTTTACTGTCATTGAAAAGTCAGATATGCAGAGAGGAGGAGAAACAGAGAGGGAGATCTTCCATCCATTGATTCACTCCCCAAGTGGCTGCAACAGCCGGAGCTGCATTGATCTGAAGCCAGGAGCCAGGAGCTTCATCCGGGTCTCCAAAGCGGGTGCAGGGTCCCAAGGCTTTGGGTCGTCCTTGACTACTTTCCCAGGCCACAAATAGGGAGCTGGATAGGAAGCAGGGCTGCTGGGATTAGAACTGGCACCTATACGGAATCCTGGCGCATTCAAGGCAAGAACTTTGGCCACTAGGCTACCACATCAAGCCCAGTACATTTTTCTTTATGCACTTATCAGTTGATGAACATCTGGGCTGATTCCATATCTCAACTCCTTCATATGCTGATTTCATTTAAGTAAATTTTCAGGAGTGGGCTAGGTTTTAAACATCTTACAGCAGCTGGCTCCCTTACCCTTCTTTTTCAGGGTTTCCTTGTCTCTTCCTACTGGTCTATATTTCAAAGAATTAATAGATAATTCTTAACACTTTTAAATTCACAAAAGAATTAAGTGGAAAGTAAAGCATGTTCCCATATACTCTGTCATCTCCCAATTTTCCCTAATATTAACATCATACATTAGTGCTATATATTTGTTACAACTGATGATCCAGTACTGACACATCACTATTAACTTCATATTTTGCTTTGGGCTTCATTCTTTATGTGGTCAATTCTGTGAGATTTGACATGGATTCACCACTACATCATCTTACAGAATAGCCTCCTCACTGCCCTAAAAAACTTCCTGTACTCCACCTACTCATCCCATTCTAACTCCCACTACATCCCTTGGCAGGAGGAATTTCACTGGGGTTCCCTGAGTTGGCAGTGGGAGTGGGCTTATTGGATGTGGTCTCTGAATAGCTATGCAGAATAGTTTTCTGGGTTTTTCTGTAAGGACAAGCAGCTCTTAGAAGAGGTTGGGAGAATGTAATTCTGTGGATACCTGCCAGTCTGAGCTACAAAGTGTCAGATGGTAAATGGTAGAAAGGATGAAATATCCAACCAAAAGCCAGAAAATGAACTAGTACAGAGATCATAATATGACACAATAAGAACATTAAAGGAAACATGTAAAATTAAGAGAGCAAAATAACTTGGGAACGGGGCAGAACTAATGGGTAGTTTCAGCCATACGGAATTGGAGTAATCATAATTTTGACTTAAATCCTTTTATAGAAATGTATGAATGTGACCACCTGGATATCACAAAAATTTAGTGTGAAGAGATATATAAGAATATATGGCATAGGTGTGAGAAGGTTAGGACGCAGAGAATCAAATGCCATCACTGAGAGTATTTACTATGAACCAAAGAAAGGAAAGAAATAATACACTGTGAAAGCTTAAACAGTTGTTTTCTCAAAGATGACTCATTTTTCATTTCAATGTAATTTCTCCCTTTCCCTGCAGCCTCCTCCCATCCCACAGATCTTATTGTTCTTTTCATTCTGACTCCTGACATCATTCTTGTGCATGTCAGGAATAGGACAATTAATCTTTAAATCTCCTATTAAGTTATCACGATGGCTCAGGTAAATCGTGATTATTCATGAACTGACTTAACAGTTGACATACAGAGGCACTGTCCATGAATATGATGCAATTGGCGGAGGACGAAACAGTATACAGACGAAAGCGGCAAAGAGCTGTTTGAAGTCTCACCTTCAAATGGCTGTTAGAGTCAGGTTTGCTATGTAAAGACTATTAGGTGCCACTATTAGGTGGAGGTGAGTAATTTTCCAAAATGGAAATTTTACATGTTCATCTGTATCCTTTAATGTATAAATGATGGTGAAAATGGTAAGCAAACTCTATGCTTGATTAGGGTCAGTCGATCACGGCAAGTAGTTGGAAAATCTGTGATTGGTCAGATTGCAAGATAGAAAAATAAAAGCGTTATCTTTGGGTTACCTTTTAAAATGTGCTTCCTCCGTTCATGAGATCAAATCATGAGTACTATCAAAGGCCAAGGTAAGGACTTTAAGGTTAATACTGAAAGGGTGGAGAAGAAATTGAAAGCTTGTGGGCAGAAAAGGGTCACTTTGAAAGATTTGAGAGGAAGGCCTTGTCTAAAGTCACAACCCAGAGTCTTCCAGGAAAATCTGCCTTTACTGAACTCTGCTGTTCTCCCTACCACTTGTTCTTTCCTTAGACATGCTCTTCATGTGTTGATGTGTTCATGGCCCTCCATTCTACTGCAAACCACAGATGGGAACCTTCTTCATGGTTATTGGGCTACTTTTCCTAAGAAATCTGAAGCCTATATAATTTTGATCATGGTATCCTAGACCATGAAATGTCTTTTCTGCTTTAACAACTTTATTTTCTTGCCTGATCTTCAGGCCATTTAGAAGAAGCTGAGAACAAGTCCTCCGGGTATCTCATTTTTCCATGTGGCAGAACAAGTTATATGGTTTTGCAATTTGATCCAGTTAGTCAACATTATACTTCTATCTTTCAGAAAATACTGAAGGAAGGACCTTTGCTGAAGAATTGTAGCTCCCTCAAGAGATGGAAACTTCGATATTTTCTGATTCAAGGACAAAAACTCTACTTTGCACACCATCCAGCGGTAATTTATCAACTTAATCTTGTCAATTGGGTTAGTGGGTCAGTGTCAGCAAATGTTTGCCTGGGGAGATGGGACAATAGGTAAAGACATGTTGGCAAGCATTACAGTATAAATTGAAACCTGTTTTTGTGTCAATGTGTCCTTTTTGACATAAATGAGGCATCTTTCTTCTCTCTTTGCGCTTCCCATTGGCCTTCCCTTTCACAGATCCCCTAATCAGTAGATGATTTTATTTTACATTTTACTTTTTTATATTTTATAATTTGCTTTTATTCTACATTTTAAGCAAGTTATGGTTCCAGCAGAAAGTATAGCCTTTAGGGATTGCAAGCTTCCCCAATTACTCAGCCATAGATGTACCATACTAACCTTGTGCTTGTTATGGGTCTTATTGAATGCCCATGTATCATAGGTCTGCTGGAATTCTATATTCATGGGCACCAAGTGACAAAACACAGAGTGAACGTGCACAGTGCACAAATTGTTTCTGCTCATACACAGGAGCACTGCACTGCACTTATAAAATGCAAGCTCAAGGATGAAATTAAGAATTTCAGGATGGCAACAGCAGGTTCGTAAGGCAAGTTTGGGACCCTTCTGATGGCAGTGGATGGCATCTACTGTGACCAATGCATAAGGAGACATAGATCTTAAACTGGATGCAATTAACAACATGATTAAAGTTTACATCACAGGAATAACTATTTGCTCCACTAGGCCCCTATCCCAAATCTCTTTATCTTATGCATTACCCTATCTTTCAATAATTCTACTGACCAACCCAAGCATTCCTACCAATCTATAAAAATGTTTTTGGAAAAAGATCTATTTCAGTTTAGTTTCTTATTTGTCACGTGGTGTATCAGCAAAAAAAAAAAAATCAACCTATCACGTTGTTAGATCAATTGTAGCCTTCAATTTAAATAATTGATTGAATAATAGCTACTGAAAATGCCTGTCTAGGTATTGTGCATGTGGCTCTGCATGTATTTGTTTTTTCAAGTCTTTTTGTCTCATTAACCAGATAACTCCTTGCCCCCTTATATCTTTCTAGTTTGCACACTTCGAAACAATTGATCTGTCTCAAGTAACCTTAGCAGAAAGCAGTTGTAGAAACCTCTGCCACAGTTTTTGTGTAAGTAACGTATGGAATGACTGAGTGGGCAGGGTGGGGACACCTGAGAGGAAGCATTGCCATGCCCACTTGTTGCCTTTTCAGACTTCAGGCTTCCCAAGTCTGTTTTAAGCTGAAAATACTATTATTTTTAAAACATTTTCTACTAGCTCACTGATAAGTAGGAAAAAGTGATATGCCTAATATTTTCTGGGGTCAGCAATGTGTGTGATTATTATGAAAATCAGCCCTGCTGATGGAGAGGATTCAAAAGAATATCATAGGGAGGTTTTCAAGACACTGCTGTTATAAAGAAAATCAGTATAGTTGGATGAAATAGATGAGAACCAAAATCCAAAGCGAAATCTATCCCCATGCTGTGATTACTGATGAGAGTAACTAAAAAAATAAATGAAAAGCAGATTATCTAGAATAGTATTCAAATGCTTGGTGCAGCTGAAATGTCATATATGGATTTGGTCATTCCAAAGAATCCAGCCCAGAACATTCTCAGGAATTTTCTGACCTACCACCCATATCTGTCTCAATCTCAGTGATGGAGATGAAGGCTTTTCTTCACACAAGCAGAAAACTGTTCTTGGCAGACTGCTGCATCCATGGTTGGTTCATGTCTCATCCACCTGTAAAAGGAGATCAGCTGGATCTAAGGAGGAGCTCTTGCTTTCTTTCACTTCTTTTTAATTATATTACATGGACCCGGAGTAAGACTAAATGTTCTGTTGACAGGTACCCAAAATCCTGAAGTCTGAGTGATGAATACTTATTGATTAATTGATTGATATTTCAAAGGAGTTACAGAGGAGAGCCAGAGAGATCCTCCATCTGCTGCCTCATACCCCAAATGGCTGCAATGACTGGAGCTGAGCTGTTCTGAAGCAAGGGGTCAGGAGCTTCTTCTGCATCTCCCACGTGGGTACAGGGTCCCAATAACTTGAGGATTCCTATTTTGCTTTCCCAAGCCAAGCTGAGAGCTGGACAGAAAATGGAGCAGCCAGGACATGAACTGGCAATAATAATTGGAAACTGGCACTTCAAGAGAGAGGATTAGTGCCCTGGCCCTTGCCCCAAAGGCATGGTCGTGAAAAGGCTACAGTCAGGAGACCTGCTTGGTGGAATATGGAGTTACATTGTTGCCAGCATCCCATAAGAGCACCAAGTTCCAGCTGCTCCACATCCAATCCAGCTACCTGCCAGTGTGCCTGGGAAGCTGGAAAGATGGACCCTGCACCCTCTTGGGAGATTGCTAATGGAGTTCCAGGCTCCCAGGTTTAGCCTGGCCCAGCCTGAGCTACTGTGGCCATTTGAGGAGTGAACCAGCAAATGGAATATCTGTTCTCAGATCCCTGTTTCTTTCAGAAAAAGAGGTCAGTGCCAGGTTCTCAGACACTCTATCTTCATTTAAGGCAGTTAACTGACAATATCAAACATTCGCCAGGGAGCTTTATTCACTATGATGTCCAAGAGAGCCTCAAAAACATCAGGGCAGGACTCCCCATTGTGCCTCCCAGTCCACCTTGCCCGCACACTCGCATTCAGTGGCCCAAGGCCTTGCCCTGCCCAGCCCTGTTGGCTCTGAGATCTTCTTGTCCCACCCTCATTACCCCTTGGTCCTGAGGCCCCGACACACTCTGGCTTGCCCCAACCTCTCTACCCTCGCCCTCATTCTTCACCCTGTGCCCAGGGCACACGCGGACCCTGCCTAGCCCTGTCCCCCATCCTTGAGCCCCACCCAACATCTGAGGCCACGCCCCACCCTGTCACGCCACGCCCCCTCTGCCGCCCCCTCATTCTGCACCCTTTGCTCTGGCCCCGCCCCCCAGTTCCCTCCCACATAGGGCCCTTCCAGAGACCTCGGGCAATGTGCATGCCCGAGTGGGCGTGATGGCTGGATAGGGGCGTGGCAAGGAGAGTAGTGGTGCATGGAAGGGGCGGGGCTGCCGAAAGGGGCGTGGCGTGGTAAGTTGTAGGCGGAACTGGTGTAACCATGGCAGTCCACACCTGGCGGCAGAAGGCTCCATTTGCCATTTGCCTCTGAGAAGTTGACTAGATCACACAACAAGCATCTTGTGCAAACGCTGTCGCAGTTCCACGGTAAACCTGACCACCCCCATCCCGCCACACTCAGTCTGAAAGGTGCAAGAGAGTGAAGAGCTCCCCCCGGCATGTCTGAGCACAGGCGGGCCTCTGTGCCGGCCGTTCCTTTCTTCCTTCAACGTGTGTTTATTGAGCACCTGCTGAGCACTAGTCCTTGCTAATCACTGATCCTCGGAGATGGCGATCTAGCAGGAGCGATTTCAGTGCAGTGTAGGAAGGTCCCGAGAGGAGCACGGTGGCGATCGGAACACCAAGCGTCCTGTGGAGTGAGACGCTTGTCATGGGAGATTTTCCACCAGGAAAATCCAACTGCCTTGTTCCTGGGAATCCATGGCCTATGATTCCAGGAGTTCACACAGAGCTCACTACACATTTTCAGACTGACATCCAGTATGGTGGAGTAAGGGCGGACAGACTCCACCAGGCACACCTGCTTGGAACCCCATATAGTATGACTGACTTGGGGTCCTCCATCTCTTCATCTGTAATCTGCACATCTGAAATCCAAAGTCCTCATAAACTTAAACGTTTTGAGTGCCAACATGACGCCATAAGTGGAAAATTCCACACTTGGTGTGGTGGGTCACAGTGAAAACTGAGGTACATGAAAAACATTTATAAGATTACCTTGGAGCTACGTGTATAGGGTGTTTCTAAAACGTCCATGACTTCTGCGTTTACACTTGGGTCCCTCTAACCTCACTATGTCTATGCAATCTTCCAAAACCTGGGAAAATGGGGAAACCTGGACACTTCCTGCCCCCGCCATCTGCATAAGGGCTTCGCAGCCCATGTCTCAGCGACCAGGGCAGTCCTGTGTTGCCAGCCCCTCTTAGTCCATAGCAGCCCAGGCTTTCTGCAATTGTAATTTCCCTGCTTTTCTGTGAACCTGGCTAAATCTAGCCCTCCCCCTCAGCTTTAGGGTTTATGAATCCTAGGTTGAACTGACCAAAGAGAGACTGATTAACATCTCTGAATTCTGTTTTCTCAGAATCTGCTGTGCTTATCTTGGGTTAGGAATTCTGCGTGATTTAGTCATTAAGCCTCAGAACTCCACTATTTTTCCCAGACCATAAGCCTAGAGCTGGATGGGAAGTGGAACAGCTGGGATATGAACTAGCACCCATATGGGATACAGGTGCTAATAGATGGAGGACTAGTCTGTTGAGCCACCATGCTGGCCCCTGAATGATGAATTTACAGGATAATGTTTTTGTCTTCATTCGACAATGAAACCCCAAGTGCTAGGCTAATTAAATTGCAGAGGTACCACATCCAATATTGTGTTGTTTGGATCAGGAATATAGCTGTTTAGCCTATGAAACTGTATCACATAATGCAATGTAATTAATAATAAATATATATATATACAAAGGAATATTATATATATAAAGGAATATTTTATATATATATATATATAAATAAAGGAATATGGTTGTTTTACAGGCTGGCATTGAAGCATAGAGGGCAAAGCTAACACCTGTGATGTTGATATCCCATTTGGGTGCCAACCTGAGTCCCTATTGCTCCACTTCTGATTCACATCCTGCTAACGGCCTTGGAAAATGAGCCAGAAGATGTCCCAAGTACTTGGTCCCCTGCCACCCATGTGTGAGAACCAGGTGAAGCTCCTGGCTCTGCCCTGGCCCAGACCTGGTTATTGTGGCTATTTGCGGAGTGAACCAGCAGGAGGGAGATCTCTTTCCCTCTCTCTCTCTCTCTGTAACTCCCAACTTTTAAGTAAATAAACAATTAAAAAAATAAAGACAGAGAAGTGGCTGTTATCCCAACCCCAACTTTCTTACTCCCATCTACCAGAGACGCATGCTCCGCTACATGTAAAAGGAAAAACCACTTGCATATTGGTGTGGTTTACTCTGACTCCAAGATTTTGGGGACTGGTAGTAAAAAAATATCAGACCATTAAAAACTACAGCAGATTCTATAGTGTTCTGTGCTCTCTTCTGCCCTCTGGGAAAAAGGTCAGTTTCTCCCTGTAATCTAGGTCCGCTAGCCTGTCAGCAAGGCTTTTTCATTGTTCATTTCTGGGATCTTGCACTTTGCAGGATAAAGCAGCTGGAATATTTTGGGGGGGGGGGCTGTCCCTTCCAATAATAGAGAAAGAACTTGATTTTTAAACATTTCACTCTCCCTAGAAACAGTCCCACCTTGATGAAGCATGCATACTTTCACCACTTTAAGTAGTCAGAGTAATAGTATCATTAGGATATTTAAGTAAATTCACCCGAGTAATAGATGCTGCATGGCTTAGAGCTTAAGAGCATGTATTCTGGAATCAAAGAATGTGAATTTCAATTAATTTTTAGCCATGTATTTTCTTTTTACCTGTTGGGTGTAACTTGGCAAGTCAATTAAATCTCTCTACCTTGATTTTTCCTGTCCGTGAAATGGGAAAAAATTTAACAATTTCCATCTCCTGTGATTGTGTTGGAAATTGAAGAAAGTAATACAAATACAGTGCTTTAGTGCTTTAGGATAATTCCTGGCATGTAAAAAGCAACATTCAAGTGTTATTTATTACTCTGATCATTATTATCCTTCTGGATGAATAAAGGCTGTAAGTGACGTGGGAACTTCTGCTCTATTCTGCAGAGAAAGCTTTGGTCGTGCTGGAAAGATCTGTCTAGTTCCTTAGAGACTTTATAGAATTTGTCGGGGTTAGGGGTGGGGAGTTAACTAGTGAGAGCCAACTAACAAAGTGGCGTTTTGTTTAGGTTATCACACCAGAAAGAAAAATCACCCTAGCAGCACCGAATCGAAAAGACATGGAAGAATGGATCAATGTCATAAAGACTGTCCAACAGGGAGAAATCCGTAAGGTAAGAAGCTAGTGGAAAATTCTCACAATTTTTCATCAGAAAGTTGTCTTTTAGTCAAGGGAATGATAAAATGGAAGCCGAATCCATCTGGCACAGAAAGGTAGACAGAGAGCATTAAGACATCTGTTGAGTGTTACATTGATAATTATAATACACTATTTTATTAATATAATTCATTTAGACTTTGCTAAGCATGTAACTTAGATGCCTCTGTATATATCCACTTACTGTGTAGATGTCTTATATGCCCAATAGATTAGGCGTTCAAGAGGTATGCTTGAAACTAACACATGTGCCCTTAAGTTAGGAAAGCTGCAGGTAGCAGTCCTGAGTCTGTAAATGACTTCAGTAACAACTGAGGAAAATGAGGCTCAAAAAGTGAAAGCAATCAGAACAAGGAAAATGTAACCACTTAGTAGTAAAGCCAGGATTCAGACCTAGACTTCGTGACTTGCAACCTTATGTGCTTTATATGTATGTCATTTTGCCCTGTTTTCTGTCTATAAAAAAAAAAAAAATTGGTTGGGAAGAGCAAGGAGCAGTACTCCCCTCCCCAAAGTTTAGCAGCGTTCTTTTTCTCTCTGGAAGAACCCACCTCTGGCTACTGCTCTAAGCAACAAATGGATGCCCTGTTGTCATTCAAACTTTGAATATATTTGTCAATTAGTAGTTATATAAGTTGCAAAAAAGGAAGGAATTTGTGTCAATTATTTGCTTAGAAGAATGTCTAACACAAAGTTGGGGCTCAATAAACATTTTCTGAATTTGTAAATGGATCTCAGGGAACTATGAAGGCCAGAATTTTGAGCAAAGTTTTGCTGTGATGGTCTTGGAGATGAAGAGGAATATGAATCCAGCCTTTAGAAGAACTTGCTGCCTGAAATCATAACCAAGAGTGAAGGATTGTTCCAGGCATTTGGGATATGGCAATTTGGTCAAGATGCAGTTTAGAAATAAAAATAATGTCATTACAAACTTTACCTATTCACTCTCCTATAACTTCTCTACTTTCGACAGTCTCACGACTATACATTGTGCTACCTGTGGTTATAGTGGGGAAATGACAATCTGGCTCCCCTGGGGCCTCTCCGGGTAACATTCAGGCCTCTTTCAGACCTATGATGTATACACTTAATTGAGGTGTCCTTTGCTTAGCATCTGATGAAGGTTTTTATACAAGTTAGCCCTCAGTATTTTCTTCTTTGTTATTTCCTTTCCTGGTGAAGGAGCACACCCCTTCCACCACCTCAAGTGAGCTCATCATGACACAATGGTAGAGGCAGACACAAAGAGTTGTGAATTCTTTGCTCCTCTCCCATGTTCAACCTTACAAACCAATCCATTTGCTTCCCTTGGCTTACTTCTTTTCAAACTAGAGGGCTTCTCATAAATCATAAAAGATAACATATAACGTAATTAATTGTAATAATTACTCCAGGAATACAAACCTACTAGAGAAAATCATCAGAGTTGATGTGCCATTCCTTACTTCATTGAATTAAACAACTAGGTATTAGCTATCCAGCACAAAGTTGAAAGGGAAAAAATGATGTGCCTTTTTACTCTCTTGGAATAGTTGAGTATGAGGGTGTAATCACAATCTTTGTGGAAGCTGCCCTAGGGACCTAAATCTATTAAGAAACACTTTTAGCTGATAGTGAAATGTCTCCCTGCCAGCATCTTAGCAATTCATCATGCTCGAGGCTTAAACAGCCAAATATGCTTTCTCCCACATGTACTTTATCTTGAACAGCCCTTTCTACCCTGTCACCACCAATCCCTGACAAATGGGGTGAGGAAAGATTAATTACGGACTTAGTGGTCTATTAAAGTAGTGACAAAATAATTGAAAAACCTACTGGGCACTAGTCAGTACATGTTAATGAGCCCTACTAGGTGCCCAGTTCTGTGCCATAGAGCTACAAATAAGGTGAAACCTTGGCTCCCTGTCTCTATGAGTATTCTAGGTGGTTGAGGAGACAAGATATACACAAAAGAAATGGTCAAATGACAGTATTCAAGATAAATAGTTTTCAGAGATGCTAAAGGCAACACTTGATTGATTGCCAGATGAATGAAACAGACAATGAAGTGATATGGGAGTTTAGGGGAGGAAGAGAGAGAGATATGGGCTGGAGTCCTCTGGGAAGTGTTGACAGACAATACTTGAGACTCACCTTGAGAAATGGATAAAATTGTATTGTTAACAGGGGAGGCGTACCAGGGAAAGTCCTGAATGAGAGAACTGGTATAGGCATAAGCCAAGACACAGGAAAACAGTATTTGTTGCAGTGTAGGGAGTTCAGAAGTATATCTGGAGAGGTAGATTGGGCTTGAATCTGGAGGATTTTTCAATGCCAACGTAAAGAAGGAGGAAGACTTTGCAATATGATCAAAGTCCAATTTAAGCAGACTTGGATAGGGAGACCTTTACAAATAAATATAGGATGGATTAGATAATGGCAATTTGGAGGAGAGACTAGAGCATAATTCAAACAAAACAGATTGGGGACTTACCCAGAATCAAGATAGGAATGGGGGACAAATAGTAGGCACTGATTGGGTTGGGCGGGGGTTGCAAGTGAGAAATATGTAAGAAGAAGAAGAGAGAGAGGCACAGACAGGCCTCAGTGGGGGGAGACTAGGGGATTCAGATAAATAAGAAGAAAATTGGTAGTATGTTGCTTGTGGGAAGGCTAGATGACAAAGTTAGCTCTTTCTAATGAATTGACATGGAACCATTGACTATGAAAAAAGAAGAGGACTGTGAAAGTCATCTAGACTTCAGATTCTATATTCTAGGGCTTTTTGAGATCATAAATCACGTAGTCTTTATTTAAAGCCCTGCCAAAGACTTGGGGCTAAGTTTCTTGCAAAGAAAAAGGCCATTCAGTGTTCCAAAAGCTCTAAGTCTCAAGAAGTCTTTTCTTGGTCTTTGGCCCAGTAGAAAGCGAACTTTCTAAAACGTACTGTGAACTGCAAGAATGCCATGGGCTGCCTCATGAGCTAGAAACCTCCCTGCCACTGAAAGTATTATAATAAATGTATTCGGGAGGCAGCATTGTGGTATAGCCAGCAAAGCTGCTGCCTGCAACACCTGCATCCCTTTCTTGGCTGCTACACTTCTGATTCAGCTCCCTTCCAATCTACTTGGGAAAGCAACAGAATACGGTTCAAGTGCTTGGGTCCCTGCACCCAAATGGAAGACCCAGCAGAAGTTCCTGGCTTCAGCCTGGCCTAGTATTGGCCCTTGTGATCTTTCAGGAAATAAACCGATGGATGGAAAATCAATCTCTCTCTCTCTCTCTCTCTCTCTCTCTCTCTCTCTCTCTCTCTCCCCCCTCCGTCTCTCTCTGTAACTCTGCTTTTCAAATAAATAGTTCTTTTTAAAAAGGAACAAAAGAAAGATATTCAAATGTGTGCTTATCAGGATATTGTAGGGAAATTTAATTGTTCAGGTGGGCAAAGTAAATGAACTCCAGAATCTAGTTTCAATTTTTTTAAAGATTTATTTCTTTTTATTGGAAAGTCAGATATACAGAGAGGAGAGATAGAGAGGAAGATCTTCCGTCCAATGATTCACTCCCCAAGTGAGCGCAATGGCCAGAGCTGAGCCGATCTGAAGCCAGAAGCCTGGAACTTCTTCCGGGTCTCCCACGCAGGTGCAGGGTTCCAGGGCTTTGGGCTGTCCTCGACTGCTTTCCCAGGCCACGAGCAGGAGCTGGATGGGAAGCGGGGCTGCTGGGATTAGAACCGGCGCCCATATGGGATCCCTGCACGTTCAAGGTGAGGACTTTCGCCACTACGCTATCGCACTGGGTCCCTCTAGTTTCAAATTTAAAATATTGAACTTGAAATGTTTATCATTGTAGTATTTCATTTAATAAATAAGAGATATGCTGTTGAATTTTCTTAAATCAGTTCAATTTGGCGGATTTGAGATCCTAGCTCTTCTTAATTGATGCTCTTAGAAGGACACCTTGAATTTATTTATACCTAATTTATTCTCTTCTTTCACTTCTCTAACCCCCATCCTCTGTATTTAAGGGTGAGAACACTAACATGAACAGGTAAATTGTAGTAATTAAAAATCTTATTTAGGGTGACCAAATGTCTCTTTAGCTCATGGATAATGTCTCCATGGCTAGTGGCTTACTCAGAGTTAACCAGTGTAAATTTGTCCCAGCACAACTATTAATAGCTTGCCATTTTAATGTTGAAAGTATGCTGATTTCAACAATATGGCTTATCCTACCAATGGCCAACCTGAGACATCATGACTTTTTTCTATAGTTGCTGAAATTTTCATGAAAGTGAGCAGCTGAGTTCATGTTATAGCCCAAACTAATGAATGATTTGGGGTCACCAAATTTTTTTTTCATCATTTCAGCCATCCAAGCAAGATACGTTTAGGGATATTTAGAAGGTTTTTCTACTTTATGGGATGCTTCACCTGAGAATTTTGTGCACTTTGCAGACATTTAGCACGATTAAGTCCTTACATTTCAATAATGCCTTCGAGATTTAGAAAACTCCTACATTAACAACAAGTTGACAAATAATGAATGTACTTATTAGAGTTCTAGGTATGATGGAAAATATTCAAGAAATGGGAAAGCAAAGAACAACGATGCCTTAGTTTGCTCTGCCATAATAAAAATACCATAGAGTGGAAGGCTTAAAAAATACTTCTCACACCTCTGGGAGCTATGGAGTTCAATGTCAAGTTAACAAAAGAAATGTCTTGTGACAACCTGCCTCCTGTTTTGCAGTTGGTCATCTTCTGATTTATTGTCCTCATATGACAGAAAATGGAACAAGAGGCTCCCTGGATCCCTTTTCTACAAGGAACACTAATCTTATCCATCAAGACTCTATACTGGGCCCAGAGCAACAGCCTAGTGGCTAAGTTCTCGCCTTGCATGATCCGGGATCCCATATGGACACTGGTTCATATTCCAGCTGCTCTACTTCCCATTGACTTGTGGCTTGGGAAAGCAGTAGAGGATGGTCCAAAGCCTTGGGGCCCTGAACCTGTGTGGGAAACCAAGGAGAAGTTTCTGGCTCCTGGCTTCAGATGAGCTAGCTCCAGCCATTGTAGACACTTGGGGAGCGAACCAGCAGATGGAAGATCTTTCTCTCTGTCTTTCCTTCTTTTTGTGTATCTACCTTTCCAATAAAAAAATCTTAAAATAAATAAATAAATAAATAAATAAATAAATAAATAAATAATTTAGACTACCAACATGTGAATTTGAAAGGGACACAAGCAGTTCATTGTAATTCACCTCTGACGTCCTAAAATTCATGTCTTCCCAAAGTACATTTATTCTATCCAAAGAACTCCAGAAACCTTAACTAATTTCATCCCTAACCCTAAAGGCCAAAGTACCCACACTAAAGGCCCAAGTAGCCCACATAAATACGCTATTCAAATCAAATATGAAGAAGACATCCTGAAGCAGAATTCTACAGCTGTGAATCTGTGTAATCAAACAAGTTGTGTATTTCCAAAATGCAAGGGTGGAGAGGCACAGGCTAGAGCATTCTAAAAGGGAGAAGTAGGGAAGAAAGAAAGGATGATGAGCCCTGAGCAAGCCTGAACTATAGCAACACAATCTCCGTACGTTCTTCTTTTTTTTTTTTTAATTTTTTTTAAATTATTTATTATTTTTACTTCATTAATTACATTGTATCGTACGTTCTTAAGGCTTGAAAATAATCCTGTTTTTCTCCTTGCTGTCTTTCAAACACACTAGGGTGGCAATGTCCCCTGCCCCTTTTTTCCACTGGCCTAACAGGACAGCAGGACAATGCCTATACTGTGGTTCTCCAGTGGGCTCCATCAATGTCAATGTCATGGTTATCTGCTGGGGCAAAAGTCACATGATGTCTCCATATGACATGCAACTGAATGGCTCCATCTTTGCAACTCTGCTGGACATTGATCTCATCCTTTCAAATAGAGGGAGATGCAACCCCGCCCCTCATGCCTGTATACCCTGGGCCTATGGTAGAAGTGTGATGTTATCATTTGATCTACGGTCTACCACAAGGTGGCATGATTAAATCAAGCTAATTAACATTAACCTGTCACTTTTAATGGTGAGGCTTTTGAAATATATTCTGATATTCTGAAATATGTAATGCATTGTTTCAACTATAATCATCCTGCTGGGCAATATATCTCCAAATGTTTTCCTCTGTATCTGAAACTTTGGTCAACGATTGTGCTTTGCCTCTTTTGCCTTGTACTTCCCACTTGTATGAGTTCAACTTAGAGTTCACATACATTTTTTCTTTCTGTGCCTGAGTTAATTCACTTAACATGGTAACCTCCAGATTCACCCATGACAAGATTTTCCACTTCTTAAAGGCTGCATAATATTCCACTGTAGGGATATACTATATTTTCTTTACCTAGTCATTTGTTTTTGGACACATAGTGCGCTTTCATAGCTAAGCTACCATGAACAATACTGTAATGAACCTAGCAGCACAGATATCCCTTTGACATACTGATTTCAATTCCACTGAATAAATACCCAGGAGTGGAAATACTGCTTTATTTGATAGTACTAATATTTTTTGTTTTGCTGAGCCACATATAGTTTTCCATAATAACTGTGCTATTTTATATTCCTACCAATAATTTTGCTAAGGTTCCTCATTTCTGCATCCTTTTTAATGCTTGCTATGTTTGCCTTTTTTGATAAACATGGTATGTCATTGTGGTTTACATTTGCATTTCTTTATTACTATATTGGTCAGATTTTTTTATTGTGTCTGCTCTGCTAGTGATTTTGGTAGTGTTAGGTGTCTTCATGATGTTTATTTCTAATGTAGAACTCCAAAATTTGTTGTAAGGCTGGGCTGGTGGCGATGAACCCTCTTTTTACTTATCTGGGAAATAGCTTATGTTCCCCTCATTTCTAAAGGATAGCTTTGCTGTATATAAAACTCTTGGTTACCTCTTTTTTTTCTTTTAAGACTTTAAATGTATTATTCCACCATCTTGAATACTGTAGGGTTTCTGCTGAGAAGTCTACTGTTCATATAATTGATTTTTCTTTATATCTAGCATGATACTTTTCTCATAGTCTCTTTAGGATTTTCTCCTCGTTTTTAACTTTGGATGATTTAACTACAATGTGTCTTGGAAAGGATCTTTTTTCATGTGAGTCTTCCTGGGATCCTTTCAGCTTTCTGTGTCTAGATGTCTCTCTTTCGAGGTTTGGAAAGTTTTTAGTTATTATTTTATTTAGTAGGTTCTCAATGCTTTTTACCTTTTCCAGGAATCCCTAAAATATGAATATTTTGTCACTTATTTTATCCCATATTTCACACTGACTCTGTTCATTTTTTAAATTTATTTTATTTTTATGTTTGTCTGACTGGATTATTTCAAATGTCTTGTCCTCCAGGAATTCTTTCCTCCACTTGTTCCATTCTGCTGAAGAAGCTCTCAATTGCATTTTTTTTTTTTTGCTTTGTTAGTGGAAACTCTCAGCTGAAGCTCCTAAATTTATGCTCAGTTTATTGAGTTTTATCTTTTTAGTGTATTTCTCATTCATATCACCTGCTGTTTTCCTCATTTCTTTAAACTACATTTTATTGTTTCCTTTGGCTTAATATTTCAAGCTCTATTTCATGAATTTTATAAATTTGCTTCAGATCAGGATCTGTGTATGGAGAACTACTGCATTCTTTTAGAGGTGTCATGCCTCCTTGCTTCTTCATGTTTCCTATGCTGCTACACTGGCGTCTGTGCATCTGGTGAAACAGTCCCTTGTTCATGTAGCAGATTTCATCAGAAAAGAGTTTACAGTTTAGTTGGAGTGCCGGATATCACTTGTTTTATTATTTTAGCTTTGGTTCTACTTGAGCCCAGAAGTGTACCTTTCGAGAGATTTCTTTTGTTTTAATTGGGGTCAGCCATTTCTATAAATGACACAGTTTTCCAGCCTGCAGAAGTTTATGGAGGTAAAAGTTGGACTTTGAGGAAGAATGAATTTCCTAGGATGTGTGTCTTTAGTCACTAGAGAGTTGTTTGACAATAATGCAACAGTTTGTAATAAGCAGAGTGTCATTCTTGGTGCCAAGAGATACCAAACATGCTGTCCCTGTTGTCCCTCAACACAAGCCTGAGAGACCATGGGTGTTGTGGCACCAATATCTGTAGCTCTAGGACTATGTGGACAGGAACACCCCCAAGTGCTTTGGAATGGTGTGATTGATGCTCGGGCTTAGAGTACCAACATCTGTAGTCCCAAAACTGAGAAATGTGTAGGGGACCTTTCTCTGGTTCTGCAGGGTGACTAAAAGACACTGGAGATTTTGCACTGGCCAGTATAATTCTAAAGAGGTGGAATGCAGGCACATTCTACCCTGGGTTTCATTGGGTGTATTCCAGTGAGTCTAATTATCACAGTCCTGGTACTGCAAGGTGCAGTGGAGTCATTACCCAGATCTCTTAGGGTGAAAGTTGGATATCGGAAGTGGCAAGACCCTGTGCCTGAAGCAGAGCAATTCAGAAATAGCTCTCCAGATATCACAAGAATATGAACTTACAGCACTAACATCGGCAGTTGCAGTTCTGCAAGACACAGATGGAAATACCACCAATTTCTATCTGGCATGTGAGGGTGATATTGGGGTTGGTTCCCTGAGCTTCCCACATCATGGTCTAGGAGGTACAGAGGGAACTTCCTCAGGCCAGGTTCAGATTTTTAAAAGTATATAATTATTTTTATTTAAAAGGCAAATTTATGGAGAGAAGGACACACACGCACACACAGATTTTTGATCTGCTGGTTCACTCCACAAATGGCCACAATAGCCAGAGTTGAGTTGATCTGCAGCTGGGGACCAGGAGCCTCTTCTGACTCTCTTACATGGGTGCACGGTCCCAACGTTTTGGGCCACCAAACTCTTTTGAAAGAACTTCAGAAAAATTGTTATTATTTCTTTAAATGTTTTGAGGAACTAAGAAATGAAGTTTTCAAATCTTGGAGTTTGCCTTGATGCCAGATACTTTTTTAGTCATTCAGTCTCCTTACTCATCAATCTGGTCATATTTTCTAGTTCTTCATGACTCAGTCCTGGTACTTCACATGTGTCTTGGAATTTGTGCATTTTGCCTAAGTTATCTACTTTGTTACTGTATAATTGTTCCTCATAGTTTCTTAATGAATCTCTGTATTTGATTATATAATTTGTGATGTATCTTCTTTCATTTCTGATCTTATTTGAGTTTTTTTAAACCCTGATTGGTGTAGCTAAGGATTTGCCAATTTTATCTTTTCAAAAATATGGCTCTTAATTTCATTGATTTTTATAGTTTCCTGGTCTCTATTTCCTTTATCTCTGTGTTGATCTTTTAAAATTTCTTCTGGTAACATTGAGGTTAATTTCTTTCTATTATGAATTTATTTATTTGTGACCTTGTGTCTTTTTTATATAAACAATTATCACTACAAGTTTACCTCTCTCTTTTTTTATTATTATTATTATTATTCGCTTTTTTGAAGAAGTTTTCTTATTAATACTATCTTTGCTGTGTACATGAAGTTTAGGTATGTTTTCTTTCTACCTCCATTTTCTTCGATGTAGTTTACATTTCCCTTTTTATTTTTCTGTTTTTCATTGACTGTCTAGGAACTGGTTGTTCGATTTCCCCATAATTTTCTATTTTTAATACTTTCCCTACTTCTGACTTCTAGTTTCATTCCATTGGGATTTGAAAACGTACTTGATATGATTTCAATCCTCTTTAAACTGTTAGTATTTGTTTTGTTGCCTAACATATGATCTATTCTGGAGAATATTCCATATGCACTTGATAAGGATGTGTATTCTGCTGCTGTTGGATAGAATATTTTATTTATATCTATTAGGAATATAATTCAGGTCCAGTGTTAGTTGATGTTAGGTAAATAATCTGTCCATTGTTGAAAATGGATATTGGGGCTCTCCACTTTTAAAATATTGCACTCTATCTCCTTCTTGTCATTTATTTTATTATTTACGTGTGATAAGTGCACACATTTTTAAGATTCACTCATTTATTCATTCAGTTGTTCATTTGAAAGCAAACAGAGAAAGGTAAAAACAGATCCTTCATTTGCCGGTTACTTGCCTCAAAAGGCTGGAACAGTCAGGTCTGGGTCAGATCAAAACCAGAAGTCAGGAACTCCATGTGGATCTCCCACACGATTGATATGTTCTTGAAAACTTGGGCTGTGTTCCATTGCCTTCCCATTTGAATCAGCAGGAAGCGAGATCACCAGTGGAGTGGCTGGGACATGAGCTGGCATTCATATGGGAAGTTGGCATCACAAGCAGAAACTTAGCATGCTGTGCCACTACACCAGTTCTAAGTGCATAAATTTTTTTTTAAATTTTGTGTTTTCTTGTATAAATAATTCCTTTATCACTATATAATGCTTTTTTGTTTCTTTTTATAGTTTTTGAAAAAAGTTCTATCTTGTCTAACTACCTACAATGTTTTTCAGTTTCCATTTGCATAGAGTATCTTTTTTTATTCCTTCATTTTCTTTCTTCTTTTATTATTACTTTTATCATTTTATGATACAGTTCCATAGGCCCTGGGATTTCCCTTACCCCTACCTCATGTCCCCTCCTCTCCCTCCACCCTACACTGAGTTCCCCTATATTATTACTATAGTATAGTTCTTCATAAACAGTCATATGTCCATCATTGCAGGCATGGACAATGGCAGAGAGTCCAGCATCCTATTCTCAATATAGTTTAACAGTTTCATTGGGAGTCCATCTTTGATATGGATGTAGAGATACATACTACATTGTATCCTCATATCTCCATATGATAGTCTCCATTACACAGTTATTATACATCCCCTTGAATGAAAAGCCATAATACAAAATCAACAACAGGAAGAAAAATAGAAACATTCAATGCCATGAAGTTAAATGACATGCTACTGAATGACTAATGTGTCACTGAAGAACTGAAAAGGAAAATCAAGAACCCGCTTGAAGAAAATGATGCTACTATATGATCTATGAGTCATTGAAGAATTTAATGAGAAAAAATGTTTTGAAGAAATGAAGCTAAAAACAAAAATATCAAAATCCATGAGCTACATAGTTTCCACTGATCTTTGTTGGTGAGATGTGTTTCCTGTAGGCAACAAATAGATGGGTTTTGTTTTTTTAATCCAGCCTACTAATCTATGACATTTAAATGATGAATTTAAGCCATTTACATTCATGGTTAATATAAATAGGTGGTAATTTGGTCCTGTCATTTTAGCAATGGGTTGTTCATTAATTTACTCTTCTGTTGTTATTTTACTGGGATGTTCTTCACATTTGCCTTTGGTTTTAGTGGGTGCTATTTCTCTTCCTGTAGAGAGAACATCTTTAAGTATCATTTGTAGGGCAGGTTTGAAAGAGGCATACTCTTTTCTTTACTGTGGAAGAATTTAATTTCCTTTTCAAAGACAAAGGAAAGCTTTCCTGGGTATATTATCCTGGGCCAACAATTTTTTGCTTTTAGAATCTGGAATATGTTACTCCATTCTCTCCTGGCCTGTAGAATTTCCTGTGAGAGGTCAGCACTGAATTTAATCACCATTCCTCTATATGTCAGTTGATTTTTTTCATGTCCACATTTAAGGATCTTTTCCTTATGTTTGATTGAAGAGAGCTTGATGATCATGTACAGTTGTGAAGATCATTTTTGGTCAACCTTGTTGGGAGTTCTGTGCCCCTCCTGGATGTTGTTTCCCAATTCTTTCTCTAGATTAGGGAAATTTTCCCTTATTATTAGAATTCCCTTATTATTTATTAAAAATATTAGTAAACCCAGCTTCTCTTTCTGCAACTTCTGGGACTCCCATGACTGTTACATTTGGCCTTTTAATAGTGTTTCTTACTTCTTGAATACTTTTTTTTTTAGCCTGACCCAGCTCTGCTTGTTTATTTGTTTATTGTTTCCCCATTGTGACAAAAAAAATATCTCCCAATTCTGAGACTCTTTCTTCTGTATCCTTCATTCTATTATTGAGAGTTTCCACTAAGTTTTCAATTTGCTCTATTGCATCCTTGGTTCTCAATAATCTGGCTTGATTTTGTTTCAGTGCTCCTATTTCCTGGGTGACATACTCCTTATTTTACTTGAACTTCTGTATGTGCTTCTCATTGTTGATAAGAAGCTTTATAGTGAGTTTTTTGAGTTCTGTATCCCCCATTTTCTCAATATCTTACTCAGTTAACTCTGAAGTTGACAAAGACTTTTGTTCCTTTGCAGGGGAGTCTTCAGTAATATTTATTGTACCTCTGTCTCTCCTTTTGCTCTTGGTCATTTACTTCTGTTATCAGATTCGTCTCCTTAGGGCAGGTTTCTAAGCTGTATCACCCACAAGTCTACCATTTGATTTTGCTTATTGCAGTTGATACCGGATTCTTTGTTTGCAGTCACTTATGCCACTCCTTCCAGCAAGTTTCAGGTCTGGGCTCTTATCATGGTCTTCTTGCTTACCAGTGTCCACATCCTGTGATCTGTGCTGAGGCAGCACTGTTGTCTGTACAATCTTTCTCCCACTTCCAGTTTGAGCAGTTCCCAAGATTAGGGAGAAATCCAGATGTCCTAAATAACTAGGTTGCTGTTAGTGCTGATCTTGCCGGAACTTGTTGGACATTAAGACTGAGGGCCACACGGACCTATTTTGACTTGTACGATAGGAAAGTCGGTATTATTTTCCCTGGCTGCTGGTGGAGTTCCGCCTGCTGGTGGAGTTCCGGCTGCTGGTGGAGTTCAGATTGCTGCTCGCTGACTGCCACTGTGATATCTGATCACTGCAACACCACACCATCGTCTCCGTTGTCTCTGCTGCTTTCTCAGGTCTTCAGTCTCCAGGTGCTGCTCTGCCGTTGGTCTGTCCTCTCCTATTTCCTGGAATGTGCTCTCTCTGCTTTACCCTGGCTAATGTTTCTCCTTCTGTTTAAACGTGTCCTTACCCTATTCCGCCATCTTGATTCTCCTCCTCTTTATCCCTTCATCTTCAATCACTGTGTATTTTTATGAGTAAATTGAATCTTATAGGTATCGTTGAATTTAGCTTTTACATTGTCTCAGTCATTCCATGTCTTTTTTATTGGAGAATATCATACACTTACATTTAAAGTAGCTATTAGTAAATAAAGACTTGCTACTGTCATTTTATAATTTTTTCTGAGTATTTTTCTTTTCTTGATATCTTTCTCTATAGTTCGATGATTTCCTGTAATTATATGGTTTGAATTCTTTATTTTTATATATTTTTTGTAATTCCTATGGATTTTATTTTGTTGAGTACAATGAGGCTTATTTGAAAATCAGAATGACACAGAGAGAGCTCTTCTGTCTACCGGTTCACTCCCCAAGTGGCCACAATGGTCAGGGCTGGTCCAGACCCAAGTCAGGAGCCCGGAACTCCATCTTCCTTATGGGTGGAGTGACAGGGACTCAAACTCTTGAGCCTTCTTCCACTGTATTTCAAGATACATTGTCAGAGAGCTGGACTGAAAGTGTAGCATTTAGCATCTGGATCAGCACTCTGATATGGGATGCAGTTGTATAAGAAGTAGTCAAATCCAGGAGCTTCTTTCAGGTCTCCTATGTGGATGACAGGGTCTGAAACATTGGAACCATCTTCCACTACCTTTCCTAGGCCATCAGCAGGGAACTGGATTAAAAGTGGAGAAACTGGTACTTGAACTAGCTCACCTGCAGAATGTTAAAGTTGAAGGCAGCAGGTTAACTAACTATACCACAAGCCTCCTCTTACCATGTGGTGTTGTGTTATCAGTTATGTGACCCAAAGGAGTATTTCAGCCTGATTTCCAACTTCTAAGTTATTCATGGTGGTATTCTTTTCAGGAGAAAACTGTTAGTTGAATTTTTTGTTTGAGGGGGCAGGAATTCAGATAACTCCTATTCCTTCATCTTTCTTTTCAAATTTTTTTTTTAATTTCTATTTTTCATGATACAGTTCCATAGGCTGAGGGGTTACTCCTCAGCCATTAAAAGAATGAAATTCTACCATTTGCAACGAAATAGTCCCTTAGAGACCATTACGCTTAATGAAATAAGCCAATCACCAAAGGACAAATATCGTATATTCTTTCTGATATAAGGGAATCTTCCTGCAAAATACAGGAGCAGTAGATACAGAGATAAGCATGTATGTACATATATTAATCTAGAGGATTTGTATAATGGAGGCAAGTGTACCATGAAGTGGAGATACATTATAGTACGCATCTCGACTTTTGAATAAAAGATGGATTCCCAATGAAGTTGTTAAATTTATCTTGACAATAGGATGCCACTATTATCTATATATATGATGTCAGGGTACGCTTAATTAGCAGAATGATGGACTTGTGACTGTTGCTGAAGGAGTATACTATAGTAATAATATAGGGTGAAACAGTGTTGGGACTGGGGGTAAAAGAGGAGGGTAGAAGGGAAATCCCTTAGCCTCCAAATTTCTGGTATCACACTTCTTACACTTTACTCAAAGCCACCAGGGGGAACCAAATGTCCTTAACTGAATATATTACTATCACACACAAGTTCTAGCTTACACAAAACACTAGAACAAGTACAAGTATAATAAAGCCACATTGTCACTTGATTATAAAGATCACCTTTTTTTCTATTGTCCAACAATGTGTTCCTTTATTCCATTTGAGTTCACATTCAAATAGCCTTTTCTTTCCATATTTTCATTAAGATCTTGTTTGTGATTACTTATGTATTCTCAAAAAAAAAAAAAAAACCCAGCAGGTTGTCTCTTTAGCCCTTCTCTCACTATAATGGACTTTAAAATTCTATTCATGGCAATCTAGACATTTTCTAGCATGCACCTGAAAAGCTTCCCATCTATTACCCATTGTCTAGTCACAACAAGGCTTCCATAGTTTGAGTTATATTGTACAGCAATACCATCACTTGTTTGTGCCAATTCCTACTTGACTTGGTTTGGAATGTAATTTTTTAACTACAGACTGGGTGGTTTAAGGAGGCAACACTTTTTTCTTATGTTTGAAGGCTGCTGTAGCCAAGACAAATGCAGTAGCCGATTCATTATCTGGTGAGGCTCCACTTCCTTGTAGCCATTTTCTTCTGTCCTCCTGTCCTACAGAATCTCTTCCATAAACAGCCCTAATTCCATTCGTGAGGGGTGCATTTTCATGACCTAATCTCTCCTCAAAGTCTCTTCCTCTTACTACTGTCACATTTAGTGTTAAAATCTCAGCATGTAAATTTGGCAGTGGAGGATTGGATGTGAGCATTTTAATACATTTCAAGTGAAGTATTTGATGGGTGCAATGGATTGTACGTGAATATATTTACCTAAGTGCATTAGAGAGGATAAAGACCAAACATAAAGACCAGATGACCACACACTAATGGCTTTAAGTCAAATTGCCTTCCTTTGCATAAAGAGATCAGTGGTTTGTGTCATTGCATGTTTTTTTTATTATTATTTTGTGTAAACAAGTACAAAGGCCTGTATGACAGACTATTAGTTTCCTAGTGCTAGAGTAACAAACCCCATAAATCTGGTGGCTTAAAACAACAGAAATGTATCATCATGGTCCTGGTGGCTGGAAATCGGAAAGAGTCAGCAGGGATATGATTGCTATGAAGGCTTTAGCAGCGAAGCATTATTGTTCTTTAGCTTTCAAATGCATCACTCTCATTTCTGAGCCTCTCAGCAGTCTTACTAGCCTCTGATCCACCTTGAAAGCCATTCTTTCATTTTCCTGAAGATGTTTACACACATTTACAGCTGAGTAGTTTTATCAGTCTGTTTCATACTTGTAGAATAATAGAAGTTTGACAAAATTTCATTTTCTTCCTATCTGTCCCTTTTGAATTCAAGCTGACAGTTTCCTGCTCAGACAGTTCGTTGAATGCATGTGTCTCCCACCTACTCGCTCCAGCAAAAGTTTTTTCAGTCATACTCTTGATATTCTGTCCAGAGAACACTCTTCTATATTTTGTAGTATGGTGATAATTTGCCAAATCTTTAAGTTCTGCTGACTTTTCATTTAGTAGCTCTGCTGTGGGCTACATTGGTCAATGTACCCCCAATTATGTTGAAGTCCTAACCTAGCCTAATATTGTATTTGAAGATAGAACCTTTAGGAGGTAATTAATGCTAAATGAGACTAAAAGAGTTGGGCCTAACCCAACAGAACTGGTTACCCTACTAGAAGTGGAAAAGGGAGATCTTCCTCTATCAACATGGACATATTGAGTAAAGCCATGTGAGAACACAGTGAGAAGCTGGCATTTGAATGCCAGGGACAAACTCATTAGGACATGTATTGGTTGACAGACACTTTAATCTTGGACATCTCTGCTCTAAACTGCGAAAAATAGAGTTCTGTTGTTTAAGCCACTCAATCTGTAATAATTTGATACATCAGCCCAAATGCAATAACACAAGTTTCCTCTTAATGCATCTTTTTTCTCACATTTTACTATAAACATCAGAAGAAATCAAGCCACTCTTTCCATACTTTAGAAATATTTTCAGCTAAATACTCAATTTTATAACACATTAAATTGCTTTCTACCAAACAGTACAACAAAATTTAAAAATGTCTGATATGTTATAAAAAGGATCACTTGCTCCAATTCCTCATTTCTATCTGAGGCCTTACCAGAAACAACTTTACTTTACTGTCCATATTTATAGCAACATTCTGCTCAAACTAAGATAGATTTTTTTTTCTATCAGTTGCCTCAAAATCCCTCCAGACTTTATACACAACACAATCTCAAAGCCACTCCCATATTTTTAGATTCCTGTTAAGGAAGCACCCAATTTCCATTACCAAAATCTGTGTGAGTTTCCTAAATGTGGCACAAATAACCACATACAAAGTGGATTTGAAGAAAAATAACTTATTCTTTCATAGTTTTGGAGTCTAGAGATTTAAAATCAAGGTATTGGTGGGCTCATGCTATCTCTAAGGGTCTTTGAAAGATCCTTCTTTGCCTCTATCTAGATTCTGGTGATTACAAACAAACATTGACATCCCTTGGCTTGCAGATGTACCACAGTGGCATCTGTCTCCACTGTCACAGGATATTCTCTGTTTCTGTGTGCTCTGTATCTTCACAAGGTATGCTCCCTGTGTGTGGCAGTATCCAAATTTCCTTCTCCTTGTAAGATTCCCAGTCATCCTATTAGAATCTACTCTTACCTAGTATGATCTCATGTTAACTTGATCATATCTATGATCATCCTATTTCCAATTAAGGTCATATTCATAAGTGCCTGAGGTTTGGTCTTGAGCAAAGTTCAACTTGACACATACTCATCCAGGTTTGGGGATGTCATCTTTTCATAACAATAGGATAGAATGTAAACTTTGTTTCTTGAAGTGTAAAAACAAAGCAATGATCACTAAATATATTCTTGTGTATTCCAAGTCAACTTTGACCATGAAATTCAAATTCAGCCCAAGCAGAGTTCTATATTTCTTTCACTTGTTTTTTTTTAGTACTTTGTACATTCTAAAAGAGTTCACTTGTCAATGTATACTAATTTCATGGATTTCAAATATATCTCTTCCAACAGATTCCAAGCTCCATGAAGAAAACACTATGATTATCCATCTCTGCAGCTCTAGTGCTTAATGTGGTGGATGACATCTAGTAGAGTCTTAGAAATTATTGGAGAAGGGAGGGAGATTGAGAGAAAGAAAGATGTTTGCAATGTTACAATTTAATATCCCTTGGTGTAGTATGTGCTGGAACCTTAGAGTGTCAAAGCCAAGACTACATTATTTTCTCAGGATTCCCTACCCACTGTTCTCATATCCATAAAACTTTCCAGGGAGTCTGTACAGCAAACATGGCCATAACACAGTAATCATAGGCCATGTGAGACATTGATTCAACAAAGTAGCATCTCCTTCCAAAAATTTCCAGGTCAGTTTAGTGACAGCTACACAATATGTAGCCAATATACAAGAAAACAGAAGGAAACATCAGAGAGTACTATACACATGGTATACACACACTATGCAATAATATATCATGAGCAGTGAACTCACATAAACCAATCATACTTAAAGTGCTAGGAAGCCCTCAACCATGTCCTGTCAGGTTATGTCAGAAAGAATATAGAGTTATTTTTAAAATCTTGTCCTGTTTTACATATCCAACTCAAATGTCAAGAATAAAGCTCTACGTGTATGCCTATGTCTAAGAAAGGAGAGAAGAGGAATTAGAGCTAAGTCGGAAAAGTTCTATGAAAGGTACATCCAGAACAAACTTAAGGTTTCTCAGTGTCCATTTGTTCTTTTTTGTTTTCAACCCTGAAACTAGACACCAATGTAACTTGTGACTTTCTCACAGTCATGAAAAGACAGGCTGTGGTGTAAAAATGCAGCATTTGTAGGCAGATTAATCATAAATGTCAAATGCACTACCATGAAAGATAACACACAGAATGTCACTTCACAAGGGCAGGAACTTTGTCTTACTCACGGCTATGCCTCAAATGCCTCGAAATGTGCCAAACACATAGTAATTACTCAGCCAATGCTTGTTTAATGAAGTATTGAATGAATTGATTAACCAAAAAACTATCATAGACCATCAGAGTATGATATTTAGAAAAGACTATTTGAGCAACAAGTTTAAGATGAAACTGTTGTCTGGGTAAAGCAAGCAATGCTGTACGTTTACTTGGCATCAGAATCACGAGGAAAGACAGTATGTATCACCTGTAGATAGGTAAACTCCAATTAGTATTCCTTAGCCTAAAGTCAAAAACATGACTTCTCCCTCTCTTCCCTGATCAGAGAATTTGTGCATCACTAAATTTCTGATTGCCTACTACTTGAAGAAGGCCACAGTCAAGACTAATAGAACATTTTTTTCATCTTTTATTATTATTATTATATTTTTTACAGTCTTTACATAGTTAATTAGGGTAAAAAGGTTCAAGGGCTATAGGGAAGTGGGTAAGACTATTGTTTCCATATTGTTTCCTTCATGTATCTGAGGTAAAGGGGGTTGTTGAGGGAGAAGCCGCACTAATAGAACATATTCTGCGAGGATTAAACCAAGAGAGTCATTGGCCAAGCCATATAAAGAGCATTGTGCAGCAGGCCATTTTAGTCTTGGCAGCAGATTTTAGGGCCTTTCTGAATCTGTCTCTGTGATTAACCCTCCATTCTTTCTTTTCTTTGATTTATTTCAGATACCTGTAGCAGAAAACAACCCTTTCCTGGTTGGAATGCACTATTGGTATTCCAGCCACAGTTCACGGACCCAGCATTGCAATATTTGCCGAGAGAGCATTCCTGCTTTGTCTCGAGATGCCATTATCTGTGAAGGTACCTTTCTGATTCCTTGTGGCTCAGTGTGTGGAGATGGAAGTGAGCAGGGACAGAGAAAAGCTCATGTGGCTTTGGTGTCATGGATTCACTCTAGACCACTGACTCGGGTGTGGGATTAACCCTATTTGAGGTCAGGAAAAAGGAAACTAGCATATGGTAAAATTCTAGAATTGAAAATGAATGGTTGGATATGAGATGGTGGGACTTTGTGTGTGTGTGTGTAATAATGGGGGTTGAAAACACAGAAATCACTATTATTACCATCAATATCATTTAAGTCAGATATTTAATGTTTAGCTGTTAATAATAAAACAAAACTGGAAATAAGAAACTATTCAGAGTGTATCTTGCTTCTCATGGTCAGTGTAGCTTACGGAAGAGAGTATCTCCATTGTAACCATATTCACACCCATATTTTTTCTTCCTCTACTCCTAGTTTGCAAAGTGAAATCTCACAGATTATGTGCTTTGAGAGCAAACAAAGACTGCAAATGGAACACCTTGTCCGTCACCGACGACCTGCTCCTCCCCGCAGATGAGGTGGTAAGTAACAACCATGACCTCCATAAGTACCCCTGTCCTCTGCCCCTTCAGTCAGAACCCACAAGAAGGAAGTCGTCTTCCTATCTCCAGATAGGCAAAACAGGGCTCTCACCCAGGTTCACAATTCAACAAAGCCCAAAAGAAGAAATGTGCCCACTCACACCTATCATTGGTCACTAGTACAGGAGCTGGGAGGGTAGGACCATGCTGAACTTGGGACCTTCACCATGGGGTAGTTTAATTGTTCCAACTGTCCTTTTCTTTCCTTGTACCTCTAACTTCTACTCCTTGGTTCTTTTTATCTTTCAGGAGACCATGCCTCATCAGTGGGTAGAAGGAAACATGCCCGTCAGCTCTGAATGTGCAGTATGTCATCAGAGCTGTGGTAGTCACCAGAGACTTCAAGATTTCCGCTGTCTCTGGTGTAACTATACGGTAAGACTCATCTCAATTCTTTGGTACTTAAAGAACTTAGATTCTAGAGAAAGGGTGCGTTAGAGTTTGAATGTGTCTACACATAGACAGACCCAGAGCTCACTATTCTGTCCTTCCAGATCTGACTATAGGGTTTGGGGAGAAGTATTTATTGTCTTTATTTCTTAACCAGTGTGGCCTCCTAGAAAATCTGAATGTCTGAGCTGTCTAATGGCAGTATAGACAATTTAAAATAAAAAAAAAAAGTTCTAAGTCTACTCTTAATCCTTTCTCATTCACTTTTTCTTAGGAATTGATAATCTTTGTTAATAATGATAAGTATTATTAATGCATTATTATTATTGCCACTATGTGTTGAGTGATTTATATGCTTGGTATCATTTTATCCTTACAACAACCCTAAACCAGCCTACAAGTCTCCATTTTACAGATGATGAATGTAAGGTCTTGCAACCAGTAATCCAGAGTCCTGATTCTACAAAACTGAACAAAGATCATGCTCCTAACTAAAATAATACCATGCCCGTAAACCAGTGGTCCTTAACTGGGGATAATTTTCCATCCAGGAAACAAAATTGTCTAGGTCTGAAAACACTTCCAATTATCACAACCTGGGGGCCACTGGTACTGGCATCTATGGGAAAGATGCCTGGATGCTGTTAACCCTCTAGAAGGCACAGGATGGCCCCCCTTAATAAGCACCCAACTGGCACAAAATGTTAATAATTTGAGTTTAAAAGACTGTATCAGACCTAATAGCCCTTTATATGCTTCTTTCAAACTTAGTTTCCTAGACAAGAAGAGAATGAAGTAAGAACTTGTTAGAATATGCTGCTACTATTCTGACTCTCTTTAATTACATTTGATTAAACAGATCAGATGTACATCCCCTAAACTTGTGTAATTGTTCAGCATTTGGTGCTTCACAATGTCAGAAATCAGGGAGCATGGTCACTTGTGACAAAAGCAGCAAAGTCAACTCTATCACTTCCCAGCTATTTGACCTTGGACAAGACCCTTTACATCTTGAACTTTGCTATCCTTATTTGTTTTAAATGGGTCTGTTAGTGTCTCCCCTACTACACATGGTTGTGTGGATTGTGGCATAATAACAAATTACTAGCATTTACCAATTTGCAAGTAAGCACTCTATTTTGTAGACCACTAAGATTGGGCCGCCCTAGGACTCATGTTTTCTCACTGCTTGTATATGATTATCTTCTGAAAGTCACTTCTGGAAGGACTGGAGTTCTGAGCTCACATGCAGTGAATGCAGCCTCAGGGTGGGGTGGAGGGGAGGGGATGGCCAGATGAGTTAGAGGTATAGAATTAAATCTCAGAAAAAAAATTTGAGTACTAGGAATCCAAATCTTGGACTTGGAGCACAAAATTGATCAATGTTTTCCTTTTCTCTCCCCCACCTTTTTTTCTCTTGTCTCTCTCCCCCCTCCTTTTTTCTTCTGCTCTTATCGTTTCAGGTGCATGAAGGTTGTCGGAGACGGTTTTCCAAGGAATGTTGCTGCGGAACTCATCGCTCATCCGTTGTTCCGCCCACCGCTCTCAGCGACCCCAAAGGCAATGGTGAGTTGTTAAGCCTTAAACCCAAAACGTACTAGGTGGGAAGGGGGGATACAAGGGCTAAGAAAATGCATGCAACTAGATTATTCTCCTTAAACAATAAAACATTTGGAGGTGGGTAGGCATGTGCATATGTACAAACCCTTTTTGAGACTTTTGGGATGGTGCATGTTGGTCTTTCAGGTGCATATGTATGTGGGAAGTATTTCCTTGGTCTCTGTCCTAATTGTTTCCGACTGATTAAAGTTTATTGCAGCATTTTCATCACCTCTAAACACTGGACATGATATGAGTTTGTATATGTCTAGGTGTCCAAGGAAAAACTGTGTGAAGGCCCACGTTACTACTTTCAAAATGAAAACTAACACCAAGATGGTTTACAAATCTGAAACTAGCATACATGACCATTGCCCCAACCCTCTTGATTGATGTTCTATGAGTTCCTGAATGCTTGTGATTTATTGAGACCTTTATTTACAAGGTGCTTGAGGGCTACTGAGAGCTCTAAGACATGGCAAAAGAAAAAGTCAATGTTACTTGGCGAAGTGAATGATTATGTTATTGTAATAACTTGGGGACAAATAACAAGGAGGGGGATCTGGGGAGGGAGGGGGGAGGGAAAAGGAGGAAGAGAGAGGGAAGATCTCCCATGCTTCTAATCTGTAGGGAGGGAGGAGGGGGAGAAGTCAAAGAGGGCAGATTCCTTATGCTTCTAAGTATATATCATGAAAAATAAAAGTTAACATTATTGTGGATCCAGGATTTTGATATAATACAGCCATTAACAATTAAGCATATGCTAAGTGCCAAAGGAATGATATAGACAGTGAGAGATCAGAAAATGTTAGTGTTATTAGTTCATAGGAGGTAGACAAAAAGGAGATACCAATGAAATCAATGCAACAAAAGGAAACGTTGTGTGGAGTCTTCTATCCAAAGGTCTAATGATGTTATATTAGAGAAGGCAAAGCAGAAGCAAAAGAAAAGGGACAATTTGTTTAGCTTGTGAGTATGTACAGTTTTTGTGGAAAAGATAAACTATGGAGGTAATATTTGGTATAAGGAAGAAAAACAAGCATGATCCAGGCAACCATAAATTTTAGTGACCTAGACTGGTGACCTTGGATAAGTCACATTATCTGAGATTTTCACTCCCCAGCTATAAAGGGGAATATCATTAGAACAAGTGATAATATGCAAAAAGCCTATATAGTACCAGAGAACCTCAAAAGTATGTCTCTAGTTTTGGACAACTGAATACCTGGTCTGCTAGTCCAATTTTTTCTTCCCACCACCAATTAAAGAGTGGGAGCTGTCAAGAGCAGAATCATATATAGCTAAAAAGACTTGACCTATCTTAATAGCACAAAGAGATTGAGAAAACTAATATACTTTCATTGGCATGCCACTATTTCATTAAAGCAGGAAAAATATACAACGATAATTAATTTCAGTTTGTGTATAGTTTTACTCTGTGATCGATTTCACTTGCTAGAAATTTCAAGTCTTTCCTGGGATGTTTAATCCATATTTCTATGATATGTTCAGTTAAACATATTTGACACAAGTAATGTTCACTGGTTCAGGAGATATTCATGGATTGATACTTTGCTGATTTAAAAGTTGTCTCCATAGAGGCAGGCAGTTGGCACAGCTATCAGGATGCCCTTGGAATGCCCACATTCCATACCAGAGTGCCTGAATTTGGGTTCCCACTTCACTCCTGATTCTGGCTTCCTGCTGATGCACATCCTAGGTGACAGAAAATGAGGTTCAAGTACTTGGGTCCTTGCCACCCAAGTGAGAAAAATAGATTGGAATTTGTGCTTCAAACTTCAGTCCAGCCCAGTCCCAGCTGTGGTGGGTATTTGGGGGAGTAAACCAGCAGATGAAATGTCTGTCTCTGTGTCTCACCTTTTAAATGAAATGAAAAATTATCCATTCATGCTTCATGCATTCAATCAACAGACTCCATTTTCTGAACATACTTTGTAATTATCCATTTTCCCTTCCCTGTCTGCTTCATAAATTCTCATCCTTTAGACTCCATCTCAGAATCAAGCTTGGCTTCTATCTTAAAGGCTCTGTCATGAACTCTTCCTACTTCCCCAAATTTCTTACTTTGCTGCAAACCAAGAACATGCAACCTAGAGCATATAAAACACGTTACAGTTCACCACATGTATCTCCCATTGCACAGTATGAATTCTATATCATTACTGCTTGACTTAGCCCTGGATGCATGTTATGTAGACCACCAAGATTTGTTAAATGAATTCATTAACACTTTACTGAATTTTGACTATACACAGATCTGAGTGCTAAGCAGTATAGAGAATAACAGAGTTGACTATGCAACGTGACTGATTCGCAGGGAGACAAAATGGAGCAGTGTGGTGAACACAGGCATGCCTCAGAAACCCCCTCAAGGCTTGTTCCAACTCATGTTGTGGGCCTCATTCCTAGAGTTTCTGACTGTACAGTCAGGTAGGGCTTAAGAATGTACATTTCTGACAAGTTCCCACATGCTGCTGATGCTAGTAGTTCCAGGAATGAGCTCCATCGTGTGCTGTGTGATCCCGGGCAAGTTAACCAACCTCTCTGTGCCTCATCTGTCATTTGTTTTCTGCCAAAAGGAATGAAAATTGCACTCAGATGTGTTACCAAGGTTTGAGTTAATATGTGTTAAAGATTATTTTAAAAGTCCAAAGAAGGGACCAATAAGGCAACTTTATGTTAATTTAGTAACCTTATGTGGAATGAAAAAAGTACATTTGAGAGGAGCTTCTGGCTCCCAGGTTTGGGGCACTGTGGTTCTCTTAATGCAGCTCAAAGAAGCATGAGATATTTTTTGTACGGTTGTTTCAGGCTGTTAACTCATCTGGAGTTTAAAATCAAGTAAATCCCCTAAGCCCTTTTCACACTTGATGCTGCCAAGCCAAGTCAGTATTGTCCTGTTCTGGTACAATTTATGTCCTCAAGCCTAAAGGCCAAACTTCACATTTATTCCCTGTACATTTCATCTGTTGACATTCACCCATTTGTCTGTCCGAATCACTCTCCAAATCCGATTCTATCATCCAGCAGTTCTTTCTCCACCTTTGAGTAATTAATTCACTGTTCACAAGCTAGCTTTCTAGGTTTTCAAGTGAATTGCCAATAAAGATAGGACAGAATACTTCCTTCGTTATTAACATCAGCCCGTTCAAAAGCAGGTTCAATGGCAGGGCTGTCTGCCTGGTTAGGATCTGTCTGACATCACTGTATTCCAACCTACAATGGCACTCAGTTTTGTCACCTTGTTCACAAAATTATCTTGACAAGCTTGCCCTGGCTCAGCTTCAGATGTTCTTTGCCTCTGGAGCAGCGGTGAGGGGATACTAGATGCAGCTGATTCTCCTGCGATTGGCTTGCTGCAAGCATGACTTCCCATTGCCTTCACAGCTGTGACCATAAGAGGCTTAACATTCAAATTCAAGTTGCCTTACTTAGAAAATGTTCTCTTTATCTAATAGTTTCCTTCCTCAACTCTGGATTATTTTATTAATAACTGAGATATGCTACTCTCCTATGTATGGAGAAGTTAAGATGCTTGCTCTTGGTTAGTGGATAAACTGGAGGGCAGTGTGCTATAGCACACATTCCGCATTCTATTGTAGTTGTGTGTAACAGAAAGCAGCCCAGACTCGGAGCTGCCAAACAGATCTGAAAAGAATTTCAGCTCCACTTTCGTGCAGACCAAATTAGCATAATGCTTTTTTTCCTAATTCCAAATTGAATTCTTGACTAATTAATATCGTCACATAGCTCAGTTTTAAAACAAAAGAAACACATACATGGTCACTAAATAGTGAGAAGTCTTACTTGTTGCTATGCTTTTTCTAGTCTTCTCAGTCTCCTAGAGCTTCCCTTTTCTCACTCCCAAGCAGCTGACTGTGCTGATTAGTCTCAGAATACTCTTATGCCCCTCCGCCTCCAGCAGACGCTCTGCCGAATCCTGGGTTTTTTTCCCCCTTTATAGTGTGTTTTGGGCATCTTCCCCCATCAACAAACAACTTACTCCTCATTCTTTTTAAAATAAGGTTTATTTTTATTTATTTGAAAGGCACAATTATAGAGTGGCAGGGAGAAAATAGAATCTTCCATTCAGTGATTCATTCTACAAATGGCTGCCATAGCCAGGGCTGGACCAGGCTGGACCAGGCTGGACCAGGCTGAACCCAGGAGGCAGAAACTCCATCCTGGTCTCCCACGTGGAAACAGGGTCTCAAGGACTTGGATGATCTTTCTTTTTTAATATTTATTTTATTGCAAAGGCAGATTTACAGAGAGAAGGAGATACACAGAGAAAGATATGCCATCTACTTGTTCACTCTCCAAATGACCACAATGGCTGGAGTTAAGGTGATCTGAAGCCACGAGCTTCTTCCAGGTTTCCCACGTGGGTGCAGGGTCCCAAGACTTTGGGCCGTCCTCGACTGCTTTCCCAGGCCACAAGCAGGGAGCTGGATGGGAAGTAGAGTAGCTGGGACATGAAACAGCACCCATATAGGATCCCAGTGCATGCAAGGTGAGGACTTTAGTCACAAGGCCACCATGCCAGGCCCTTGGGCAATCTTCTGATGCTTTCCCAGGCACAGTAACAGAGAGCTGGATCAGAAGCAGAGCACCCAGACCTTGAACTGTTAGGGAAGTATGGGGTGCCAGCATAAAAAATGACAGATTAATACACTAAGGTGGTTTAACTTGTTATTCCACAATTCCAGCCCAATTTCTCACTCTTTTTTTTACAGCTACAAGATATCCCATTATTTATATACCATAACTTATTTAACCAGCCGCTCACTCATGCTTATTTTGGTGTTCATTATTCCTTTGCTATTGCAAATAATACTGCAATGAACAGCCTCACACATGTTGTTTGTACATACACAGTCATGGAAAAATTCCCAAAAGTGGAGTTACTAGGTGAAAATACATAAGCCTTGGCAATTTTCTTAGATGTTGTTAAATTGTCCTCCATGTGGCTTGTGTTACATAGCACCTTAATATATTAATAATGTTATCAATGTGTCAAAACATTGCCTTGTTTTCTTTAAAAAAATAACTGTTGAAAGGAATGTTAGTTTGGATAATATATTCAGGGAAAGTGACCACTTCTAAACTATTCTATGCAAAGGATACAGCAGACTCCCCTTGTAGCCATGAGTCTGACAAGGCCTGAAAATTTTGCAGTATAACTGGCTAGTTGGAGGAAGATGCCTTCTAGCCCTACTGGCCAGTGAGTGGGAATTGACCCATAGAAGAAACTGTCTTAGATTTATTTTTCTTTCCAGACAAAACAGCCATGATCTCTGTTTAAACAGATTTCCCTTCAGGCTACAACGAATGGGACATCTCAACTGCCCTCCCTCTGACCCCACTTAAGAGTAAGCCATGTGCTTCTGGCCCTGCGCACTTATTTTTTGCCAGGGCATTCCTGGCAAGCCGTGCACTTGGAGCTTTGGGGCTTTGCTCTGAGGTCTGGTATCTCTCTCTCTGTGAAGGGCCATTGCTCGTTGCCTGTCTCCTTGCCAACAGGTTCTAAGACTGAGCAAGAGCTGGCAGGCTGTGGCTCTTTAGACTACTTTATTGCCACTTCATCACGGGTAACTTCAGTGCTAGGGGATTAATAAAAGCTTTCCTCCCATTCAGACAGTTTCCCCATAGACTTGTTTTCCCTCGAAGTTGGTGTGATCACACGGATTGCTGTGCCAGGACCTCAGAGAAGTGATGAAAGCTCTTTGCTCCATGCCACATTGATAATGTTTTGGCATTTGCACCTGGCTACACGACAACCTTCCCTCTCCCTCATTCCTGACCTGGTCTCTTCTCACTGTGAGAACCAAGCTATCTCAGACAGAAAAGACACAGTTGCTGTGCTGGTTCTCCCCCCAGAGCTCTTAATCCCCTTTCCTCAGTTCCCCCACAGAGTTTCACTAATCCTCAATTTTGGTACCAAGTTTGAGTTTCTTGTATATGGGTCCATCCCCACAGATCAAAGCCAGCACAATGCCTTTGCTAGTATCCAACAAGATGCACAGCGTGCAGTAGTCACTCAGTACAGTAGTCACTGTGGTCATTTGCCTGGAAAATCAACAGATGTCTAAGTCACTTTGATCGATGTTTTGATTTTCCAACTGCTCTTCAATCTCAGGAGACTGGGACTGAGATGTAAAATGTCCTAGTGAAATGCGATGATATGAAATAATTCACTTGCATCTCAACGGCGTTCTTCCCTTTTTCTTCTTTCTGTTGTGTGTGTCTATCAGGTCAGTTAGTAGTATCTCCAGACTACTGGAATCTCGACTGGTCAGCTGCCTGTTCATGCCCCCTTCTCATCTTCATTAACTCCAAAAGTGGTGATCATCAAGGGATCATTTTTCTCAGGAAATTCAAGCAATATCTAAACCCGTCTCAAGTATTTGACCTCTCAAAGGGTGGACCTGAAGCAGGGTAAGTGCGATAAGGGATATTGTTGGCTATGTGGCAGGAATTCCCCTCTGTACACAGAACAGACTGGGATAGGATTCCTGGGATCAGGGCTTGTATCTGCACAGGAAATATCTGTTTTGTCAGAGCAGGGTGTAAATGCATAACTGGAGAGCATTTTTGTTGATTTGTTGGAGAACATTTAACCCTCTTTCAGTATTCCCTTTAAGCCCATGTCCTGTTCCCAAATTTGCCTCACCTCTTCTGATTGGAAGAGGTAAAATGATGCCTCTCACCTCAGACAAAAAGACAAATGGATATTGTTTATCTGTCTTTCCTGCCATTCATTTGCCCCCCTCAGAGCCAAAAATAATCTTTACTACATATCTGTTTAATTTGGGCACCATCTGTCTACTCAGAGGGTAGCCTACTGATTACCATGCAAGGTGTTCTCCCTGGGCTGTAGCATATGGTTTTGCTTAGGTTACTAGTGGCTTCCAGAGCAAGCTTGGGCACTGAAGAGTGCAAATTGAGGAAAGATCTGATCTCAGGGTAATACTCTGTGGTCATAGGTATGTAGAAATACAGGTACTAAGGGCAAGAAGGCAGGTAGCCTGTTAGAGAGATGCCAAAGCAGTGCTTGAGTCCAGAATACATTGTAAAAAATTGTAAAATCCTTAGTTCATGAAATGACCTCCTTTCTCCTTCTTCCTTTCAGGCTATGCATGTTCAAGAATTTTGCTCGCTTTCGTGTTCTGGTTTGTGGTGGAGATGGCAGTGTGAGCTGGGTACTATCCTTGATTGATGTCTTTGGGTTGCACGAAAAGGTGGGTACCTAGTTGCCCCAGTTTAGCCACTGCTAGAGATAGTTGATACACATATTTCAACTCCAAGAAGTCCTAATTTCCCCTGCTTGTAAAATATGTGTTTCCCATAGGCTAAATAGTCAAACTTGATTGATAGTTTCCCACTCTCAGCCTACTCACCTACATCATTTTGTTGTCACTCATATAAAGGAGAAATGAAAGAGTTGACAGAGAGAAGGAGCAGTGCTTGAGTCTCCAGTCTTTAAAGTGAAGGGGTAAGAGGAGGAAAACATGCAGATGTGAAGTGGCCTTGTGCAGCATTCAGCCCTCAATTTCCTTCCTCTGCTAAAGCTGAAGGTTTTATTTCCTGACTCTCAAAAGTGACAGAAACTTCCCTCCTCCTGGGAAGTCCACAGTTCTTCCTCCTTGGGTTGCTGTGTCTCTTGAGGCACTCTCCCACCTTGGCCCAGGCTACGTAGACATGTGTAGTTCTATTTCTGTTTTATAAACATGGATAAAAATAACAAACAAACAAACATGGCTGTGAATATTGGGATTTTCCAGCAACTTTCCCTTTATTGACTTTACTGAGTTTTGTAATGCTAAAAATGGACCCAACTTCTTAGAGTAAAATCCACTCAACTTCAAGCATCCTCCCATCATGCTTCCTAGAATGTGATGTCTCTTAAAGCCATTGTCTTTAAGACTGCAGTTCTTCCCAAATGGTACCTTCTGGGTTCTTTCATGGGTAGAACCTTGGTAGAACTGTCTGAAATGGATGTGTCTCCTTTTGTTCCTCCAGTGTCAGCTGGCAGTCATCCCACTTGGAACTGGTAACGATCTGGCACGTGTCCTCGGCTGGGGTGCATTCTGGAACAAGAACAAGTCACCTTTGGAAATTCTCAGCAGAGTGGAGCAGGCCAGTGTGAGGATACTAGACAGGTGAGTGGTCAAAAGACCAGGTCCTTGCACCTTTTTCACTCCCACATGAGTTCTTTCCAGTTATATAATACTCTAACCTTTCTCAGAGAGCCTTATTTCCCGTCTAGCTCAAAAGTAGAGCAGTTGGGGGAAGTTGGAGGGGCTTGCCACTCCGGAAACTAAAGTGTACCATTTATCTTTCAAATACCATGGAAGCACCTCTTGAAACCTAAGAGACCCTAGACCAAGGGCCCCATGGAGATATTTCATGGATTCTGTGCATCTCTTTCAAATAACATGACCAATTACCCGTGTAAACATGGCTTCTTGGAAAATAGTCTGTAGTGTCATAAGTATAGTCTATGCTGTCATCAGTACAGACTAAAGGGAGCGCTCCAACTCAGAATCAATGGTTTAGATAATCTATGTTCTAAAAAAGAAAGAATATTGCCATCCCCTCTCCTGAGACGAGCAATTATCTGTGTTTGGGCATATGTGAGCATTTAATTGATGGCTGCCCATAACCATCACCTGGGGCAGGATATCACACTCTAAACTCAACCACAAAGATTTTCATTCAAGTAGTTTTTGCGGCAGGATCATGCTTAATGTGTTTTACAAAAGTATCTCAGATGATCTGAATGATTACTTATGGTTAAGAAGCATTTCTTTCTGAGAACCCAGGGAGGGCATTTCATAAAACAGGTCTCTTGTGGTATACCTTGAGAGCAGATGAGTAGGAATAGCTTGGTCATCCTCTGCCACATAACACTTGAGGTCTCTTTCTTGACCTGTGAAGCATTGATTTCAAGTTTGTGTGAAATGGAACTTTGAATATCAATTTGTCTTTTAACTTCATTTCAGATGGAGTGTGATGATCCGTGAAACTCCCAGACAAGTCCCGTTGCCAAGAGGACAGGTGGAAATGGACATCCCACGATTTGAGGTAACTGCTGCACAGCTCCAACTCAGGCCAACAGCCTGATCATAGTAAAATAATAGACAAAGCCAAGAGAGAAGCTTTTGTATTGTCCATAGGCTTGATGAAGATGAGATCACTGAGGCGTAGGGACAGGTCAATAGCCATTTACCAAAAACTCTGTTCGACATTGGGGAAATAATCCATTCAGCCGTTTGCTATTAATTCGCTAAAAATATTTAGGGAGTAACTGTCTCATATGAGTGCCTACTCTTCTAGAAGCTGTTCTTTTATGTGAGTGGGTAAAGAACAACACAGTCCCTGCTGTCATGGTGCTCATACTCGACTCAGAGACAGAAAAATAAATGTTTTAAATGAAGTAGCATGGGCATTACAATAGAAAGGAGTAGAATTGGATATATGCACAGCAGTCAGTATATACATATATGTGTAAAATCTGGGGGAAAATCAGGGAAAGCTTCTCTGAAGAAGTTTCATTTCAAAGGAGACCTGAAAAAGCAGAGATCAGAGAGTTAGCCAGGAGTTTAAGAAAGAGAAGACCTGTTCCAGACAGTTTAAAAAACGTGCATTGTCCAAAGGCAAGGAAACAGCTGCAATATTTATGGAATTGAAGCACATTCAAGACTTGACAAGGGTACCAGGAAGGAGGCATGCAGGGAAGATTGACTAAGATGAGGTTGGAGAAATAATCAGGGGTCAAGAAGGGCCTAGTAAGCCATGGTAGTAGGTTTGGATTTTATCCTAAAAGCAATGAGAATAGAAGGGGTTTTATATTATGATTATTTCCAAATGTACAACAAAGCTGAAATGGTATATTCTATCATTAACATTTAGTGCACTTGCTTCATCGTATATCTATCTATTTTGTAAGCAGTGGTACTCTATGATGTATGGAAAAGCAATTGAAAGAATAAAGATCACAGGTAGGGAGAACAGCTAAGAACTGCTAGTTGTCCAGGCAAGAGATGGTAGTGACTTAAACTGGTGAAGGAGTGACAAGAATGAGGCCCAGTGGAGGCATTTGAGACATAGTGAAGAAATAGAGTTATCAGGACCTGGTAGATGTTTGGACATTGGGCTGATAGAGGGAGGAGCAGATGTTTTAATCAAGAGGACAGACCAAAGAGTGAGACTACCTAGAACTGAATTCCACCTCTGTAGCTTATTAACTGCTATTTTCTCTGTACCTTATTTCTCCTCTGAGAAATGGGAATGGCTAATAAATAATCCTTTTGGGTTGTTGTGAGGATTACATGAAAAAAGGACAGATATATATTAGAACAGAACCTGGCATGTAGTCATTACTATTAAGTAGGTGCTATTAGTAGTAGTAGTAGTATTTAAGAGGTGGCAGTCAGGTTTGGAAAGATGTAGATTTGAATCCCAGTTCTAGTGTTTACTAGCTAGGTGATACAAGACTGTTTGGTCAGTGCAAACATGGAACAAACAGTGCTTCCCTCCATATGACTTCTAATCTCCTCACATGATTATTCATTTAAACATTAGGAAATAGAATGTTTCTCCTCTTTTAAGAATAACTGTAGGTCTAAGATTATCTCAAAAATTCTCTGATTCAGGGTCTTCAATGAGAGTCCTTTGTGATTATTTCCAGAAAAGTAGTTGAGTTGCTGGTAAAGCAAATAAGAAACCATGGGGCTGTGGGGGATGAGAGTGGACAACATATTGCATCACAGTGCAGTGATTTCAGGACTGAATACCCTTTTCAAACCCTCAGGCTGCTGCCGTCCAACATTTAGAATCTGCAACCGCTGAGCTGAACAAAGTGTTGAAAGCCAAATATTCCACAGAAATGATCATTGCAACCAGGTCAGTCTTTCTTGGGGTGTTTTTGTCCCTCATAGTTTGGGAATCCAAGTCAGATACAGGGTTGATTTTAAGAGCTTGAGGAGTGTAGGGAATGAAAGGGTATGTTTAGCATTTCAAATGGAATTTTTCCTAACTCAAACTTTCCAAATGGAAAAATTAGGAAAGAAAGATAAGATTGAAATGAGCGCTCCTGCTGCTTCAAAAAATTAAAACTTCAAGCCAGAGTCTTGGAAGGAGGATTACAAAGGAGAAACAGAACAATCCAGTCCGTTCAAGAGCACAGTGCAGCTCATCACAATATGGACATTTTGCTTTCCATCTTTGAAAATGGTTCAAGGCTCTTTGGTGCCTGCCTATAACTTCTCCTTCTAAATACTCATCATTTATCTTACTTGGAATTCCTTGGTGGAAGCAGAGAGTTTTGTTCAGTGTATGATAACCTCCTGTGAAAACATCCCCCCAGCGACCTTTCAATGCCATTAATTTTTGTACTAAGTTTTGCCCCTGAACAGAGCTGACTGACCCAGAGTGAAAACTTGAGTCATGGTGCTATGTAAATTCTGTTTACTGGAAACTAAGGACTAAAAAATGCTAGTTTAACTCTCTTGGATGTTTGAGCTGCGAAGCGGTGTGAAACTGCACTAGAGTGGAGATGGAACGAATTTCACATGTACAGAAAAAAAAACATGAGAGAGAGAGACAGTAGGTGAGGCAAACAGGGGAGAAAAGAACAGGAAAAAGGAGAAAGAGGAAAGATCAGGAAAGCAAGGCAAAGGAAGAAGATGAAGACTAATAATGTTATAAGAAGGAAAGGTTGTGAGCATCACTCCTGGTCCATGACATATCATATTATCCATCCTGTCTTTGTAGATTCCTGTGCTCAGCAGTGGAAGATTTTGTGACTGATATTGTAAAGGCCTGGAGTCACATCAAGCAGAATAACACAGCAATAGAGTCTGTGATTTTGAAAGTAAGTTTCCATTTGTCTTGCCCAATGCATTTTGTGGAGCCAGGAGCTCCTTTTTAATAAAGGAAAGTGTCTCTCATTACAAATGGAGGATAAGCTGGGGAATTGGGTAGGATTTCTTGATAGGGTAGGTCCACTCCCGTCAAAGTTCTATCCTTTGCCAAATGAAGAATGGCATTGAGGATACAGATTCAGTGCATGTATGTTAACATTTGAAAAGCATCTGTCCGGAATAAGACACAAGTGTTCACCACGCATGTGTGCACCTAATTTATACCAGAACATGCTTTGAAATGCGTACATACAAATACACAGAAAAAAATATGCTGATATTCATCTAATAAGAACTATCACTTTCCTAGTACTCACTCTGCCAGGGACTGTCCTAAGTGCTTTTACTGTGTTTCTGAATTTCATCCTCACAAGTGCCCTAGAACATGGAGATACAAAGAAGTGACTTACCTCTTCCCACCAACTCTCAAGTGGGACTCAAAAGCATAAACTATTATAAAAGCAGATACCAAATACCCTTGAGAAGCAAGCCCACATCCATAGGAGCATACGTATGGAAATGCCATTCTAAAAATACTTCTTTCCTCAAGTCCTCCTTGTTAACAAATAATTTTGGAAACCATTCTGACATGAGAAACACTTGGCCATATACATTGATGCATGGGCCTGTTCAGCAACAAATGATGCATGTTGAGTTCCTGTTGATTATTTCATCACATCTACTCACGTCCTTTCCCCAATATACTTCAACTCACTGCATGAGGCTTTCTATGCTGTGTCCTACACAGCCACTATCCCTTTCCACCTCCCAACGATACCATCTCTGTTCTTTATTATTCGATCCTCTAAAGCACCAGTCCCTAATGACAGTGTCCCATCTCCTTCCTCCCCATACAGAGCAACCTAATGTATGAGAAGCTGAGTGTCCTGGTTGATGTCCTGGCTGAGGATGCAGCAGCTATGTCTGCTAAGAAAGGAGCTACAGCACATGCAGATGGTGGCAAATCAGATGGAAAGCCCTGTGTCTCCCAAATGGACCATATAGACAATTCTAAGCTGGAGTTGGCCACAAGGGCCCATAATCTCCAGAAATCCTTGAAACTCATCATATTCCAGGTTGAACAAGGTAAGGTCCCTAAGGTTGTGGTGACTGGGGCAGAGGAAAGGAAAATCCCTAGTGAGGGGTTTACTTGTCTCCCTCACTCTGTTTGCTATATGACTTTCCCTATCAAAACTCTGCATTCACATTGACTAGATTCTGCATTTAGATTGTATTCAAAGTCACTCCTCAGATTCTGCTGATTTGAAAAATTTTAGTTCTGATAATTTGACACTTTGTCTCCTCCTATCTCCCAGGGACTAAACTCCTTCTACTACTCATTTCTTGGAACAAACATTCAAATGATAAGTGGCCCGGCTCAAAGCTCTGTCAGGTCCCCCCACCAGGGGTGGGATTTTTTCCCTCCAAAAGCCAAACCTATTGCTATTTTAGAAAGAAAGCAATATTCATCCCTGTATGTCCTATACAGTAGTAATCAGGCACAAGACCAGAGAGTGGTCCTGGTGGCTCTGGAGCTGATGGACATTGCCCAGAACACATGACAATCTGGAGTCTTCTGACTCAGTATGAAAATTCTTTCAACTCCCCCAACTCCTTCACTTAACACTTATGTGATCAATTTCTCCCTCATACTTTATTTGAAAAAAAAAAATCAATAGGCTGTATAAAGCTAAGTGTTTTTTTTTTTTTTTAGATTTATTTACTTTTATTTGGAAGGCAGATTTTACACGGTGAGGAGAGACAGAGGAAGAAAGAGATGTCATCCGCCTGCTGGTTCACTCTCCAGATGACCACAACAGCTGGAGTTGAGCTGATCCAAAACGAGGAGCTTCCTCCAGGTCTCCCATGTAGATGCAGGGGCCCACGGACTTTAGCCATCTTCTGCAGGAAACTGGATCAGGACTAGAGCATCCCAGACACAAAGCAGCACCCATATGGGATACTGGCCCTTGCAGGTGGAGGATTAAGCCTGTCACACCACCACACCAGCCCTAAGCCAAGTGTATTCTACCTGAGCTATTTAGAAATGAGAAGTCCCTTGTAATAAGGAATTTCCCTCACCTACTGTCTCTCTCTCTCATGTTTTTTTTCTGTACATGTTGTTGGCCTTTGACTTTCAGCCTTAGTATCTTCTGCCTCAGAATTTCACATGAAATCTCAGTCAATTTTCAAAGAAAGTGAGAAAGGAAATATCCTCCTGCACTGTGAAAGAATTAAACAGTTAATTCGCCACTATTTCTAGAGTTCATTTTCAAGTAGTAGGGATCAGATTAATCTGATGTAACCATAACCCTTTGGTAAACATATGTTATGTTTAAAAATGTGGCCTGCGGCCACAGAACACAGAAAGGCCCCCTTCCCTGGTTAGGGGAGGAAATCAACCCATGGACTTTGGCACAAGTTGAGCACTTGCACTATACAACATATATGCTGGTGAAAGGAAGCATACTTCTAAGAAGTCCTAGATATGACTGAAACATGTGAATGCAAGTGTAGCTTGATCATATCGGATCAAGCCTGGACGAAAGTCATATAAGCAGATGAAGTGACAGAATGAATGTGGAGGAGTAGAGGTTTTCTCACCCTCTCGACCCCTGCCCTGATAACTCTACTCATAACCACACACACCAGGCAACAGAATGAAGAGTGGCCTGTAAAACAAAAAGCTCATCATAGATATGAAAATACGTGGCTGTTGTAAGGAATCTGACACAACAAACAGCATCATGGAGCAGAAGTGAAGTCAAACATCCACCCACACACTAACTGATGTTAACTAAACAAAATAGATGTGAATAGAGGTGACTAAATCTCCATTCTGCCCTGTCACTATTTCTCCCTCCATTCTGTTCTTTTTCTTAGTTCTGGATGAGGAAAGCAGACAGACCTTATCACTCAAGAATGTTACTTCAACTTCAACTTTCTTCCTGGAAGATGACACAGAGAATGTTGGCCAGACAAGCCCACAACACCGTAAGGATCTTTCTCCTCTTAATCTCCCATTCCAGTGTTCATCACTACCATCTAGTTCCTGAAGAACAAACATGTGCTTTCATGCATTCTGTTTAAGCTGTATTCCTACTCTGCAGCCCTCCTTCTTCCCCAGGAATCTCACACTGTGAGATTCCATGCCAGTGTCCAGAATAATGGACCCATTGGTGACTTTGAAAAGACTGGCTTAATCAAATCCTAGATTTGAAGCTGTTTTCACTACCAGCAAGTGAGCAGTCCAGCATTTTACCACTCTTTCAGTGAAAGTGTCTTATCTTTCCAAGAGAATTTATCTTAAAAATGAAAACCCCGAAAGTTAGCTATGGGAATGTTGTTTAGCTTGATCTTACCCTTCTTACCCCTCGCAAGATAAAGGCATTTTTGTTTGCACCTGACACCAAGGTGGTGTTTCTGTGTCTAGGTTCTCGTCTTCGTGGTGCTTTGTCTTCTATATCTTCTCTCCAAAATGAGGACTTAGACAACCTTAACTTGGAACACTTACATTTTACACCGGAAACTATGTAAGTATTTAATCTTATCATTTCAATAACTTCTTCTATCTGGGAAAGAATGCAATCTCAGGGTTTTCAGAATCAAATTCTGACTCTATTTCCATGACCTACAAAAGCAGCTTAACCAGTCTGAATCTCAGTTTCCTCACATGTCAGATGCAAACAACTGTAGAACTTACTACATACTTTTATTGGCCACTATAAAGTGTTCTGTGTTAGAAGCTAGTAATCGCTTACTAAATGTTAGTTGTTAATTCAATAGGCTTATTTTCCTTTTTAACCTTACCAGTAAATGACTTAAGATATAAAATAATAAGTGATCATTAGGAGACATGATAATAAACCCAAGAATGTCTGTCTCACTAGAACTGTCTCTTTAGAATTATTTCCAGCAATCAAATTCTGCCATGTTCACTCCTTTTGGGTTCTGTTAGCAAGATCAATTTGTATATCAGCTAGTAAAATTCCAATTTCTGGACTGCAGTTAAGAGAATCATTTTTTAACAAATAAAAAAGTTATCTATTATTAAAATTGTTAAGCTGTTCTCATTTTCATTTTCTCAGAAACTGAAAACACAAGCAACAAATATTTGCGTTTTCTTAAATAGTTTACTTCAGGAAAAAATTCTTACTCCTTCTTCTCACCCCCCACCACTCTGCTTAACTTCCCATTGGCTTGGGATCATGTATGAAGTCTCATAGATCTACCTAATGAGTTTTGATAGTATATTGGCAAGTGTTTAACAACCAGCTCTCCAGGGTGGGAGTGGGGGGGTCTCTGTCTTATTCCTCCTATTATGATCCATTCCAAATTATTGATATAATGCAACTAAATGCAAAGTTGGTGGAGAGCTATGCATAATCATTTTCTACCAGCTGGTAGAACCACCTATAGCACACCATAGATTTTGACATTTTCATCCTAGATGAATACAGGATACTCAAATACTGCTTTGCGGTTTTTGTTGTTGGTGTTGTTGCTGTTGTTGTTGTATACATGTCTTCCCTCTTTTATCAGCCTTTACCCCACAAATATGTGATCATTTTGCTCTTTGAGATAAAATACCACAAAAGAATTAGCAAAAAAGAGTAGTAGAAAAGACAATTTTTATATTCGTGTTTGTGACAGTCGAGAGTTATTTGTAGAATAAGTCAAGCATTCTAGTTCCCTTTATTATACAAAAGGGCTTTAAAATTTCATGAGAAACAGAATTAAAGATAATTTGAATTTGTCATGAAGATCCCTTGTAGAGGAGAGAAGGGAGGAACCCCTATCTTCTAAATCTGCATCATGAAAAATGTGAAATCTACTAATTTTATGTAAATTAAAATAAGAATAATAAAAGCTAAAAAAATTAAAAAGAACCCTTGTATATGGCTCATTTATATCTGAGGCCTCCAAAGATGACGGCTAAGATCATGAATGTTGCCTTTTTACTCTGAGTTCCATTCCCACCGAAGCTTCCCACATGCCTCAGCATCGTCTTCTACTGAGTTAGATGTTGACATAGTGGGACATCTATGTGTGCTTCCCAGGAGCATTCTGATTTGTGCTAGTATATAGGAGATCTAGTTTCAGTGTAATGACAGTGGTACTTCTTCCCTGCACCAATGTTTGCCATCTTCTTTGGCTAATTTCAGACGCTTCAAAGAAAAATGTGTCATGAACAACTACTTTGGAATTGGACTGGATGCTAAAATTTCTCTGGAATTCAATACCAGAAGAGATGAACACCCAGGACAATACAAGTAAGGAACAAATTACCTGTCTACATAGCATTCACATTTATAACACACACGAGTTTGTCGAGTATATTTACTACCACTGAATCCCTGAAGCAGGTTAATTTTATGAAGAAAAGAGTTTTACTTAGCTCATAGTTCTAGAGATTCCAGGAAATGATAGTTGTATTAGCTTGGCTCCAATAAGGTCTCATGGCCTCATGGCAGAAAGAGACTGAAGGATCAAGCTTGCTCTTACAACTTGTTCTATATCACCTACATTAATCCCTTCTCTTTTGAGGGCAGCACCCTCACCAATCTAAAGGCATTCCACTAGACCCCATCTCTTAAACACCTGCATCACCTCCTAACACTCCCACACCAAAAATCAAAGCCTCTAATACCTGAACCCTTGAAGCTCACACTGAAAGAATTTTCGTACCATAGCAACATACGCATTCCCACATTCCCTACATCTCTGACAAGTAACAAAAAGAGATTCTTTAGATATAAAATGAATTGATATCAAGACAAGTCAATTGAGACCACTCGTCCTGAATCCTGATCTTGTCTGGCATCCTGAACTTCAGAGATCGCCTCACAGCCTAGATCTGTGGATTGCTGTGCAAACACAGTTACTTGTGGAACCACTACACAGAACACATCATGCCTCAGTTCAGGAAACTACTTACATTTGCTCTGTCTGTATGAAATTCCCCAGGCCTTAGTAGTAGCTCCAGATGTTTCGCTTGACGATGCAGCAATGCGTCTAGTAGTCACTTCTACTAGAAGTTCCTTGTCAGTGCAGATACATTACCAGATGTCTGACTTGCAGGTAGCTTCTCCCAATCTATTGTGCATCATTTTATTTTCTTAGCTGTGTCTTTTTCAGTATTTATATTTTATTTTGACATTCTTGATTAGCCATAATTGCACGTCTTTATGAGCTTCACTGTGATATTTCACACAGGTATACAATGTATAAAGATCGAAACATGCTTTTGAACATTTCCCTTTCTTTGACATGAAGACTGGAGGTTTGGAACTTCTGTCTTCTGTCTACACAATACAAACCAAATTACTCCAAATTTGTCTCCCCACTATATGTGCAACACTTGCAACTTTGATGTATGTTTTGGTAGCCACTATCCAAAATTCCTCTATTCCTCCCACCCCTTTTAATCCCCAAAATCACCATTCTGAGTTCAGATTGAGCTTTTTTATATTATTTTTAGCTCTCATGTGTGAAGGTGAATGTGTAATATGTGTCTTTCCGTGTCTAACATCTTTCACATTACATAATGTCCTCCAGTTACACCTATTTTGCTGCAAATGACTGAATTCCATTTTTATGGCTTAATACTATTGTATGTATGTGTGTGTGTGTATATGTATATATATATATATATATATATATATATATATATATATATATATAATTTTCTTGATCCATTCATCTGATGATGGGTGCCTTGGTTGATTCCATATCTTGACAGTTGTGAACAGTATTGAAATAGATATGATGGATTAAGTTTCTCTTTGATACAATGAGTTCATGTCTTTTGGATATATTGCCAATACCAGCATGTGAAAGATGAAAGTATTGCTGAGTTTTAGAGAAATCTTGATATTTTTGTACAGTGACTATAATTTCCCATGAATATTGTATTAGAATTCACTTTTCTCCGAATCCTTGCCAGCAATTCTTGCTTTCTATCTTCTTGACAATACCATTGTGACAAAACTGAGGTGATATTTCGTTATGGTTTTGATTGGCATTTCCCTGGTGACTAGTGATACTGATCTCTGCTTCATGTTTGCTGGCCATTTACACTTCTACTTTTGAGAACTGTCCAAATCCTTTATCCTTTTCTTAAGTAAAATGATTATTTTCTTAATGTTTTTGTTGAGTTTTTGGGCTTCTGATATATTTGTGTATTAATCCTTTATCATAAAAGTGTGTTGTAAATATTTCCCCCCTTCTAGCAGATGCCTCTACACTATATTACATGTTTCCTTTGTAATACAGAAGCTTCTTAAATTAATTTAATCCCATTTGTTTAGTTTCGTTTTTGTTAACTGTGCTGTTGGTGTCTTATTAAAAAACTATTGCTTACACAAATGTCTTCAAGTGTTTCCCCCTCCTTTTTTTTCAAGGAATTCCATAGTTTCAGGTCTTTCATTTAAGTCTTTGATCGATCTTGAATTGTGTATGGTGATAGACAGGGATCTAATTTCATTCTTGTATGAAAGTTTCTTATGTGCAGTTTGTCAGCATTGCTTGTTGAATAGACAATTAGCTTTGTCAAAAAAGCAATTGTTTGTATGCTTGTACATTTGTTTCTGGATTCGCTATTCTGTCTCATTGAGCTCTGTGTCAATTTTTGTGTCACTATCCTGCTGTTTTAGATACAATCGCTTTTTAGTATGCTTGGAAATCAGATATTGTGCTGCCCTGCCCTGCCCTGCCCTCCCTTCCTCTTTCCTCTCCTTACCCCACATCACCTCACATCTCCTCTCCTCTCTTCCTTTTCCATCTTTCCCCTTCCTTCCCTTTCCTTTCTTCTCTTGCCACGTCCTCTTTTCCTTCCTTTCTTCTCTCTCTCACTCTTTCCTTTTCTTTCCTTCCCCTCAGGATTTTTTTGACTATTCTAGGTGTTTTGTGGTTCCATATAAATTGTAGGATTTTTTTCTAATTCTCTAAATAATGTCATGGGTATTTTGACAGAAATTACAGTGATATATAGACTAGGTAGCACAGATATTTCAATTCTGCACATATATGAGCAAAGAATACATTTTCGTATTTATATCCTTGAATATTTCATCAGCATTTTATAATTTTCATTATAGAGTCCTTGTACTTCTTTGGTCAAATTTATTCCTAAGTATTTAAATTTTGTAGCTATTATGAATGGGATATCTTTCTTGATTTCTCTTTGAACTTCACAATTACTGGTGCACAAATTTACTATTGCTTTATTAAATTTATTTTTAATCTTACTACCTCAATAAACTGTTATCAATTCTAACAGGTTTTGGTGAGATGTTTATGTGTTTCCGTGAACAAATTTTTATTTGTGAACATGGTTATATTTATTTTCTCCCTTCCAAATTTTTATGCTCTCTATTTCTTTCAGCTCTGTAATTGCTCTTTTTATTTTTGAAAAGCTTTTGTTTATTTACTTAAAAGAGTTACAGGGCCTAGTGGCTAAAGCCCTCGCCTTGCAACTGCCAGAAACCTATATGGGCTCCAGATCGTATCCCGCCTGTTCCTCTTCCCTTCCAGCTCCCTGCTTGTAGCCTGGGAAAGCAGTTGAGAACAGCCCAAAGTCTTGGGACCCTGCACCCACGTGGGAGACCCAGAAGAAGCTCCTGGCTCCTGGCTTCAGATCATTTTAGCTCTGGCCATTGCAGCTGCTTGGGGAGTGAATCAACGGATGGAAGATCTTTCTCTGTGTATCTCCTTCTCTCTGTAAATATGTCTTTCCAGTAAAAATAAATAATAATTTTTTTAAGTCAGAGTTTACAGGGAGACAGAGAAAGAGAACTTCCATCTGCTGGTTCACTCTAGATGGCCATGAAAGCCAGGGATGGACCAGGTCAAAGTCAGGAGCCTCACTCATTCTCCCACATGAGTGCAGGAGCAAACAAATACTTGGGCATCTGCTGCTGCTTTTCACAGGCCATTAGCAGGGAGCATAATCAGAAGTGAAGCAGCCAGAACACAAAACCTGCTCCCATATGAGATACCAGCATCAAAAGCAGCAGCTTTATGGTGCCTTTACTGCTCTTGCTAATACTTTCAATACCATAGTAACTAAGAATAGTGAAATTGGACATCCTTGCCTTGTTTAAAATTTTAGGGGAGGTGCTTTCATTTTCTTCCTATTTTTCTTTTTGCTGTGAATTACTCATACACGGCTTTTATAATTTTGAGGTGTGTTCCTTATATACTTGATTTGCTGTGAGATTTTATCTTGAAGAGATGGTGAATCTTATCAAGTGCTGCATCTATTGATATGATCTAATGGTTTTTTTCTTTCATTCTGTTGATGTAATTTATACCTATTGATGTGCCCATGTTGAACCATTCTTGCATCTCTGTAATTAATACCTCTTCATAATGTGCTATCTTTTCAATGCAGTATTGGATTCTATGAAGTAATGCTTTGCTGAGAATTTTTGCATCTCTGTTCATCAAGGATATTGCTCTGTCATTTTGTTTTCATGTTGTCTTTGGTCTGGATATCAGAATAATGAAAAAGTTTGGAAGAGTTCCATTCTTATCAACATTTGTAATTGAAAAGTACAGGGGTTATTTCCTCTTTAAAGGTTCCATAGAACTCAGTTGTAAGGCTGTCAGGTCCTCAGTTTTCTTTGATAGGGTATTTTCAATTACTGCAGGACACAGGAAAGACTACTGCTTCCAGTTCCCAGGGGATATACAAATGTGATGTTGGGGCTTATGCCCTGTTTAGCCAGCATGCTGTGCTAAGACATGCAGAAAAGAACTTCCTCAGTTCTGATTTTTTGGAGTTTTCGCATGGGCTGTTTCATGGCTGGGGAACATAGCAGAGGATGGCCTAATTCCTTGGGTCCCTGTCACCTACCTGGGAGACCTGGATGAAGCTCTTGGCTCCTGGATTTGGAATAGCCCAGCCCCGGTCATTGTAGCCATTTAGGGAGTGAAACATTAGATGGAAGATCTCTATCTCTCTCCCACTCTGCTTTTCAAATAAATAAAATAAATCCTTAAAAATATATAGGTCAGGGCCCGGCGGCGTGGCCTAGCGGCTAAAGTCCTCGCCTTGAACGCCCCGGGATCCCATATGGGCACCGGTTCTAATCCTGGCAGCTCCACTTCCCATCCAGCTCCCTGCTTGTGGCCTGGGAAAGCAGTCGAGGACGGCCCAAAGCATTGGGACCCTGCACCCGCGTGGGAGACCCGGAAGAGGTTCCTGGTTCCCGGCTTCGGATAGGCACGCACCGGCCCATTGCGGCTCACTTGGGGAGTGAATCATCGGACGGAAGATCTTCCTCTCTGTCTCTCCTCCTCTCTGTATATTCGGCTTTCCAATAATAATAAAATCTTTAAATATATATATATATATATATATATATATATATATATATATATATATAGGTCTGATATCTGAGACAGCCCTCTACTTTGCCAAAAATGTCACAGTTGCTAAGAAATTGAAGTCTAAAAGTCATGTTTTAAATGAAATTGACTACAAGTACCTGAATTCTTGTGCTCCTGAAGTAGCCCTACTAGGGTAACTATTGTGTGACAGCTTTTTCTAAGCATTGCTTTCTCAATATAGCCAGGTTTTTCTAAATCTGGACCAATACAACAGCAAGGAGAAGGGGAAGTTTTATTTATTGACAGGATGTTAAGACATCAAAAGGGCCCACCATTTCTGCAAGTGTGTAAATGGGATAGCAGTTATACTTAACCCAGCAAGCACAATTGTGTAAGGTTGTCTTTCCTGTTTGTCCCCATCCATTTATCTTTACATCATTCACCGTCTTTGTCTCTCTGCAGTAGCCGCCTTAAGAACAAGATATGGTATGGCCTTCTGGGGAGCAAGGAACTTCTACACCGTTCTTACAGGAATCTGGAAGAACGAGTGCACCTGGAGGTTAGTGGAAGTGCAATGGCCCTTCTGAGTGGTGGAGAAAGAACACCTCAGGCCACTGGGAATCAAGTTTCCCTCTGTCCCAGCTTGAACTCTGTTACCCTCACACACAGTCATGAGAGGAAGGGTAGAAAGACATATTTCCATCTTATGGATACGATGGATTTCCATGTTATAGGTAAAAAGGTGATAGCATTGTGCTAGGCATTTAATCTAATGAATAAGATGACTCTATCCCATGTCAGAGAGCCAGAGTTTGATATTCAATTCTATTTGGCTCCTGAGTCCAGCAAATACAGCTCCTAACTCTGGCTCTGGCTCAACCCAATCCTTTGCAGATATTTAGGGAGTGAGCTGGTGTATGGAAAATCAATCTGTGTGTATATGTGTGTGTATAAAATTAAATGGATTATTAGATTTGATTCAGTTAATTGATTTTCATATATTTGATTAAATTAAATGTTTTCTTATTTAGGTGACTTATATCTATAGCTCTCGAATACAAAATTTTAATTATTTAAAAAAAAAAAAGAAAATGAAGAGAAGACAGAGCCCTTCCCCATCTCCACAAATGCCCTTCCAGGTTGGTATCAGAAAAGCCAGGCACTGAGAGCTAATCTTTTCTTTCAGTGTGATGGAAAAGTTATCCCACTGCCGAACCTGCAAGGCATCGTAGTACTCAACATCACCAGCTATGCTGGAGGGATCAACTTCTGGGGAAGTGACACAGCAACCACGGTAAGTAGGGTTCAAGGAAGAGAGAAGAGAAAGGCATGGCTGTGATAAAGTCTCTCAGAGAAGAGAGATGGACTCATTAGAGTAGAAAGTAGACAATAGAAGAAGTGATTGGGGGCTATGGTTTTATTAGCCAGAAATTGTACGATTAATTCTTTTAAGACCTGTTTTATTTATGTGAAAGTCAGAGTTACCGAGAAGAGGGAGAAACAGGAACAGAGAAAAATCTTCCACGCATTGCTTCACTTCTCAAATGGCCACAATGGCGGGAAGTGGGCCAGGCTGTAGCCAGGAGTTTTTTCTGAGTCTCTCATTGGGTACAGGAGGTCCAATATTTGATACATCTTCCACTGTTTTCCCAGGTTGTTAGCAGGGAACTGGATTGGACGTGGAGCAGCCAGGACTTGAACTAACATCCGTATGGGATGCCAGCATTATACAGTGGCTTAAGTCACTAGACTACAATCCTGGCTCCTGCTTGATTAATTGTTTAAGTGATTACCATCCCTTAGAACATGAATCAACTAAAGATCTTGGCTGTTTCTTGGGCTTTGCTTTTTCCACTTCTAAGGCCTGACATATACTTAAAAGATTGTCTAGGCCATTTTCTTTTCTCCAAGGAGGTCTATCCGTAAAATTCCTAGGAAAACTGGCCATGATCTTTTTCTTCTGAGATCCTCTGAGAAGGTCATGAAACCAGTAAGACTGGTCCTGGAGATTTCGGTGCTGGGTTGGAAAGGGAAGGAAGCAATTGGGGTCCCAAAATGGACGATGAATGGGATCACAGTGCCTTTTTTCCAAACTGGTTTCCTGGATCCATCTTCTCATCCTTCCATGGCCTTGACCAATTTTTACCAGGAGATTTCAAATCACACCTAGTGCTTTTTAGGGACCAGATATAATTTCTCAAGGTTGAGAAATGTGACACACCTTTTCTTCCTCAGGAATATGAGGCTCCTGCAATAGATGATGGGAAATTGGAAGTAGTGGCAATCTTTGGTTCTGTGCAGATGGCAATGTCCCGAATCATCAACCTGCATCATCATCGCATCGCCCAGGTAGGCAGGGGCCAGATGGGCACTAGGAAGGGGCTGAATCTTCTGGCTGTCTGCCAAGACGTAGAGCAGTCCCAGCAATTAGCAAGAGATGAGAGTTCCAGGATGGAGGGGTCAGGTTATCTGGTGGGCACCAAGGTGCTGACTGAGGCTGGAGACAAAGACAATGGAGGCTAGAGGAGACAAAAATGTTTCTCCTTGGGATAATCCAATCACATCCTTTGCTTGTACTGCTTCAGACACACTTTCCAGCTGTAACTATGAGATTTTAAGATTGATCTCTGATGATTACCTCATTTATGCCCCCCATTCTACTCCTCTTCACTTGCAGTGCCGTGAGGTGATGATAACCATTGATGGTGAAGAAGGTATCCCAGTGCAGGTGGATGGGGAAGCCTGGATTCAGAGACCAGGCATAATCAAGATCAGATACAAGAATGCTGCCCAAATGCTTACGAGAGATCGGGTAAGTAGGGAAAGGTTTGTCTTGGGCTCTTACATGGCCCCACCCACACTGTTCACTTAAGTATGAATACTTCCTGTTTAAACAGAATTCCTCAGAGGTCTGCATGGTTCTTGCATGAAAATATGAGAGAGATCCAGGGTACTAATTATAAATGCACACTCCTAGGACCCACTAATGTCCCTAGAACGTTCCGTTATACTCTGCCACATGCAAACCACTATCCAAATGAGTTAGACAAGTAACTCCTGCTTATGGCTTTGGGCAGCCTCATGCATGCTGCACAGAAAACTAAAGTCCTCAGGTGGTCATGGGAGAAATCTTCTTCAATAGCAAATTATGCATTGAATTTGCCTTAAGTTTCCCCAAGCAGGGCTGGGGAATATCTGGCCTTCCAGGCCACATAAGATTCAGGAAATCATTTGCTCTGGTCCTGCCAAGTCAATTACAAGTGGGACTTAAAATTCAGTATACCTGTGGCAACCTGATTTTTAAGCTGATCATTTTTTATAGCCTACCAATGATTTTATACACAAATGGCCCTTGGCAGAAACAAAAAGTTCCTCACTCCTACATAAGGTTTCTTAAAATATAGCATTCACAACTGCCACACACTCAAACTTAGAACTAGAAAGGAGCCATTCTGAACAATGATTGTATGCTCAGTGCATACAAGCTGTCTTCCTTTCTGACCTGTGAACAGTTCACAGAACCAGCAGCAAAGTGAAGAGAGAAGTCCACTTTACAAAGTGGCTCCTTCATGCTCAGCACTTTACATGCATTCTCTCGTGTAGGTCTTCCGACCGACATGTCTATGAAGTGAATGCACTAAAATGACAAGAATTAAGACTAAAGCACATGGCTAACAAATGCCAGAAGAATGATTCAAAATTAAATTGCCTCTACACAATATGTAGCTAAAGAAGAAGCAGGAAAAGGCATTTCACTGTGTTATTGCTCATGGTACCCTCATAAAGGAGCTTTAGGCTAAGAGGAAGCTATCTGATTTAAGCCTGGTGCCCCAAGACCTGGTAAATTGACATCAAAACTGGAAATGCCTAGACCAAAAGAGACATTGATTAAAGTAATGGATGGATACAGAGGTGTATGGGTAAATGGATAAGAGGATGAACTTTACCCATAATATAGCCACTTTACCCCAAATTACAACTGTCAGACTCACAGAAAGTGGGTCACATGACAACCTAATCATAGCAACCATTAGAATCTGTCACTGTGTTCATTTCCAGGACTTTGAAAATTCAATGAAAATGTGGGAATGCAAGCATACTGAAATTCAAGCTGCCCTGCAACCCCAGATAGACTCACAGGAATCGCAAGATAGCCTCTCTGACGAGGAGCATGCCCAGATACAGCACTTGGCTCAGCTCGCAGAAAATCTCATCAGCAGGTGAGCAGGGTAGCCCAGAGACAGGGCTGAACATGTCAGGAATGTCAGGGAGAAGCAGGCAGTTTGTGTGTCTAGTGGCTACCAGGAGGTCTGGCCTCAGAAAGGACTCTTGCTTTAAGTTCTGAGGATTGGGCCCTGAGCAATTCAGGCAGAAAATATTCCTTGTGATCAGCAATCAGCCAGCTTGTACCCTTCCCATATGTCCCAGAGATGAATTTCTATATCCTCTTGCTGTCCTAGACCAAAACAGAACTTGTGCTATCCACCTCTATTCTAAACTCCCACCCTACCCAAGTTCCCAGCAATTGAAATAGGATGAGACAAGACTGGCCAAAGGTGAATATTGAAAGAAGAGTATAGAGTTTCTTTTTCTTTAAAAAAGAGTTTATTTGAAAGTTGGGATAACAGGATATGAGAGAGAGAGAGAGAGAGAGAGAGAGAGAAAGAGAGAGAGAGAAGCAAGAACCAGGCTGAAGTCAGGAGCCTAGAACTCCTGTGAGTTCTCTAATGCTAGTGGCCCCTGCCAAGCACTTGGGCCATCGTCTGCTGCTTCCCCTAATGCATAAGCAAATAGTTGGATTGGAAGTGGAGCAGGCAGGACTTGAACCAGTGTTCTAGTACGAGATGCCAATGTTCTAGTACTAGATGCATCTAGTACGAGATGCAGCAGGTTAACCTGCTGCTCCACAACTTTATTCCTACAAATAGTTTCCAAAATCAAGGGTTACCTAGTAAAAGGGAATGACAGGAGGAAATAAAGAGTTCAAGTTAGGTACCCAGGGCTTCCCTTTCTCCTCTTATCCCAACCCTCTCCAGAACCCCAAGCTGGAAATCCTTCAGAGCTCCTGACTCACCTGTCTGTCCTTGTTTTATTACAGACTTAATAACCTGATCAAAGTCCACCAGCATGTGTCTGTGCTCATGGATTCTGTGAATGCCAGTGCTAACATCTTGAAAGATGTATTTCATGGTCAAGACAGCAGCGATGAGGCAAATGTGGCTTTATGCACTCCCATTGAGGTAAGAAGCAGTGGGCAAGGGGGTCTGGGGAAAAGGAGTTAACATAGATAAGAAAGGGGGGCGAAATGGAAGAAAGAGGAGTCAGAGGCTGGATGGAGAATCTAGGCAAATGATAGAGCAGAAAAATGACAGCAAAATGGAAGGCAGTAATTCCTTTCCTCAAAACAGACCCAAGGTGGCTCCTGGGGGACTCCCACAGCAGATTTCATCACCCTGAAATCTATTCTTTCTCCCCAACAGATATCCTAGGCTCAGGAAAGAAGTGGCCTACAGATAGCTTGGTCTTAACGTAGCCCTTCTTCATCCCAAGTATATACCTACCATCAGAACCTAAGTTCCAACGTTCCCTGGTTTCCTTCTTGAGGACAAGAGCTCAATGAGGACACTTAATGTTAAATGTGCAATCCCGCACCTTTACTCATTGCAACATTTAAATGGTTCTTTTAAAAAGTAACTTCAGTACTAGGCTTAAAGATAAACTAGAGTCATGGCCTACTAAGATGTGAATGAATTATTTCAGGCCAGATCTTAGTTTAAGGAGACCTGAAGCTCAGGGACTGGAGTTTTGAGAAGAGAGTTGGCTGAGTCCAACTTCACCTGCCACAATATAGGTGGTTTTAGCCAAGGGGCAATGAGTGGCCTCAATGTACTCTCTGGTCTGTGTATTTCCTATTTTATTATATCCACTGCATCCAATGAGTGATGCCAAAAATCAAATTGTGCCGTGCCACTACATGGGACACATCAGTGCACCTGCACCAGTAATTGACAGCTGGCATCAGTTTTGCCAGGTTGGAGCCCATGCTGAACTAGTTGTCCTATATATTGAATATTACTTTTCGCTTACAATTGTGCCCTAGTGTGCTTCTCCCAGCTTCCCACGGAGAAGGCAGCTGGATGCTTACTAACCAGCAACTCCTCTGTCTTTGTCTTTTCCCATCCCTACCCTTCTTTCTCTCCCTTCTTTCAGACTCTAAGCAGAAATGATGCAGTAGACGTTACATTTAGTCTTAAAGGGCTCTGTGATGACACCAAAGCTTTCCTGGATGAAAACTTGGTGAGTTTAAGGGGTGGGAACATGGAAGGGCAGAGTATCCTATCTGAAGTTGGTGACAGTCTATGCATGGTTTCAGGGCACTAGAGACACAAGAGCGCTTTTTGATCAAGTGTCTACCTAGCAGTCTCTGTTGTGTCACTCTAAATTGTCACTAATTGTCTCACTGTTCTTTTAATTCAGAGATGACCATTCCCTTGAAAGAAATGTCTCCTTGTCCTTTGGACAATGTCTCCTGGGTCTAGACCACACCAATCAATAGCACAGTGTCCTTATGATGCCCAATACAACTGCAGCAGAAAGGGATGAGCTCTTCCGAGCTGCTCATATTTTTCAAGTTTCTTTCACTATGTGGGAAAGCACTAGAAAACAATTGGAAATTGGGGGAACTTGGGGTTCTCTCATCTCTACCATTCATTAATTGGATTTGTTTCCTAAGGCTGCTACAACAAAAAGCCAAGAACTGGGGGACTTCACACAACAGTTCTGAATGCTAGAAGTCCAAAATGAGGTGTAGACAGGGTTTCCCTGAGAAACACATAGAGGAATCAATCCTTGCCCCTTTCTGGCTTCTGGTAGTTTGCTAATCCTCTTGGGTGCTCCTTGGTTTGTATATGTTGCTCCCGTCTGCCCCCATCTCCATAGCATTCTCCCTACATATCCCACCTTCTTTCAAGACAGCGCTCATATTGAATTAGGGTCTACCCTATTTAGCATGACCTCAGTTTATTTATTTATTAATTATGTTGCAATAGCCCTGCTGCCAAATGATGTGCTGGAAATAAAGAACCCCTAGCACTGGGTGTATGAAGTAACTTCACCTATTTGGATCTTAATTTCCATATCCAAAACAATGGGAATTTTAATCCTCATCTCTCCAGATTATTGTGAAATTTTTAAATGAACTATTATACGTTAAATACCTGATGCTACCTGGCACGTAGTAACAGCCTGGTAGACAGTAGCTTTTAGCAGTGCTAAAAAGAATGGACTGAGGCTCCATTTTTTTGGACTATGAGTAACATGTTTGACACAATGTAAAGCCCATGGGCATGGTTGCTAAGTAAGCTCCGATGAAGCAATTGATCATGACCATTCCACTTTGGCGTTGACTGCTTAGACCCCAAAGCAGACACTGTGGTTTGACTTTCATTTAAAGTTTATTTGAAGAGGGGTTTCTGTCTGAGTTGATATTGAAAGACGTATAGCCACTTCCCCTTTTCATTTGCTCATCTAATTGGCACATTGCACAAGAGGCAGATTAGCTCAGGCAATCAGGCCAGGTTGTCCCAGCGTCTGAGCCCCAAGCTAGAGTCTTTTGACCTAAGACAACAACGCCACAAGTACCTTCTATATATAGGCAGAACTCAATGTTCTTGCCAGTTTGGACAGCAGTAAATATGAGAATTTGGCCTCTTGTTACCACTCAGTCTGTCTTAAGGCTTATAAGCTGCAAATATGTCTGTGCCAACCAACAATCAAACTTAAGTATATGCTGCACTTGAGTAAGCTTCTTTTCCATGAGACCTGATGAGGAACCCTCCCCCACCCCATGCACACACATGCACACACCCACATGAGGCCAGGAGGCAGGCAGCAGCAAAATAAAAATGTCCATGTTATCTCCATGAAGCTGTCATAGAAATAGGATAGAGATAAGAGTTCTTTCCTTTATTTATCCCTTAGAAGAGAGAGGATTTTAACAAGCTCAGTGTCAGCAATGGGATGTAGGTTTACATTGAGGTGAAAATCACTCAATAACTCCCACTTCCTTTATTTGGCACACATGTGTCTATGCTTCTGGGCCAAACTACATTGTCCCATCACTCACCATAAAGCAAAACAGCTTATCTGTCAGCATTGACCTACTCTTCATCATCTCTCATTCCAACTTGCCATAACTTCCCATCCATCCCCACAATCATAGCTACTCATTTGTGACAGCTGGTGAGGCTCTAAAAATATGTCTGGAACAGCAAGTGGTCCAGGCACAACAAAAAGCCACCCAAGTACCATATTGAAGCTGGAATTAATGGTGGGGAGAAGGCAGGCCAGCTCATACCAACTGCAAGTATGGACGAGTTCATGACGTCAATGTGAATTTGTTCTCCCAGCTTCCTACCTATCTCATAGTGTTGCTGGACTAGAACTTGGTTTTTCTGAGTTGAATACAGTCTCAGAAAAAATCCGTTATAAGTTTCCCATGAATGTAAAGGATTAATCATGCATGTGCAGGGCCAATAGGGAGCACTTTAGCTTTGCTCCCCAAACATGTGGGACAAGCCACCTGGAATTTGTTTCTTTGTTACTAAGAATGAATTGCAAGGGGCTAAAACATCACCTGAGCCTCTTTGCTAGGAAGTGAAGATTTGAGCCAGTCTCTCTCTCTAGCCCTCTCTTCTTGCTTCATAAGACAGCTTTTAAATTAAAATAATGTTGTAATAAAGATTCTATCAGCATGTGATCACTCCACATGTCCTTTCTGGAACAATGTGTTAAGAGTAAGCCTAGAGGTAAACAGATCCGAGTTCTGTCTAGCTATGTGGTCTTGAGCACTGAACTTCTCAAGTCTGTTTTCTGACCTATGAAATGAGAACACTGTGTATTGGAAGGTATTGCAAAATTATTGGGAAGATGGAATGAAATTACGTATGCTTGCACCTGGCACAATTAGAGTGATATCTCCAGGGACTTGAGATTGAAGAGTACCACCCTTGTCCTAGACCCTAAACTATAGGGATAAACTCAGTGTTAACTGATACTAGTCAAAAGACCCCTCTACTTGCCTGTAAGCATAGCCAGGCCCCTGAAGAGATCCACCATTTGGTCATTCTCTGAATCTACCTGTTGAGAAAGAAGAGAGCTGCCTACAGGCCAGCAGGAATACAAGCAGGCACCCTGAGGTCTCTTGCCACCACAGGGTCTAATGGTGTGGGGGAGGAAAATAATCTGCGAAGGCAAGATACCAAGCATTAACAAACATGAACACTCACTCTTTTTCTGTTTGTACCAGCTGAGAGATGCTGAAGGTGAAGCCACACTGCAAACCGCCCTGGATGCCATGAATGAACAATTTGTAAAGCTTTCTGAGATTGACTGGATGGGTCCAATTCTTGCTCCAGAGGTACTAAACCCTGGGAAATGGGAAACAAAAGAGAAGAGTAATACTTCCCTGGTGTCTGCTAGTTCAATCACCAAATGCCTATAACACCTAGGGCAGACTAGGCTAAAGCCAAGAAATCCATCTAGATCTCTCACATGGGTGGCAGAAACCCAAGTACTTCTGCCTTCCAGGCACACTAGCAGGAAACTAGATTGAAAGTGGAGATGGGGTGGGGTGTCATTGTGGCACAGTAAGCTAACCTGCTACGGGTATCCCATATGAGGACTGGTTCAAGCTCTGGTTGCTCTGCTTCCAATCTGGGTCCCTGCTAAAGCACCTGGGAAAGAAGCAAACGATGGCCCAAATACTTGGGTTCTTGCCACTCATATGGGAAACCTGGATGGAATTCTAGGCTCCTGGCTTTAGTCTGGGCTAGCCCCAATTATTGTATCCATTTGGTGAATGAAACAGTGGATAGAAATCTGTGTGTGTGTGTGTGTGTCTCCATGATTTTTGTTAACTCTTTCCTTCAACTGAATAAAATCTTAACAAAAAGAAAGCAGATGTGGGGTTTAATCCCAGCCACTCTGGTATGGTGCAGGTGTCCTAATCAGCAGTTTAACCCCTTGTATTCTGATGCCTATCCCTCCATCTTTTAAAAAAATGTGATTGTTAATAGTCAATTTCACAAGGTTGTTTTAAGGCTTCTGTGAGAACATCTATTGTGAGGGCCTCTAGCCCACCCAGCTTTCCATGAACATGTGACCAGTGAGTAAAGGTATCTCCCATAACTGGACAGAGAGGTTTGCCTGCTTTCTGCAGCCCCTTCCCTTGTCCATGAACTTGCCAGGCATCTAGGAGGTGTTTATGAATGTTAGGTAACTAGCATTATGACCTTCCTCTTGCTCTGATTTCCCAGGACAAATCTTCAGATACTGACACTAGAAGTTTGAAGCTGAAAATTAAGTTCCCAAAATTTGGGAAGAAGAAGGTAGAAGAGGATGACAAGCCTAAGTCAGGCCGAGGAATCCAGGGATTTTTTGGTGAGTCACCCCATGTCCAAAGTGATCAGGAAGACTTCCTTAACAGCCTGGGTACCTTTCAAGACCATTCAGCTCCCAGTAAAAATGCTCATGGGCATGAAGATCATGGAAGTGAAAACCACCTAACTACTTGCTAATGCCAAGCAATCGCAATAAATAAATAAATAAATAAGTTAGAAAGTGATATGAATACTGGGTGGGGTGTGTGAGGGAAGGACCTAAGAAGGAATGTTCCTGTGTGATCCTAATGATATATACACCTGGAAACACAAACACTGCCTAGCTAATTCGCGCAAGTCAAGGAGAAGGTCCATAGCCTATCTAAACATGTTTCCTCATGTGTTAAGTCCCTGGAAATGTAAAATGTCTCTATGCTGTTGTTTGAATATGGGTCCCATTCCTTCTTTCTTCAGAATTGCTTCTAAGCATTATTTATATATGTCAGTTTGTCTCAAAAGAAGATTCTCATGGAGTCATTTCTAGTACCAATTCTGATCTCTATAGTCCATCTTAAATTTGCGCCAAAACAACCTCAAAGCTTGAAAGATAAAGCAAAATGGGACATGGAAAAAGAGGGATGGAGGGTAGCAGGAGGTTTTTTTTTATTATTTTTTTAAGAACTAAGAGTTTGCACAGATGTCAAGAGAGAATCTCTTGAACCAAGAGACATAGTTTCTCATTTATGCTCCATCTGGTTGAAGTCCCTGATAGCCTGCCAACTGGGAGATTTGGAGATTGTTGGTATAATGGGTTCCAGCCAGTCTCCTCTAACAGAGCCTTTGCTATCTTTAGAATTCACATATTCAGCCATCTAGCAACATCCCAACCTTATTACTAACCCAATTATCTCTATATTTGTTTCTTTTCCTCTGAAGGGAGTTTGTGGCATCGTAGAAGTCGCCAAGATCAAGCACCTGATGATGATCCTCCAGCACCATCAGCCTCTCAATTCTAGCCCTTGAAAACTGGAGGCAGAACTCACAGAAAAATTCTACTCTAAAACTCTTGAAACCTCAAGACAGCCTCCACTACATTGTTTCATAACAAACATGAGCACCACCAAGGAAGACCCTCCGATTACTCACACCAACACATTTTTCCTGGACTTAATCAGGTCTCCTTAGAGGTTTACATGTCCTCATTGGCCAAAGATTCTTGTTTTGAGTTGTCTTATTCAGTTCTCCTTCTCTTTGTAACATAATGAGCAACTGTAGTGTTTATTAAGATGAGTGCTTTATGAATGGCCTGGGATCTACAAGGAAGTCAATGGAATCCACCTCTTCAGGGAGTTTGAGAATGGTTTTCTCTGACTTACAGGACAACTGCTGATGTTGTGAAATGAATGAATGCAAGAAAGACGCCCAAGGAGAGAAAGAAATGGGGAAGGACAGCCAGGCTTGGTTGTGTTTCCCCCACAATCCCTGCCAATTGCAATTCACTGCTTCAGGAGATCTCTGCTAGCTGGCTCACTAAGTTGAGTACTAGATCCTGGGAGCTGAGGGCTTGCTGCTTGCCTGTTACAGTGACCATTTGAAATCCTTGTGTGTAGATGTGGTAACCCTCCCTCTCTGCAGACCCTTTCTGTTTTTCCATGTGTGAGTGCAACATTTTTGTACATGTCCAGGTGGTGCTCTGGTGGCTGGGTGGGTCCATTGGTTGGAGCTCACCCCTCATAGCAACCATTCAGGCCCCCTCCTACTGCCTTAATCCTAGCCTGCATACTCCATGGAGTGTTTGCCTGCATTCTTGCTGGGTTTTTAAGTCAATGTTTTGCCGCTGTGCTGCAGTACAGATTATGTATAGAGACATAAAGATGTAAATATAGAGACATATTTTTAAGAACTGAAAATACAACTCAACCTCTAAGTGACCCTGTAATTTATTATGCTAACCCAGGAGTGCCCTCCCAACCCCCACTACTCTACACACACATACACCTCTATCAATTGCCCTAGTTCTTGGCGGAACTTTTAATCTTTTGGTGCATTTTTAGCATCTCAGAAGTGGCTGAGCTCTATCTTTAGCCCAGTCTATTCTGGAACCCCCTTAAAATTCTGAGCCAGGCCACAGAATTGGGAACAAAATACCAACACCCCTGAGAAGGGGCTAAGTTGGCCCCTGTCTTTTTCCTTCAATTTGTCCAGAATTCAACATCAGCAACCACCCTGACCTGTGCTATCCCTTTCCCTAATAAAGATAACATTATGGAGCAACCAACTTTTGAACTCTATGAATTAGCTACAGACTGCCTAACAATCAAGTCACAGCCTAGGCCATTCCCCACAAGTTCTATCTTGGCCTGCATTTTCCTGACAGGCTGTTAGGACAGTCCCCCAATCACCTTCAGATGTCCTGTCTTGACTTTTCCCTTCAGTGTAGAGGGACATTCTGTATGATCAGAAGAGAACATGAATCTGGAAAACTCAAGACTAAAAGTGCCCCCTTCCCTACTATTTTGTTTTGTTTTCAGATTCTTCATAAACACAAACAAGTCTAAACTGCTCCAAATTTTAATTTGCATTTTTAATGCCTACTCCCAGTCAGGCAAACCTAATCAAACACCTATGCCTAGAGAGTTTCTTTCTAGTCTGCCTTGCATCCCCACCCTACATTCAACATACACTTTTGGGTAAGCTCCCCACACACCTTTATTAAAAGAAAGCCAAAAGCCTAACCTCTCCCCCACTTTTTGAACTCAGTGTGCTCAACTTCTTGACTCAGTTCAATGGCTGCTTCATCAAGGTGCACAGTCCAGACACCAAGCAGTGGTTCTTAACTCTGGAACTCCACCAGCCTAATCCACTTAAACCAGCCTCTTGTGTTCCACCTCTGCAGGGGTGAGGAGAAAACTTACTTACAAGGGGATAGTCACCCAATGTCTGATAGTTCTGCCAAATAAGCAAAAAAGTCTTAGCACTATAGAGAAAACAGCAGAGAAAGATGACAGAAGGCATTTGCAAAGTGTTTAAGCTCCAGAACCTGTTAACTTATTGTGTCTATCTGAGTAGGGAGTGTGCTGTTGCTGTGTCTTTGGCTTTCTCTCTGTTTCCAAGAGGAAGTATTTAGATCTTATCAGCAAGGTCTCCATCACAGCTCTATTTGGCTCCTCCATGGCAATACACATTAACACCTGTGCCTCATAGAGTGGGAATGAAGTTGCATTTTTCTCAGAAGAAAAAAAGCTTTTCCAAAAAAGGAAAATGTCCAGATGAGAAAATTTAAAGAAACAAGGAAGTCCTGGAAAAGGATAGCCTTATCTTGGCACTATCTAAGTGGGGCTATGTCTTGTAATTATTTTTATCATTGATGGTAGTAAACTGTAACAGGATATCATGTTTTGTGCATGCTTTGCTGAAGTTCTATAGGTCTTCAAAGATTGTAATGTTGTTATTGCTCTGTTGTACCATGTGAATTCCCTTCCACCTACCCTATCTTCCCACCCTGAATTGGAACAATAGTGAATGGAACCATAAGATTTGGGGCTCAAGTCCAACGTGGAGCAGAATTAACAGATGACAGGCCCAGGGGAAGAAGGTGTAGCTTGTTAAATCACTTGGTTACCTTCAAAATGGCTTACTTACCAGTTGTATACTGAGAAAGAAGACAGCCCCCTGAGCATCTGTTCTTGTTCATAATTACTGAGAAAGAAAGCAAGAAGTGATTCCTGTTTCAAGGAAATCACTTGCCTTAGCCCCTGTGAGTGTAAGTTCCTTGCAGGACTCCATGCTAACTTACCTGCAGAGATGCAGTTGCTACAGTGGTGGGACTGAAACCAAATACCCATCTTAACTGTGTTCAGATAAACCATTCATAGCCAAAGCTCTATGGCTTGGTTGCGATTTTGGTAAGAGTTTCCTAAGAATTAAGAGAGTGGGTAAATCCCAGAAAGAAGAAGGAAAAAACCAGCTAGATTTGAACTGGCAGTAAGTCCTTCAGTGTCAATACTACCAAGAAATTAGGCCCCTCACCCACAAGACCCTGTGCTATGTCAAACCGAGCAGGGGAAGAGGAAGGAAGAAAATGCCAATTGAATAGAGAGTAACCATAAGGAAGATTTGTGATCAACATCCATCATCTTTCCTGAGGACACAAATAGAAAAAAAAGATGATGTATTTTACAGAAGGCAGAAACTAGTACCAAAGCAACCAAGCCAATTCACACCATTTCATCCTTAAGGGACCTTGACTGGCTGTGTGGCTTCCATAATTGCATTTGGCTGTTCGATGGCTAATCTGTAATCCTTTGTTGTTTTGTGTTCTGTGGTTTTTGTTTCCTCTGAGGCCACTGCAAAGAAGCAGCAGGGCTAGGGGCTGGTGAAAGGACGAAGTGGGGTAATCAAGGGTTAACAGGAAAAAAAAAAAAAGGAAAGAAAAGGTCTAAGATGTGTGCCTATTCCTCGTACCCCCCAAAATGGAACACCAGTCCTCAAAGTTAATAGAGTTTTGCTTCTTAAAGTATTTTAATAAATGGATAAATGTAATTACCATCAGTGTGGCATTTTATCTCAGTATATGTAGGGTAGGGTGGAGGGAGATTTGGATGGTGGTGCAAACGGGAGGTATAGGCTTGGGTTGTCATCTAGGCGCTAATCAAGCCACATGCGGGTAGGGACACTGGCACAGCCCAAGGATATCTACCAGGGTTGATCAGCATACCAATGGTGCTGCCACAGAGAATTCTAACAGCTAGCTACAATTCCCAACAAACCCGTGGAGGACTATCTGCCACTGCAACTGTTTTAGAAACCAAGTCTCTGCAGGATACAGTTCTCAATGAAATCACTGTGTTGCTGGGACAATGAAGGGGGATGGCAAAGTACAGCCCAGCCTGCTGAATAGACATGTAAGGTACTTTGAAAACATTGGACAATACAATCTATTTCTCCAGCGCATACATCACATATTCTTCTCCCCTCTAGGAGGGTTTGAGGAAGAGGAGTTCAGTTCTGATTCAAAATTAGGTAGATCTGACAACAAGAATGTTAAATTTTGGTAATATGAACAGTAGCCAAAGAAGCCAGATATTAACTTCATGGAATAGGTTGGCAACTGAGGCTGTGCCAGACTGGGATTCCACAACATACCACACCTGGCCCTTCTAAATCCTTGACTTTCTAATGCAAAAAGAAAAATCTTCCTTAGAGACAAAATACCTATGGCTTTGAGTTTCCCTAAAGAAACTACATCATTACTTTACAATTTAAGTAAAGAAATAGCCCCATATGGGCCCAGCGTGATAGCATAGTGGTTAAAGTACTTGCCTTGCACACACCGGGATCCCATATGGGCGCCTGTTCTAATCCCGGCGGCCCCGCTCCACTTCCCATCCAGCTCCCTGCTTGTGCCCTGGGAAAGCAGTCGAGGACGGCCCGAGGCCTTGGGACCCTGCACCCACATTGGAGACGTAGAGAAGGTTCCAGCCTCCTAGCTTCGGATCAGCGCAGCAACAGCCGTGTGGTCACTTGGAGAGTGAATCATCAGACGGAAGATCTTCTTCTCTGTCTCTCCTTCTCTCTGTATATCCGCCCTTCCAATAAAAATAAATCTTAAAAAAAAAGAAGAAATAGCCCCGTAGCTGAGAAGCTACCTCCAGGCTGGGCCCTCCTCGTGTTCCCCACTAACAAGTGTCTGCTCCATCCTATAGCCTAAGGCAAAAACTTCCAAATTCAGTTAGAAAATCAACTGTTAAAACTATCATACAAGAATATTGTCCCCCAGCTGTGGGCAACTGCCCAGTTGCCTTATAGTTAGGCATGTGTTACACTGCTGAGAGAAAAGCAACCAATAATTTTGCAGGCATTCTGGGCCTGTTTAATGCCAAATTTGTGTTAGCTATACACGTGTGCCAGCATAGTTGCCTATTCTGCTCTTTAAAAAAAAAGATATATGGGGAAAGCATGGAACACCTGGCCTGAAATGCCACTCCAGCACCCAGGTGGAGGGGCTACAGATTACCCAAAGAAGGGACACTGGGGACATGTTGGACTTTAGGCCATTTAAGACATGTTTGACAGGCAGAGTGACTTCTAGGATCACTCACACTCACAAACCGGCATGAAAGCTGAGACAGGGTGGTTTACAAGGGATAAATCCGAGAGTATACCTGGGTCAGGTCAAGGCACCTGTCCATGTAGGAGACCTGGGCTGGGTGAAGTAACATTGCCCACCAACCACCAGCACATGCAAAAGCTGGGGCTTGGGGCATGCCTGGCTGGACTAGACCACAGTATATGCCCACAAATGTCAGAGCAGGGTTGGACCATCCTAAAGCTGGGCCACAGCATGCATCAGAATGGGAGAGAAGACATCTGGGTCAGATTATGTAGGAAACATGTGGACTTGTCTCTATAGGAGTGCAGCATCCATCAGTTTGTCGAAGAGCTGGGAGTGGTTTGGGACTGGGCCATGCTGAAGCATGGAACTCAGCACTCATGGGAGTGGGGGCTGGGAGGAGGCTGGGCTGGGGCAGTACTCATGGGCACAAAGGCCAGAACTGAGGGCAGACCAGTCCAAGCAGTGCCAGGCACCTGCCAGCATGCACAGAATCCTGAACTGGAAGCAGGCCTGGTAAAGAAACTTGGGGATTCCCCTCCTACGCCATAAATCCCACTGGGGAGCACAAGAGCTAGGGCTGGGAGTGTGCCTGGCCAGGCAATGCTGCAGCACTCCTCAGCATTATTGTGGGGCAGGTCTGGAGTAGGAGCACACCTGACTAGGCTAGGCTAGGTTGCAATATGCACCAGTGGGAACCGAGACCATGGTTGGAACATGCCAAGCTGGTTCAAAACACCCGTCAGCATGTGCAAGATCCAGGGTGGGAACGGGCCTGTTAGGGGAATACAGGGGACTCCCTTGCTAGACTGAAGCTCCTACTGGTGAGTACAAGAGCTGAGGCTGTGGGTAGACCAGGCTGGGTAAAGCTACAGCACCACAGCATGCTTGTAAGTTGGATCTGGGGGCAGGCCAAATTGGATTATGCTCCAGCATCCACTAGTACTCACAAGAGCCAGAATGAGTGTGTGATAGCCTGAACTACACCACAACATCTGCTGTGTCACATGAGATCTGGATCTAGGGGTGGGTCAGGCTTCACTAGGCTGTAGCACCCACTGGTGTTAGCTGGAATGGGTGTGGATCAGTTGGACTAGGCTGCAGTACCCGCCGGTAAATGACAGGACAGGGAACATGCCACACCAGGTTGGGCTGTACCTCCACTAGCACATGCAAGATTCTGGGCTACGAGCAGGTCTGGTAAGGGGAAATTGGAGAACTGTCCTGCTAGACCACAGCTGCTGCTGGTGGGCACAAGAACCAGGACTGGGAATAGGCCAGGTCAGTCTGGATGCAGCTCCTGCTTGGCATACCTATGGGCTGGGGCTGGGTGTGGCCCAGGCTGGTCCAATCCACAACATACACTGGCCTGAGTGAGACCCAGGATGATGTGCAAGTCAGGCAGAGTTGGACTGCAACACCTGCCAGTTCATAGGAAGGCTGGGACAGCAGATGGTCCAAAGCTGGGGTAGATGGCATCATTCACTAGCCCAAGAAAGACCCAGAATGGGTGCAGTCTGGCCAAACTAGGCTGCAGCACCCTTCGGCAAGTGTCAGGACTGGATGCGAGTCATATCAGGCTAAATTGCAGTACCCCCTGGCAGGGGCAAGATCTGGTAGGGGAACTGTGAATAGTCCTCTAGATACCCACTGGCATACATCTGGCATAGGTTGGGACAGAGTAGGCTGAACCAGTTCACATAAGCCATTGGTGAATCCGAGCACCAGAACAGAGTGTGGGTCGGGCCAAGTTCAGTCGCAACACATACCAGTACACATTACGGCTGGGATTGGGTGCCTGCTGGGCTGGGCTAAGCTGTAACCCTCACCAGTGGCAGCTGGAATTGGGGGTGGGCCGGGCCAGGCCAGGCTACAGCATCCACTGGCAAAAGTCGAGGCGAGGCAGACCATACCAGACTGGGCCTCAGCACCCAAACAGCACACCTGAGAACCAGGGGGGAAGGGGACAAAGCCAGCAGAGTGAATGTGGAGGGCTCCCCTGCTGGACCACCACTCCCACTGGAGAGCATGAGTTGGGATACGGGCAGACCAGACCCAGCAGGGCTGCAACACCTGTGGTCCTCATGTGAGCTGGACAAGGGAAAAACCATGCTGGGCTGACTGTTGCTACTGATGCAAGCATAAATCAGAGGGAGCGAGGGTTGGTTAGGCTTTGCTGCAGCAGGAGTTTGCAGATGCTGGAACTGGGGGCTAAATCTGTCAAGTTAAACTGCAGAACCACCTGGAGAGTGCATGATCTGGGAGTGGGAGTGGCCCAGAAGGGAAATAGTGGGCACCTCGCTCTTGGGTTATCACTCCCACTGAAGAGCATGAAAGCCAGGACTGGGGCAGACATGGCTAAACAGAAATGCACCCACCAGCATATGTGTGATCTGGATAGTAGGGCTGGTTAGGTTGAACTAGGCTTCAATGCCCATTGACATGTATAAGAGCTGAATGGGATGTGGGACAGACTGAACAAGTCTGTGGTACATACTAGCAAGCATGGGAACCAGGATAGGGGGCAGGCCTGGTGGGGGTTATTGGGAGTTGCCTCAACTAGGCTACAGCTCCTACTGGTTTGCATGAAGGCCGAGTGTGAAGTGGACAGAATCATGTTTGACTGCAACACCCTTTGGTTCATGTGGAAGACAGGGCTGGAAACAGAATTGACCCAGCAATTGCAACCACCAGCATATGCATAAGTCGATTGGGGCAACAAACTGTGCCGGACCCTGTACTGACAAGCACACATAAGAATCAGGTCTGGGATCACCTGAGACAAAGTTTCTTTGGGGATCCCTCCAACTGAACTGCTGATCTCAGAACCCCAACCATGAAGAGACTGTCAGCCAGTGGATTCTGAATAGATTTCATCGTGCTTGCAGTGGCGAGACTGGCAGCAATTCAGACCTGTTGAACTATCAAAACTGCTTGAACAGGACCCTCAGAGCATGCCCCACATCGGGGACCTGGGATGGGTGGGAGGCTGGGTGGGGCTTCTCCTACTTTCTTGTAGCCCTTGGCCTTTTGTGCCCTAATCAACTATGTAAAGATTACCAAAATAAAAAAATTAAAATTAAAAAAAAGAACACCGCAGGTTATTTAACCTTTTGTAAAAAAGCTTCTTTAAAAAACTATTTAATTATTTATTTGAAAGTCAGAGTTACAGTGAGAGGGAGACATAGAGATCTTTAATTCCCTGACTCACTCACCAGATGGCCACAACAGCCAATACCGAGCCACAACAGACAGAAACCATCCAGCTTCATCCAGGTGTCCCACATGAGTAGCAGAGGTCCAGGCATTTGGGTCATCTTCCACTGCTTTCCTAGGTGCACTAGCGGGGAGATGGAAGTCAAGTAGAGCACCCAAGACTGGAATCGGCACCAACACGGAATGCTGGGATTGGTAGGTGGCAGCTTTACCAACTATGCCACAGCACAGGCCCCTGAAACAGGCTTCTTTAACCAGCAAAATGCCTTTCAGAGTCTTTTAAACTGTCATGTGAATTAGGTTTATTGCTTTTGCTAATGGTTTTCTATTGCATGGGTCCATCAGTTTGTTTATCCCACTGAAGGATCTTTAGGTCATTTCCAGTTTTTTGACCTGTGGATTATGTAGAAGGTTGTTATTTCATTTCCGAGTTTTCAGAGCTTTTACCATTTTTTCTGTTACTGATTCCCAGTTTGTCCACTATGGTCAAAAGATACATTCTAGGTGCCACGGTTGTCATGCAACAGGGCTGAGCTGTGGCCTGTACCACCAACATTCCAAGCATATGCCAGTTCATTTCAGCTGCTCCAATTGTCATCAAGCTCTACTAACACGTCTGAAAAGGCAGCAGCGGATGATCCAGATGTTTGCATCCTGCCACCCAGTTGGGAGATGAGGATGAAGTTCCAGGATTCTGGCTTTGACTTGGCCCAGTCCCATTTGTTGTGACAGCTTAGGGAGTGATCACTCGAAGGAAGTTCTGCTCTGTCTCTGTCTCACAACTCCGTCTTTCAAAGGAATAAAGTAAACCTTTTTTTTTAAGATTTATTTATTCTTATTACAAAGTCAGATATACAGAGAGGAGGAGAGACAGAGAGGAAGATCTTCCATCCGATGACTCACTCCCCATGTGAGCGCAACGGGCCGGTGCTGTGCTGATCTGAAGCCGGGAACCCCGAACTTCTTCTGGGTCTCCCACGTGGGTGCAGGGTCCCAAAGCTTTGGGATGTCCTCAACTGCTTTCCCAGGTCATAAGCAGGGAGCTGGATGGGAAGTGGGGCTGCCGGGATTAGAACCGGTGCGCATATGGGATCCCGGAGCACTCAAGGAGAGGACTTTAGCCACTAAGCCACGCCGCCAGGCCCAGTAAACCCTTTTTTTTAAAGATCATGTTTTATATGATTTCAGTTCTTTTCAGTTGATTAAGGTTTGCTTATGACCTAGAATAACATCTGTCTTAATGAATGTTCCATGGGAACTTGAGGTTTATTTTGCTATTGTGTTATAAGGTGTTCTATAAATGTCAGTTGGATTCAAACGTTCATCAATATCCTTTCTGATTTCCTGCCTGCCAGCTTCTACACCAGTTACTGAAACTGTAAGTATAGTTGTGCTCATTTCTTCAAGTAGTGTCATTGTTATATTTTGAAACTTTTTTAGGAGCAAACACATGTAGCATTTTATGCCTTCTCGGTGAAGTGAAGCTTTCATCAACACTAATGTACCTCTTTACTCTTGGCAGTTGCTTTTCTTCAAGATCAACTTTGATGTTAAAATAGACACCTCAACTTTCTTTTGATTCGTTTTTGAATCAATGCTAAAATAACCACCCTGGCTCCCCTTTGATTTGGCTTTGAATCAGTGCTATTTTTAGCCTTTGCCTTTCCCTGACCCCCTACAAGGGCCGCACAGTCCATCTTTCTTTTCTAAAGTACTGAAACGTCTTCAAGGACATTTTTATCCCTGACACAGACAAGTCATGCTGAGCAAACATATTGACCTCATTTAAAAATATATATGTTTTATGTATTTGACAGGTAGAGAAAAAAAGACAGAGGGACACAGAGAGAAAGAGAGAGAATCTTCTATCTGCTTTTCGGCTCCCCTAATAGCCCTAGTGACTGGGGCTGGACCAGGCTCAAGACAGGAGCAAAGAGCTTATTCTGGGTCTCCTGGGTAGGTGCAGGGGCTCAAGTACCTGGACTATCTTTATAGCTGTCTTTCCAAGCTATACGCAATGAGCTGCATTGGAAATGGAGCAGCTGGGACTCTAAAGAGCACTCATGTGAGATGCTGCGGTGCAACTGGCAGTACAACTGACTATGCCATAATGCTGAGCTGTCTTTTACCTTTATCATCATATTTGAAGTCAGATTCTTTTTTTAAATTTCATTTTTAATATGGTTTACACAGCTGAGAGAGATGCATGCCTGTGTGAGCTTCTGATTAGGGTGAGGAAGGTCAGGTAAGGAGGAAGGGGAGTGGACAAATGTTTCAGTCTTTTTTTTCCTCCTGTGTCCACAGGTGGGGAGGGAGAGAAGATCAGTCCTTGCTGTCAAACCACATCAGCACCTGGGAATGGGGACAGTACTTTGATGATTCCCTAGAGACCCTGATGTGAGGAACAATGTTCACAGGCTGTTACTGGAGTGTTTCTTTTTTTTTCTGACAGCCCTGAGGTTTCATTGCTCCAGGGTTGTGAAAATCTTTCCAAGGTCTATTGGTTGAAAAAGACTACCTCAGTGTATCCACAGACTTGGGAACATGCTGGTGGGCATAGCCAGGAGAGTGGTATAATCTATTCTGTTTTCCATTTTCCGATGAGTTGCTTAATGAAATCTGTTCGCCTGATGAGCTGGCCATCATGTGCCCCATGTGCATCTGGACTGAGCAGGCACAGTCCTGATACATGCACTCCAAGGTTGGACCACACAGCCTGTGATATTTCCTGTGGCTGGGACCTGAGTCCAGCAGTCCAGTTGGGGAGTTCCCAAAGATATCTTACCTGAGGCAACCTCAGACTTGACTCTTATGTGCATCAGTCACTGCAGGATCAGATATAATCTGTCACCTGCACCAGCCAATGTACATAGCAGTGGATGCAGCTTGGTCAGTTCCACTACAGCCCCACATTTCACTCAAATAGACCAGTGCTGTGTCCCAACTGAGCCAGCCCACCACAAAGCAAGTCCTCACGCATACTAGCAGGTACCACAGCCTAGTCAGAGAGACCTCCAACAACCCCCACCAGGCCCATTGTGTATTTAAGATAGTGCAAAGTGGTCAGGGTAAATGCCTTAATTATACTGATAAGGTTTTTTGTTTGTTTAAAGAGTCATTAATTTTTATTGGAAACAGATTTGCAGAGAAAAGGAAAGACATAGAGAGAAAGATTTTCCATCCACCAGTTCACTCCCCAAATGGCCACAACAGCTGGAGTTGAGCCGATCCAAAGCCAGGAACCAGGAGCTTCTCCATGTTCTCCCACATGGATGCAGGATTCCAAGGCTTTGGATCACCTCTGTTGGTTTCCCAGGCTATAAACAGGGTGCTGGATGGGAAGTAGAGCAACTGAGACCAGTGCTCATATCAGATGCCGGCACTTGTAGGTGGAGGATTAGCTAGTTGGGCCATTGCATCAGTTCCTGATAAGGTTTTTACATTGCAACTAAAGTGGTAAAAATATTGATTCTAAGTAGAACGTGGTGGTGTGTATTTTGAAAGTAGGATAATAAAAATGCTCAAATAGTTAAAAAGAAGGCAAACAAAAGGGAAGCAGAGGAGTAATACTATGGCTAATTTTTTTAGAAGGGCAAACCTACATTCAATCATATCAAACATCAAATGGTCTAAACATACTAATGAGAAAGATTTTATCACAACAGACCTTAGAAATATGACCTAACCACATGTTGTCTACAGAATCTCATTTCAACCCAGCTGTAGGTAACTGCCTAGGTTGTCTTGTGCCCAATCAAGTGTTACATTGCTGGGAGGAAAGCAACCAGGAGTTGGTGGACATTCTGAATCTGGTTAATGCCAAATTTGTGTTAACTAAACCAATATGCCAGCATAGTTGCTTATTTTCTCTCTCTCTTCTCTTTGTTAAGTGGGAAAAACAGGGAATTCTGGGTGAGGACATGCCACCCAACCCCCAAGTGTGGGAACTACAGATTGCCCAGGTAAGGGATCTGGGACTATATTGGAGTGGGAATTGTTGAGGGCATGCTTGACAAGGAAGGAATGATTTCTGGAATCTTCCACAGGCAGGGCTGGCCTGCTGTGTTGGTGGATCAGGTTTGGGGAAGTTTGAATGGGCTTCGATCTTGTGTGTGTGGAGGGATAGGGTGCCAGGCCAGCATATGTGCCAGGAGCTTGGGACTCTAGTGGGTGGGTAGAGCTCCAGTCCAGCACACCACTTCACAGGAAGACTGGGCTTCGGATGGATGGGCTGGGGAACCCGTGTGCTCATGGACACAGGGACTGTGAATGGCTCAAGGAAAGGGGAAAGGGAATGTGGGAGGAGTGAGGACCACTGAGGGAGTATGTGGCAGATGTGGAACAACTTCTAAGGGACTTCCATCAACAAGGCCAATGTACTTTCAGGTAAGGGTAGGGAACTGAGACCAAGCAATTTGGAGGGGGGGAAGCTGAAGGATTTTTATGGGTCAAACTGATGCACTAGCCCATGTGGGAGACCTGAGCTTGGCTAGTTAGCATAAACCACCACCACTCATCATTCACCAGCACACACTAAAGCTAGGGCTGGGGGCCTACCTGAGAGGAGTAGATTACAGTGCCCACCACTGAGCACCACAATAGTGGATGGGTAATGATAGGCTGGGCCATGACACTATCTAGCACACAAGAGAACCAGGTCCAGGGGCAGACTCCGTGGGGGACTTGTGGGCCCACCCTTGTGGAATTGCAATTTCGGCTGGTTAGCTTAAGAGCTGGAGGTAGTGATAGGCTGAGCTAGGCATGACCATGGAACCCTCCAACACTCATAGGTACTGAGGATTGGGTACAGGCTGGGCAGTTCAGGCTGCAGCACCTGCAGACACATCCAAGAATAGGGTGCAGGGCAGGCTGGGCTGCAAAATCCCCCAGCTCATACAAAGGCTTGGAAAGAAGGGGTAAACTATGCTGGATAAGGGCCTAGCACCCACCAGCGCATGTGAGATCTAGGTTTGGGAGTGGGCCTGCTAAGGGAATTTGGGAAACTACCCTGGTGGGCCATAGCTCCCACTGGTGAGTACTTGGGAATTGCTCAGGCCAGGCAAGGTAGCTCCACCAGTTGGCAACTGTGTGTGTTGATTCTGGAGGGGGCAGACTGGACAGGGCTGGGCCAACCTCATCCCATTGGCATGTGCAGGAGCCAGGCTGGAGTGTGGGTCATGTTAGGCTATCACACCTACCAGTTTGCATGAAAGCCAGAGATGGAAGTGTACTGGTCAGAGCTAGGCTGCAGCGCAACCAGCAAGAGTTGGGACTAGGGACAGGCTGGGACAGGCTAGGCTGCAGCATCCAATGACAAAGGCCAAGACAGGGGAATGAGCTATGCCAGGCTGGGTTAGAGCAACCACTGGCATGCACAAAATCTGTGACTGGGAACAGGCCTGCTTGGGGAGCTAACAGGACACCCTGGCTGGGTGGTGGTTCCCTCTGGCAAGCATAAGAGCTGGAATGAATGGGAATGGTGATCTGGGCTGGACATGACTGCAGTGTCCCTCAGCATGGATGTGGACTGGACCTGGGGTGTGATTGCAGCGCCTACTGGTACTCGTAAGAACCAGAGAAGGTGTAGGATGGGCTAAGCTAGGTCTCAGCACCAGCTGAATCATATGAGAGCTGTGTCTGGGTGTGGACCAAGATTGACTGGACTGTAGCACCCTACAGTAAGAACCAGAATGGGTGTGGGCTGGTTGGGCACAGCCATGTGGACTAAATCTGCCTGGGCCAAGGACCCACCAGTGTGCGTGAGATCTGCCACTGGTAGGAGACCTGATAGAGGAACTTGGGGAACTTCTTTTTCAGGATGCAGTCCCCTACAGGTGAGCACAAGAACCAAGGCTGAAAGCAGCCCAGACCTGGCTAGATTATGGTACCCACTATAATACATGTGAGTCAGGACTGGGCCAGGTTGTGCCAGTTCATAACACCCACTGGCAGATCTGAGAACCAGGATGGGATGCAGGATAGGCCGGACAGGCTACAATACCAGCCAGTTCACATTAAGGCCAGGACTGAGGGTTGGCTGGGTGGCTAGGCTGCAGCACCCACCAGAAAGAGCTGGAACTAGGGACATACCAGGTGAGGCCAGTTTACAGCACCCACCGGCAACTGCCAGAGTGAGGCGAGCCATGTCAGACTGGCCCACAGCAAACACCAGCACATTTGAGATCCAGGACAGGAGGAAAGGAGGGGTGCAAGCCTGGTAGGGGAGCTGCAATGGGCTCCCCAGCTGGGCCACTGCTCCCACTGATGAGCATGAATACTGAGACCAGGGGCAGAACAGGTCGGGCAGGGCTACAACACAACTGGGTTAGGGGAATGTCAGGCTGGGCTAGTGAACTGTATCCACTGGTAAATGCCTGAGTTAGAATAATTGCAGGCTGGTTGGGCTTTGCCATAGCATCAGGTCAACTGCTGGGACTGGGGCAAAACCTGTCAGACTAAACCATCGAACAACCTGAAAGGTGCAAGATCCGGGATGGGGAGTGGGCCCAATAGGGAAATGGCACTCTTCTGATGGGCTGCAACTCCCACTGGTGAGCATGAGAACCAGGGCTGGGGACAGGCCTGGCTAACAGGCAGTGGCACCTACTGGCATGAGTGTGGCCCGGATAGTGGGGTCAGTTGGGGGGTTGAGCTAGGCTCCAATGCCGTTGCTGTGTACAAGAGCTGAATGAGATCTGGGACAGACTGCACCAATCTGCTGCACATACCAGCAGGCACAGAAAACATGGCTGGGGGAGTGCCTCATGGTGGCTTTTGAGGGTCTCTCCAACTAAGCTGCAGCTCTCACTGGTGTGTGTGAGGGCCGAGTTCGTGGTGGGCAGGGTTAGGCTGGGTTGCAGCATCCATTGATTTGCATATGAGACGGGGCTGCTGACAGAATTGACCAGGTGAATGTAACCACCAGTGTGTGTAAGCTGATGTGGGTAATGGACTGAGCCAGACCCTGTACTGGCTGGCACACATGAGTCAGATCCTGGATCACCTCTGATGAGGTTTCTTTGGGGATCCCCACAACTGAACTGCTGGACTCAAGAGTTCCAACCACGGTGAAAATCACAGGATTTTTGATCTGCCCATGAGGTGCATTTGTCAGAACAGAGCATCACCAGTGGCTTAGGTAGACCAGTGGACGGCATGCCCAGATGCACATGGAGTGTGACAGTTCATCGGGCCTGCAGAGCACATGCAGTACCACAGCAGAGGAAGCAGTGCAGGATATATTGGCCAATTCTCCCAGCTAAGTGTTGACAGCAAGTACCTGGGAGAATGGAGATTCTAAGGTGGATTATGTCAGCCAATGGACCTTGGAAGAATTTCCTCATCCTTGGATCGGCAAAATTAACAGCATTTCAGAACAATCAAAACCACTTGAGCAGAACATTTGGAGCATGCTCCACATCAGGGACCCTTAGACAAAATCTGGTGCCCATTCCCCACCCCTGGGTACTGAGGCAGTTGGAAGGCCGGGTGCAGCTTCTCCCCTTATCCCACCACCAACCTCCTTCCCCCAGATACAGGAAGAAGAAAAAGAAAAACTGAGAATAATGATCTCATCTACTTTCACCTAATCCTCGACCCTTCCCACTCTAATCAACTATGTAAACATCATCAAAAAGTAAAATAACAACAACAACAAAAAAGAGTCAAGTCTGAAGTCACCCCAGACAAGATTTCTTGGAGGACTTCCCAACTGAATCGCTTTGAATTCTAATGGTTAAATTTAATCCAGGGAGGGTCCAGTGCAGTAGCTCAGCAGCTTAAGTCTTCGCCTTGCAAGCTACAGGATCCCATATGGGAGCCACATCTAATCCCGGCTGCCCTGCTTCCCATCCCACTCCCTCCTTGTGGCCTGGGAAAGTACTTGAGGACAGCCCAAAACCTTGGGACCCTGCACCCACATGGGAAATCTGAAATAGGCTCCAGGCTCCTGGCTTTGGATCGGTGCAGCTCCAGCCATTGCGGCTGCTTAGGGAGTGGATCACTGGACAGAAGATCTTCCTTTCTGTCTCTCTTTTCTGTACATCTGACTTTGCAATAAAAAAAGAAATAAATCTTTTTAAAAATTTAACCTGGGGATTCTCAGAGGGAAAATAAAAGGCATAAATTCACCATCATTTGTTATGTCTTCAAAATTTGGAGATCATATCCATCTGCATGGCTATTTCACCGATCCGAAGCCAGGAGCCAGGAACTTCCTCCAGGTCTCCCACACGGGTGCAGGGTCCCAATGCATTGGGCCGTCCTCAACTGCTTTCCCAGGCCACAAGCAGGGAGCTGGATGGGAAGTGGAGCTGCCGGGATTAGAACTGGTGCCCATATGGGATCCCGGGGCTTTCAAGGTGAGGACTTTAACCACTATGCCATTGTGCCGGGCCCGAGAGCAAATTATTTTGTGAGCCTTATACAGCCCACAGTACAGATATTCTCCACCCCAATGAAAGACAGTTAAGAATTCAGAAATAAACTCATATTTACAATTGATTTCCAACAAAGCTGCTATAAAAAAAAAAACTTGAGGTTGTCACAGTGACAAGTCAGAGTTCATATATATATCTATTTGTTTAACATTATGTTTGAAGGTTGCCTACTGGGAAGTGAAGATGTTACAGAATGCATCTGTACACCTGAATAAAAGGAGAACTCTTAATGAGACTGTTTAACATACCTTGACATTTTGATAGTAGATTTTCTACCATTTCTCATACCTACAATACCATGATACACTTTATAGCAGAAAGTGAAACATGTAAATGTTACTAACGGACTATACTATTGTAATATTATGGAGAAAATGGTGGGACGGGAAACTGGAGAGGAGGAGGAGGAAAAGCAGGAGGGAAATCCCCATACCTATAAAACTGCATCATGGGAAATAAGAGAAAAAAAGAAAAAGAAAGCTAAGTGTCTGATACGAGCACCAGTCCCTGTCCCATATGTTCCACTCACCGTCCAGTTCTCTCTTAATGTACCCAAGAAAGAATGCAAGAAGTCTCAAGTGCTTGGGACCCTACCACCCATATAGGAACCCTGGCTTCTGTCTGGCCCAGCTTGCTGACTCTCTCTCTCTCTCTCTCCCCCTCTCTCTATCACTTTGCCTTTCAAATAAATCAATGAATCTTTTAAAATTTAAGGGTGAAAAACAGTTTTTGAAATCAGTAAATAGTTCTGGAACAACTGACTCTCAACAAGTAAAATAATGAAGTTGAAATCCTACCTCACACTACACACCAAAATTAACTCAAAATATATTTAAAGTCTAAATAAAAGAGCTAGAAATACAACAATATTAGTAGAAAATATATGGATATATCTTCATGACCTTGAATCAGGTTGGTCTCTTAGCTATGGCACCGTAAGTAAAACATCAAAAAGAAAAATTTGGACTTCATCAAAATTATCAACTTACACTTCAAGTAACACCATGAAGAAAGTGAAAAGTTAATCCATACAATCACATATTTTAAAATCATCTGTCATCCAGATTTTATTTATATATTATTACTATACAATAGAGAAAAATAATCCAATTGAAAATCATAATCTTTAGTGATCTCTTACAAAACATGGCAAACATATTTAATAATAATTGATCTTTCAAAACTGCTGAGTTTTAATGTTCTGAAAAAAGGAAATAAGCTGGGCCCGGCAGCGTAGCCTAGCAGCTCAAGTCCTCGCCTTGAACGCCCCGGGATCCCATATGGGCGCTGGTTCTAATCCCAGCAGCTCCACTTCCCATCCAGCTCCCTGCTTGTGGCCTGGGAAAGCAGATGAGGACGGCCCAAGGCTTTGGGATCCTGCACCCACGTGGGAGACCCGGAAGAGGTTCCTGGTTCCTGGCTTCGGATCAGCGCACACCGGCCCGTTGCGGCTCACTTGGGGAGTGAATCATCGGATGGAAGATCTTCCTCTCTGTCTCTCCTCCTCTCTGTGTGTCTGACTTTGTAATAAAAAAATAAAAAATAAAAAGGAAATAAGCTGACAATGTGACAATTATGCTAAATATTGTGAGCCCCGTACCATGGTTCAATTGGCTAATCCACCACTTGCAAATGTTGGCATCCCATACAGGCATAGGTTCGAGTCTCACCTGTTCCACTTCCCATCCATCTCTCTGTTTATGTTCTAGGAAAGCAGCAGAAGACGGTCCAAGTCCTTGGGCCCCTGAATCCATGTGGGAGACCTGGAAGAAGCTCCTGGCTCCTGGCTTTGGATTGACTCAGCTCTGGCCATTGTAGCCATTTGGGGAGTAAACCCGTAGATTGACGATTCTCTCTCTCTCTCTCTCTGAAAATTTGCCTTTCAAATAAGTAAGTAATTTTTGTGTATAGTGTGTGTGTATCCTTGACAAAGGAATAAATGTGCTCTTTTAATAAGGCATTGAATAACACAGTCTTACTTTTGAAGCAGCGATGAATATAAAATAAATTTTGAGGCATCTGCCATGACAACCAAAAAAATGACCGTTAGGTTACATTAGCGCCTCTGAGGAAGAGGGTTGAGAAAAAGGTGGGAAACGAGTCAGCCTGCTATTTTACTCTCAATGTGAACCTCTAGAATTGAAAAGCAGGTGCAAAACACCTTTTTAAGGAAAGCTGGGGATTTGTAGGACAGCTTCCAATCCTGGGCATTTTAGGGCATTTACGGCAGCAGCATCACTACCAAGCAGGTGGGGCTTTTTGGGATGCACCCAGTATTCACCTTGTGAAACAGAGGAATGGTGCATGCAGACACCTTATTGTGGTCTGTTGAAGCAAGTTGGAAAAATGCATAGGAAACTGATTTTAAAAAAAAACAGCACTAAGACAACTAAGGACTTGTCATGCTTACCCTCCTGTCCCAATCCATCAGAAAACATGTAACCACAATAACATGGAGAGTCTCAGCCATGATTGCGGAGCCATTTTTCCCTCTACCAGATGTCCACCTCTAGAATTGGTATTTTCAAATGTTTGACAGTATAACAAATGGTCAGAGGCCAATCAGGATGGCTGCAAGACATAATGCTAGAATAGAGTCCTGGAGGCCAATACTGTTGGGCAGCAAGTTGAGCTACTCTTTGCAATGCTAGCACCCCATGTAAGAGTGCTAGTTCAAGTTCAGCTGCTCTGCTTTGGATCTAGCTCTCTGCTAACTTACGCTCTGGGAAATCAGCAAAAGATGACCCAAGTACTTGGGCCCCTGGCACCCATGTGAGAGCCTTGGATGAAGTTCCTAGTTCCTGGCTTCAGCCTGACAAGGCTCCAATTATTGTATCTCTTTGCAAGTAACAGTGCAGCAGATGGAAGATCTTTCTATCTCTGACTCTCCCTATTACTCTGATATATATATATATATATATATATATATATATATATATATATACATATATATATATATATATATATATATATAATCTGCTGTGACAGATATTACTTGTGAATTGTAGAGGTCATGGAGGCAAAACTGAGGCCGTGGCTCTTGAACAACTGGCACAGAGGACACTCAACTTCTCTACTAAACATCTGCAGTAATTATCCCACTACCCATCATCCCAGAACCTCCTGAAGCTTTATGCATGAAAATTGGTCAAGTGGTGGTTACTTGCATTTATGGGGCATCTTGCCAATTTTGTGGATAGCAATGTCTCCTCTTGGCATAAAAGCCAAATCAGGGATTTCAGCATATCACTCCAAGCAACCTACCTATGAAAGTAGATTGTGTTTGGGTTAAAATCCTGGTCCCTACCTTATCATCATCTGGGAAGAGGCAAGGAAAGCAAATACCTGAGATCAGAACAAAGAGTATTAGCCTGTAGTATCAGCTGCACTAGCACTGAACACTGTAACCTGCCTCAAAACCCTCCCACAGGCATCCCCATCAATTCACACTCAGCTCAATTCCTCTTCCCTGGAGGAGAAAGCCTTCAAGTACAGGAGAAACGAAGATAAGCTGGACCCTGACGCACAGCCTTTACTAAGACAGTAAGAAAAATTTGTTGGATTGCAAGTGGAATTCTTAAACAATCAGAAAGTGGGAGTCAGCCATTGTAATAACTATCACTCATTTTTAATTATTTTTTATGCTTAGACATAAAAGTATTTATATTTTCAGTTCAGAAGACAAACACAAAAATAAGACCAGAAACATTGATTAAAAGACAAATTCAATCAGAATAGAGCCTATTTACACATCTTCTGTCTGGCCCTGGTATCAGCTGCCAGAATACTACACCCTCAGCACTACGATTAGCCTTTGAAAATCTTCTCCAGCGTGCACATTTCCAAAGGAGGGATTTTGGAGACTTCAAAGAAGTCCCTGCAAAAGAAAAAGTGGTATGCTTAGGGTAAAACAGGCCAAAGCCAAATGCACTCTATGGAACAAGTGGGAGATGGGGCCCTTGGTTTCCTAGTTCCCCTTTACAATGGCATAGAGAAGAAGCTGACAATTTTCCAACTCCTTCTCTCTGAAGTGAGGCTAGTCTGGTGCTGGTGTTTTATTCTATTTTTTTTTTAGAAAAATTTTATTATATTTTTGACAATCTTTACATAGTTAATTAGGGTAAAAAAGGCTCAAGGGCTATAGGAAAGTGGATAAGACTATTATTTCCATATTGTTTCCTTCATGTTTAAAGGGGGATATTAAGGGAGAAGGCCCACCTAGTTGGTGCTGGTGTTTTGAAGTGTCCCCAATGACAAACACAAACTTAACCTCAAAACCAGGCGTCGGTACCTACTTCTGAGAATACTTGGAATATACCGTCTTGAGCTTGTCACGAAAATGGAGTGTCAGTGTGCCATTTAGTTGCTTGACCAAGGGATATAACTCAGAGATCTTGTAGCCACTGTGAAATTCTAAGAAAGGAGCCTAGAAGAAACACCATAAACAGTGATTTTCATGACAGGAAGCAAACTGTTTTCTCCAGTTCTGCTGTCCCAAGTTCAAACTTCCTATCCATGCTTAGGCAGGGATGACATTCAAAACATTTCAACGAGTCATCACAGTACATTGATCATTATAAAGTATTATCTAGAAGAATAGATTACAGCCAAATCACTTGGATGACTATATTCATATGAACCAGCTGGATGTTATCCATAGTCACTGGTATTCATGTAAGCTGAAGTCTACCAAAGACCTAAAGAAGAGGAATAACTTGGTAAGTTACTTATTTTTAGGTTCAGGGCCAACAACCAAGCAAACCCCTGACAAACCTGGGGCTTCAATTCAACATCCAATAGAAACTTAACACTTTTTCTCCCTCAGGTTGTAACAGTTATCACTCTATGTGTTCATTTTCACACTCAACTTTCAAAATGCTATTATGTAACAGAAGCAGCCTGGTAGTGCTTTAGAGCAAAAGTTTTGGAAACAGACTGCTTCGGTTCAAATTCCAATTCTACTGACAGCTTGAACTTGAACTGTTTATTTAACATCTTAATGCCTCAGTTTCCCCAATTCATCAAACAGGGATCATTTTAGTAATCACATCATAGGATTAAAGGAGTTAATATACAGTCACTCCTCAGCATCCATGAGGAGCTGGTTCCAGAATTTCCTGCTGATACTAAAATTCCATTCAAGTACTTTACAGAAAATAGTGTAGCACTTGTGTATCCATCTTCCTATATACTACATCCATATTACTATATACTTTAAGTGTCTACTAGCTTGCTTATAATAATGAACACAATGTAAACATTGTAAATAGCTGCATATTGTATCATTTACAGAATAATGACAAGAAAAATCTGTACATGTTTTGTACAGGTGTAACTTCTTTTCTAAACATTATCTCTCCACAAATCCATGAGCACAGAAGGCCAACTGTACATGCTGAACACATAGAACAGAGCCCAGCACACAGCGCCCCCAAAACACCAACTGGGAGTGATATCACTGTGTGGGATGCTGGGAGAATAGAGATGAATGAATAAAGCACCTGCCCTGGAGGAGTATGTGGTGACAGCAGAGGAGGCAGACATGCAAGTGAGAGTCTCAGAATGTATATGATGGGTATGAGTGTGGACACTGGAGAAACAGAGCAGCAGAATTTACAGTTCTGACTGTGAGAGCCACAGGACTCTCCACAGAGGAAGGAGCATCTGCAGTTGGAGTTGAACGTGAAATACAAAACCCCATGGACAGAGAGAAAAAAAACAAAGATGGCTTCCTTTGAGAAGTCATGGGCTTTCTAAAACTGTCCCAAATTATCTCTCCTCAGCTCCATTTTTTTTGTCAAGTATGTCACCTGGAAGTGGGGCTGGGGGAGGAGTAGAGCTAAGAAGCCCATCAATTCGGGTCCCTTTACATTTTATGTGGCCCTTGAGGCACATCTGCAGGAAACCCAGGGCTCCCCTGAATGAAGTTTGGAAAGCACTGTCCCAGACCAAGGAGCAAATGTCCCGTCGGCACTGAGATAGCTCAGCCTTTCAGTGCTCACTGAGGTCCCTATCTGAATATTCCCTCTCACTAAAATATGAGGACTCCCCAAAAAGTTCAGGAAAAATTATTATAAAAATGAGTATATTTTTTTTTGCATAACCACAGTTCAAGTTCAGTTGAGATTCCCTCATTGCAAGCAGAAAAATGAGTATATTTCAAAAGAGTCTCCACAAAAATAATTTTATCTTTTAATTCTACTTTCCATGAACTTTTTGAATGACCCCTGTTTGTCTGTGATGTTGCTAAACCAGAACTGTTTCCAAAACACATGAACAGGGTATGTCCGTTCCCAGACAAAAAAAGCCCTTCAATGCCTTAGTCTAATGTGGGGACCTTGCTGTGCCCTAGGAGGTCCCTAACAATCTAATTACAACCTCCCATTCCCATTTCATCTCTCACCACTCAATGAATACAGCCTCTGCTCTAGCTGCAGGAGACAAGTCTTAATCTGCCCCAAACACACCATGTTCCTTCACACTTTGTCAGTTATCGCTCCGTCTGCTAGAAAGTTTCCTCACCTAAGTCCCTAATCATCTTTTCAAGATCCAGCTCAAAGGTGTCTTCTTCTGAGAGGCCCTTCCTATCCAGAGGAGAGGCAGGCTACATGACACAGAGGACCATTGCGCAGACTGTGGCCAGCATGTAGCTGATGCTGCCTTAACCGTGAGTGTGAGCACTGGAATATTTCTATCCTAATTAACACACTTTACCACCTTAAACAGCTCAGTTGTTTCCCTCTAGATCTCCAAGGCTTCCAGATGTCTGTAGGAGCCAGAGTCAAAGCCTGGCTTAATATGGAACCTCCAGGACCATGACTCCAGAGCCACAGTCAAAATCATTCTGGTGTAACAACAGGGTTAGGTTTCTGAAAACCCTCCTAGTTCCCAAAGCCAAGTCCACCTCCCCTTAGCTATTGCCTGTGAGAGTCATCACTCATCTGTAAAACTGGGATATTAAGAGGAGTCCTCAAAACATTCATGGAAAATAGATGTTATGGAAATCCTATATGTAGATTTCCAAAATGTTTTGCATCAAAATCAACATATTTTAATTCCATTTTCCACAAAATTTCTGAGGTTCCCTCATTGTATTGACTTTATGGAAGACTGCTGTGAAGATTAAATGTTAACACATCTAAAGTTGACATGACTGACTGTACATGCAATAAATGCAGGCCGTTACTATTTATCCTTTTGCATGATCAGCACTATCATCTTTTTTATTTTGTCCTCTGTTCCAAGGAATTTCAGCATGACTCCTCCAAGTTTGCACAACTAGGTGGTCCCCAAGATTTCTAGGAAGAGTTTAGGAGTGGCTGGGCAGAGGGGTAATGCACTCTTTCTTCTACTTGGGTTGCATATTATACATCAATACGAATTGCAAGTCTTCTAAGTGGTTTCTGACTATACTTTTTCATAAAACAGAAAAGAGTCAAATATGACTCTTACTTATATTGGGGAGAAGTCTCCCAAGCCTTCCTCTTCAAAGAACACTGTAGTTCATGCCCTGAATGCACTGTGATACACACAGATGGCAGCTTCACTATGCTGCAGAATCAGTGCTGTCCAGGTCCTGTTCCGGTGAGCTCCCCAGAGGTCAATCTCACTAAGGGGTGCAGCACAAGAGTGGATAGAACAGAGATACAACATTGGGCCACTCAACATCTGCAACTACCAGCATAATTTCATATTGCTCTGTGTAGCAACCTTGCGGCTTCAGATAAGGTTTCTTTGGAACAAAGGTCCATGTGATAAAAAAAAAATAAAATATTTCAAACCATTGCTATAGCAACCCTTGGCCCTAAGTTGTCCAGGTGTAAGAATTCATAACTTTGGCCACATCAGTGCTCCCCACAGCCATAAAGGATATCTCCTCCTGTCCCTTCCCCTCCCTTCCCACTCCCACAGGTGTTACCAGGCTTCGGAGATTCTTCATGCAAAGGGCGAGCAGGAAGGCACCTGCTGCCAGCTTGGAGGCCCTCTCCTGAACGTAGTCATACTTCTGCAGGGTCATCTCACAGACGAAGCGGGACAAGGTCAGTGTCCGCATGCTCACCTTCATACACTAAAGGCAGCAAGAAGACAGGCTCGGACTCACAGCTCAGAAAACCAGCACCAAGCAGAAGACTGCCTCCATGTTTATTCCACACCCAGACTAAACGGCTCTCTGGCAGAACTGCCATGATCTCCTGCAACCATGCCTCACTCTAAGATCCCTGCATGCAAAGGCACAAACTCCCCAGTGGAAAGAGCAGAGGGATTCTAAAATCGGCATGGGGCTCCCCACCTGTAGTCTTGCTAAGCACATTATCATCAAGTATGTCCTGCCACCTCCCCTTTCTGTACTACTGTCTTTTGGAGAGCCAAAATCCCCCAGTTGTTCTATTCTAGGAATGTTCCAAAACAACCCTTCATTGTTTAAACTTGAAAAAAAAGATTATAAATTATAACATAGGAAAAAAAGGTGTAAAACTCACTTGTAGGATACGGTGAACAATTATAAAGTGAACTTCCCGTAACACACACTCAGGCAATGAAACATTGCAGCAGCTCCCCCTCCACCTGCCCCCCGAAAAAAAATTCTGAGGTAGCCATATTACATGTTGAAACACCTTATTTTTTCACTCTTTTGCACTACATTCACTTCAAAATCTTATAGGCACACCACGGAAATCCACAACTGGCCTACTCCAGCCCACTAATTCATAAAGACAACCAACCTGCAGTAACCTGAAGTCTAGCAGGTTGCATAGAAAGAGAAAAATCCCTTATCCCAGCTGTCCCTTTCCCTCTTCTTCCCACCCATGTAGCCACTCCAAGTATAGAGGATACTATCTCAGAAGTGGGAGAATGAAGATGCACTTCCTCCCTCTTACCCTAGCATATCTTCGCAGGAAGTGATAGGCAGTAGGGATGTTGATGTCAAATTCGAGGGTTTTCAGGATACTGGCTTCCATGGCAAGTATCTCATTTCGCACATAACTGTTGTCACAGATGTACAGGAAGTCACTCACACAAAGGTTAGAGGTCTCCTATGAGCAGAGAGGAGAAACAGTCACAACCAGGCAGAAAGCTGTCTCCTCTCTGCTTAATGATGAAAAGCAGAGGGGAGAAGGGTGGACAGCAGGCCACCACATTTCCTGACACAAACCTCGAGGGCCAGCTTCTGGTTGATGACTTCTTAGAAAAAAAAAAAAAGCCAAAGAAGAGAAGAGGCGTGTCCCAAAAGTTCATCACTGCCCAACAGAGGATAGAGCCTCTTGGGTTGGAGTTTCACAGTGTCAGGATGAGTTTATAATAGCAGGGCACAGGACCTGCGATCTCTAAGGTTAGGAGTAGTTGGGCAAGGGGGCTGCCTTTGCTAGATTATGTATTCTACTTCGGTTGATGTTACTTATCACCAAAGAATTCAAAGTCCTCTAAACTGGCTTCTGGACAATGTTTCATAAAATTGAGAAAAATAATCAAATATAATTTCATTTTCATGGGGTAGGAAACCTTGAAGGTTTTTCTCTTCAGAGCATTCTTTCTATCAGGCTAGCATATTACACATCAACAAGAATTCAATTGGCTCACAATGAGCACTTGAGCACCACAAATGGAAGCTCCAAGGGGAGTTCTGCTCTGGGCAAAGAAGGAGGCCACCAAAAGGCAGCTAGTCTAGAAAGCAAGTCTGCACTTTGTGTTGTAGTTTAAGCAATGAGAAATGATACTTGGGGAGGGTAGGAGAGTGCAGAGAAGCAGACAAGCACAGCAGGAAGCTAGGCAAGGACAAAGGTCAGCTGGTGGGGACAGTATGTGAATGGGAGGGGGAGGTGACAGGGAAAGGCCAGGCAAGAACAGTCACCCCTGAGAGCACCTGCCCATGTCCTGTTCTCTGGAGACTGAATCTTGATTTGGGGGAGATCATGAAGAGGGAAGCACATCCCTGGCTGTTTTCCTTACCTGAAGCCCATTACTCACCCAAAGCTTCCTTCTATGCCTCCCCTCTCCAATTTTTTATTGGGGAAGTTGAGAGCCAGACAGGGAAAATGATTTGCTCAGATTTGTGCAGTAAACTAATGGCACTTGCAAGGCATGAGTCTCCCTTTCACAGCTCTGCCTGCCAGCCACTCCTTCCTTTCAGTGCCTCTCGTTCTATTCCTATACCTCCGCTTAGTAAAGTCTTCCTGTACTTCTCAACACTGGAAGAAGACACTCTCCTCTGTCCTGCACAGCAGAAGAGTCGTGCTCTTGGTTCCCAAGATTTGTAAAGCATCCCTTTTTTCTTCCTCTGCCCTCCCTTACTCTTTAGGTTCCCCAGATTCCCCCCCTCCCCTTGCTCCCTGCCCTAAGCTGTGCTTGTAACATCCACAGAGGTTGAAGCTAGAGTGTACTCTCGCTACAGGGAAAGCTATTCCTAGAGAGACAGGAAGAGGAAGGAAGGAAGCAAGTCAGGGAGGAGAGGAGTGAACAGGTGTTGGAAGGAAGGCCCAGAAGGTGAGGTGGGGAAGGGGTGCTGGGCAGTGCAAGTGTGGGGATAACAAGAGCACCAGAGCCAGGGCAATGACAAATATGGAGACTGCTGGGAAGGCAGAGGAGCTGGATTCCACAATGGGTAGGGGAATCCCAGTGCAGGGGTTGTGGGGGGACACTGCCAAAACACACAACAGTTCTGAAAGTGGCAAAAACCAGGAGAAAGCTGGGAAGCACCATGAGGAGAGAAGAGGAAGACAGCATGGGGAATAAGTGAGGAGGGGAGTGTTGAGAGGGGAGGACTGAGAGCAGGACTATGAGGAGAGCAGGCAACAACCCAGGAAGAGCACAAGACAAGGCAGAAAGAGGAGAGGGAGAGAGTAGGGCGACTGTGAAGAGGATGGAAGCAAAGTACAGAGAGAGCCAAGGGAGAGATACTAGAACGGGGAGGCACAGTGAGCACTATGCAGCTTAGGGGGGAGGGAGCAGGGAGCTGAGCACAGGAGCTGGAGAGAAGGAGGGTGGGAAGGAAAATGGGAACAGGTGGACTGGGGAGGGAAGGAAGCAGCAGTGAGGCTAGGGAGGGAGGGCAGTAAACTAGACAGTGATGGAAGGAAGGAGCCAGGACATACATTGTCCACAAGATTATCTGGATCCCTTAGCAAAAGCTGCTACCTCTGGGCTCCCAAGCCCTGAGGTTTCAACACAATTAGCTTAGGTGGAAGAAAAGTAAGACTACTTGAAAGAAGCCATTTTCCATCTAGGGAAAGAGAAAGAATCAGAAGTTAGCTAGCTGACTAGAGGACACCCAGCCCCCAGGCAAGAGTGTAAGACCTTACCCAAGCAAACTCTGATGGGACTCAAAGAATTCACTACATATCTAGCAGGCTAATTTTTAAGTTGACAATTTCGTATTGCCTTCTGAATGATATTATAGATAGCCAAATGCTCTAGGCAAAAAAAAGGGGGGGCAGATTCCCCACTATTGCTTCACAATTAGGAAGACAGGCTAACTATTGGATTTCACACTGCTACTTCAAAACTGAATTTTACCTGGACTCTATACACTCACTACACAGGTCATTTTCTCATACATTGTCTTTAGCACTCTGGCTTCCAGTTGCTGTATTATGAATGCAGATCAGAACACCACTAAATAGATGGGAATGGAGTTGGTACAACAAGAAAAGAATAGGGGGCAGAAAACCACGGCCTGGAAGGAGGCCATAATAAAAACCACTCCTTTAACTAGGCAGATGCTCAGACAACACATCTTCCACGAAGTAACAGGAGAACTTTGATGAAGCCAGCAGCAAATACACCATCGCTGCCAACCAACACCAGCTGCCCTGCTTGGGGGAGACAGAAGATAGGAAAAAAAATCTTTGTATGTAAATATGTAATTTTATACACACAGGTACACATTCACAAATGTAAACACATGTGCTTACATGTTTATATACATATGTATAGATACACATCTATTTATGTTTATATACATATATACTTCTGTTTTATCTATCTATCTATCTGTCTATTTCACTGGTTTGGATAGAAACATGATTATTTCTGTACAGACTTTAGGAACTTGGGCTTACCTCAAATTTTGCTGCAATCATAAAGGCAGTACAACCAAGGAGCTGAAGCTTGTCTTTCTCACACACTGTCTCATTTAGGTAGTGATCCACTAGCTTCACTGCCAGGTACAAGGTCTCATGAGTTGTCTCAAAATTTATCTGGAAGAATGCACAGAACAGGTCAGGAATCTGTATACTATCCCAAACCACAGCCACCTCCCGACAAATCTAGCTGCCAAGGCTGCCTGCAGCTTCAAGGTCAACCCAGCCAGTTAGAGACTGCTAGAAACGCAGACTCTCTTGTGCCTTTTGGGAGCCTGACATTACTTATCTTTACACATCCAGGTGGAAGGTCAGATCCTCAAACCAGAGAGGGACATTCTGTTTTCTCTGTGAGCACCTTGAGTGGACACATCCCGTTCCTTTGATGTCTAAGACTCACTCTCACTTTCCCTCCTTGCTGCTAACCTGTACAGTGAACTCCCCAAAGAGATGTCTCTTTAGCTCTATACTCTTTAGCTGTATAATACAAAGTTATGGTTATTAGATTAGTCACTTAATAGCCTCATTTCCCAACTAGATATAATTATTAGGATACACAGATTGGGAACAAGTATTAGACGTGAGCTGGAGGATTAGAGAAGCCAGAATGGAAATGAAGCATTAGCAATACAACCTTCTTTTTTCTTTTCTTTTTTTTTTTTAAAGATTTTATTGTTATTGGAAAGCCGGATATACAGAGAGGAGGAGAGACAGAGAGGAAGATCTTCCATCCGATGTTTCACTCCCCAAGTGAGCCGCAACGGCTGATACTATGCTAATCCGATGCCGGGACCAGGAACCTCTTCCAGGTCTCCCACGCGGGTGCAGGGTCCCAAAGCCTTGGGTCATCCTCGACTGCTTTCCCAGGCCACAAGCAGGGAGCTGGATCGGAAGTGGAGCTGCCGGGACCAGAACCGGCGCCCATATGGGATCCCGGGGCCTTCAAGGCGAGGACTTTAGCTGCTAGGCCACGCCGCCGGGCCCCTTTTTTCTTTTCTTATTCTTGTCATGCCTTCAGGAATCTCTATCCTTTCCATAAGAGAAGAGACATTTCCATGCTTTGTTGATGTCGAAATTTTGTCTATTACATTCCCATGATCACTCCAAAATGAACCTGAACTGCTTTCTATGGTACTCCATAAAAGAGATAAAATTGCATTATCTTTTGCTGTCAATTATATAGCAAGAGCATGCTAGTAGGCACAGCTTCCTCGCAAACATCACAGCAATTCATTCAATTCCATTATTTTTAACAAACATTTACTGACTCCTTACCATGTGCCAAACAGTATTCCAGGCTCTCCTCCCTTAATATAAAATCAAAATTACATAACCACAGCAGTTTTCACTCAGCATTCAATCCAGACAAACAGCTCCCTGGAATTTCAGCTTCCACACTGTCCTTCCTATCACCCATTCGATCCAACTTTGAAAAAGCATGTCGCTTCTGCTTTGCTCTTCCTCCCCCTCTTCTTCCAGCCTCCCTTCCCCTCCTCCCCTTCCCCTTCCCCTCCACCCTATTTCTGCCTCGCTGGAATAAACCTCCTAAGATTAAAAAAAAAAAAAGAAAAAGAAAAAGAAAAAGCATGTCACGATCAATTCATATCACTTGGATACATTTTTATAAGACATAGAGAAAAATAAAACTACCATATCACCATTGCCTGTTCTAGAAATAGTCTCACTCCCCACCACCACCCAGATTCACACAGATTTTATTTATAATATTCTTAGATTTGCTACATTTTCCTTGTAATTATATTTAGTTGACTGTATGTCTTTTCTTACCCCTAAACTGTATGCTCCTTGAGAATGATAACCCCTGTTCCTTTAGCTCAGCAGACTCAGTGAATTTTAACCTTTGTTTTGACCTAGTCTGGCAGAACTATACATCAAGAAAGAATAGCAGGATGTTAAGGCTTACCTGTAGCTCCACCAACCAGTCCACAAGAATGGCTCTCATATCACTGTTGATCTCAGGCTGCCAGCTCATATATTTTGTAAGTATGAACATTTCCTATAAACAATGAGAAAGCAAGTTATATATAACTCTTCTTGTTGTTCAAAATTGCAAGTTAACAATGAACTTCTCCCTCATGATTCTCTCATCATTTTCACTTGGTATCTGATAAAGCAGGTCAGATACCAAACAAGCCCTGAGAAGCAGTGGATGATGGCTCAAATACTTGAGTCCCTACTAGGCATATGAGACTCAGATTGAGTTTGGGCCCCTATACAGACTGACCCAAACCAGGCTGTTGTGAGCATTTAGGGAGTGAGCCAGTGGATGGAAGCTCCCTCTCACTTCCTCTCCGACTCCCCCACCCCTCTCCTTTCCTCCTTCCTCTGTTTCAGAAAAAGCATAAAGAAAAATAAGCATTTTTAAAAGAAACAAAAAACTTTTAGGGTAATACAATTAATCACTCTGTCTATCCAAAGATATTCATTGCCTCCTGTCCACAAACTGATAAAAGTTCTAGTTGGTAGACAATCTTGGTCCTGTCTGTTGCATTAAGACAGACTAAAAATTGAAACTGAAGGATATCAGTGGTGAAAGAGACACTGAGAATTCAAAAGAGAAAGAAAACTTCTCCATGTCAAAGTATTTGAACGAACGTTTTACATAACGTGCCAAAAGCATGCATAGAAAAGGAAAAAGTCACTAAGAGTAGTTATTCAGAAAGAGACTAGTTGACTGCTTTGGTTTGGTTTGGTTTAGGGGGTGTGTGTGTGTGTGTTGTTGTTGTTGTTGTTGTTGTATCTCATACCATATCCACAGCAACTGGACTAAAGGAATACAGTCTTCAAGGTGATCAGCTTAACCACATACTTTTTGTGACTCTGGGAAATTCTCCCTGTCTGTAAAAGGGAGGTAATAATACCTACCAGCACAAAGGTACCTGGAGAATTAACAAGACAATCTATGAATACCTTAGCACACTGTATAACTCACAGTGAGCTATTAATAGATACTGGTTGTTGTCATTGCAATTTTCATCATCTTATTTCAACAAGTATGCCTGAAAGATGGAATGGTGAAGAAATGAGAATTAGAAATCATCACATACCCACAGCCACCTACATACCTCTCTCTCCTTCAAGTAATTGAAGATATCATTAGCATATGCTGAGTTGAGGAATGGATCATTGTAATATCTGTTTGCCTCTTCCATCAGGCTCTTCATCATCTTGGAAATCATCAAGACACATTAGGAGACGATTCCAAATAGGGCTTAACACATATACATCAAAGATGACACTTTTCTCCCCACTGTCATTTGTTACAGTTCTTCAGGCCTTATCAAACCAGCCCCTGACCCCGAAATCCTCATATCAAGTGACAAGAAATGTCTGTTGTGCCCTAGTAACAAGGCATTCATATTGCAGATAAGCTTTAAAAAAATTCTTATTACATTTCAGCTACATCACTTGTCTTCTTAGCCTTCTGGTCTCTGACCCAATTCATCCCCCTGGTAGTTTTTTCCTCTATTCTACACTTTTACTAAGATTGCTTTGCCCATAGAAGGAACATTTTCTCATTTTTGTTAACTTTCATCCCTTCACTCTTTTAATTTGCAACTGAAATATCACCTGCCACAATAAGCCCCTGTGAGCTTTGTTTACCTATGACTAAAGCCTACCATGTTTTAGACTGAAATGAATACGTTTCCTGAATGAAATGATCTAACCCATATTGCAAAGCTCAATTATACAGCACAGTATTCCATACACTTGTATATATTCTTGGAATAAATAGTTTCTGATTGCTTGATCAATTACTACACCAATCAGGAAGTCAAAAGATTCTACAAGACCAACTTAACAGAAAAATGGAAAAATGCCACCAGGGAACCTGTTAAATTTATCCCATACTGTGTGTGTCCTTGGACTATAAAATGTGAGAAGATATTTTTTTTCATCTACTCAAAGTAGGCCCAAGAAATATCACTTGCTCATGATATATTCAGACTTTCCATTACTTGTAAACAGTTCAATTGCTCAGAAAGAAAAAAAATATTTCTCTTTGTTAGCAGTCACCCCAGGAAAACAAAAAACATTTCACCTTATTCTAGAAAAAAAAAAAGAGATTAATACCTGTATCTGTGTTCTCTCTTCATGAGATGAGACAAGTGTGCCGGGAGTAGATTCCCACACACTAGATTTCCTGGTGGCAATGGACTTGTCCCCACCAAACATGGTGGATCCAAAGACAGGGCTGGACTTGACAGTGGGCATCGTGAAGAGTGCTTTGAGAAAGAATTCGTCTCTGTAGATAGATTCATCTGCCACAGCCACTGGGTCTTCAAATAACAGCTTCTTCCTAGCAATGGGGTTCTCATTCAAGGCTGATGCTTCTTTGAGAGGCCATCGCTTATTGACAGCAGGCTCTTCCTGCAAGGCTAAGGTTTCTTTCAGTGTGGCCTCCTCAGTGCTGGGCTTCTGCTGAAAGGCCCAGGGTTCCTGCACGGTAGCCTTACTGGTTCTCGCCATCTCCCGAAATATTAAGGGCACCTGAGAGAGGCTATCTTCCTCAGGATAGCACTTCTCCTGAGAGGATGCCTGCTGCTTGCTGAATGTCTCATAGTCCAGGTCAGGCGTCTTGGGAACAGTCTGGGGCCCATTCAGAATAATCCCTCTCATTGTCGACCTGTCCTCAAATAGTGCGGGTCCCTGAGGGAGGCACTCCTCATCCAATATGTGCTGTTGCTTGTACCAAGCCCCCTTGGGGCTGGACACCCATGACACAGTCCAGGGCTCACTCTTGGCAGCCTCATCAGTTGCTTCTGCCTCTGGAAAGATTAAGGGCTCCTGAGAGATGTTATCTTCCTCAAGCAGGAGCTTCTCCTGAAAGTACAGCTGCTTCTCACTAGGTGTTTCCTTGCGCAGGCTGGGTGTCTTTGGCACACTCAAGGGCTCATCCACAACAACCCCCCTCATTCTTGCCCTGTCCTCAAGTAGTACAGGTCCCTGAGACAGGCATTCCTCATCAAATCCAAATAGTTCCTGGAAGGACAAGCACTGCTGGTGCAGTCTCTCTGAATTGGTGCTGGACTTGCTCTGTGAAGCACAGGGCTCCGTCCTCGGAGTCTCATAGATTCTCGCCATCTCCCGAAAGATCAAGGGCCCCTGAGAGAGGTTGTCTTCATCAGGCGGCAGCTTCTCCTGCAAAGGCAGCTGCTTCTCATGGTTAAAGGCCAGTGGCTGCTTAGCAGAAGACTCTTTGCCATCGGTGATGCTCTCAGGCTCGGTCATCTGGTTTGACATGAGGAGTGCCAACCCCTGAGTGGTAGACTTCTCTGAAGACAATTGCCTCTCTGTGCTCATTGCTGTCCCAGTGGAGGGTTCTTTCAAACCCAAGAGCTTATTGAAAAGGGACTCTTCTTCAGTGAGGTTCTGGCCTTTCAAGAGCAACTGCTTATTGAAAGAGTCCTCTTTGGTACCTGTCTTCTCTGGCAAAAGCAAAGCCTCCTGGGAGAAGGACTCATCTTTGTAGGGAGACACAGGAGGTGAAAACAGTTCTGGACTGAAATATATCTCATCACCAGTAGGCTTTGTCTTCCAGGTCAGTGGTTCCTGGACATATGATGGTTCATCTGTGGTGGTCTTCTTCTCTTTCAGGGTAGGTGGGTCTTTTAAGAGAAATTCCCTTGCATTGGAAAACTGCTGCTTAGAGGACTTCTTGGGCATTGACTCTTCTTTAAAGGCGGCCTTCTGCGATTTACGTCGTTTCTTTAAGGGGGACAGTTGTTCCTGTGTGACTTGCTCCTGATTTGACAATAACGGCATCTTGCTGAGAGTTTTCTTCTCAGTAGTTGGACAAACCAGCTGCGATTCTAGTGGCTTCCAATGGATCGCGACCCTTCTGGGAGACTTTTTCCACTTCCTCAGAAGTTTAGCACTTTTGGGGGCTGCCTCTTTAAGGACATCCTTATCAAGAACCAAAGCCTTCTGAGAAACTGACTCTTCATCACTGGGAGAATCTTGGAAGATGTAATATTTGTACATTTGTGCCTTCTGATTGGTGTGCTTCTCCTGCAATGCACATGATCCCTGAGAAGGGGACTCCTTCTCAGGGGCAGGTTTTCTTTTCTTAAGGGACGAGGGTTCCTTAGGGAGTGGCTTGTTTGCATAGGTGACCTGCTGTGATCCTTGTGACTTCACCTGGGACATATTCCCTCTAGCGGTACACTTCTCTGAGGAGAAGGGCTTTGTGGTTGGATTTTCCATTTTAGCTTTCTTCTGAGACTTCAATGCGAAGATGAATTCATCTTCACTACTGTCTGAATTGCAAAGGAAATCATTCAGGTCGAACTTGTACTCCCCAGGTATAAATGTTTTCTCCTCTGGGGATGACGTCCTCTTGGTGTTAGCTGCCTTCTCGGTTTTACTTTTCTTGTCAACTGTCGCCACAGCCATATTAACGTTATTTTGATGGTCAGTGCCTCTTTGAGAGGGGGATGACTTCTGAAATATGGACATTCTCTTATGACTTGCAACTTTTCTCTTTATACGGGATGATTCTTGGTCATTAACTAATGTTATACGTCCGGTAGTTAATGTTTCTTTGAGGACACATGTCTCCTCAGTTGCAGGTGCTTTAGAAATGGTGGCTTTTTCCAAAATGTCTAGTTTCTCCTTATTTTTTAATGCTGGGGTAGAAGACACTACTGCCAAGGGTTTCGATTTATATCTATAAAGAAAAACAATTCGTATGTCCGGGTAAGAAATATAGAATATTAACAGTATTCACCCACCACACTGTTTATTTGCTGTCATCATTAAAGCTATGGAAGGGGAAAGGGCTTTCACTTCAAGAAGTAGATTAAAACATAAAATATCAATGGCTATCTTCGTGTATCAAATACCTAGCACACTATATAGTTTCTATGTCTAGGTCTAAATACTTTTCTATACATTTTCTTCTGAAACCTACATTGTGCTTTCTCATATATGATTTCTTACCTCCACTTGCATTTAAAAGCTTTTATTATAATACTTATCACATTGTGTGAATTATCTGCTTATATATCAATCTTCCTTACTAGTTGTATTTACTTGTCTTTGTCTATCGGCACCAAACATCTACCAAAATAAAGGATGAAACTGGATAATTTTATTTACAATACTGTCAAGAAAAACACAGTACTTTAAAATTCAATAAAACAATTATGAAATTTATACTCTGAAAACTAGAAAAAATTAAAACAAATTAGAGATCTAAATAAACAGATGTTTCTGCATTAGAGAACTCAGTATTGGTATAAGGGCAATAATTCGGGTGGACTTACAGAGTCAAGGCAATTTCTACAAGAAACAGTGTTTCCCTGCTAAAGTGAAAATGTGAAGGTAATTCCAAAGAAAATAATGCAATAAACCAAGGTCAAATATGCATGCAAACCCATAGAATTCCATTTCAGGAGGAAATCGTGTAGAGATAAATGCTAATCTTTCTATCTAACTTTTCTAGATAATTTGCTTCTTGTTCAAAGATGATAGTTTTTTGGGTTAACCAGTCCAGAGGCACTGATATTGAAAGAGTGACTTAATTTTAAATAACTATTAATATTTAAACTTTTCCTGTCTGTGTTTTTGTTTAGGTTTTTTTTGATACATGAATTTGTCAATTTTATTACATATTTGTTAATAAATAAGTTCAGTTCTCATGACCTCTAATGAAGGTATATTCATTGATCTGTTTAGAATGAAAAAAAAAATTTGTTCCGTTCTTGAAGAAAAAATATAAAAATAAAGGATGAAAATGAGTTGCATGTTACATTGATTCTATTTTAAATGGAGTCTTTTAACTCAGTGATTTTCAAAAGCCTTTGGAACATTTAATGACTTAATCTGTACAATTGGAATAAACTAATCCAATCTTTTTTACCTCACCCCTTGGAGCCTATGGTTAACCCTATTATAGCCTTCTGTCTAACCTATCCCATTGCTAGTTGGCCACACTCAAAAATCAATCAATAAATAAACTCATTCTCATTAGAATAAAGAGAGGCTACAGGAAGTCTTGGCTCTTTTTCTAAATCTTCTTCCTGTAAAAGTTTTCTTGGAGGTAATTTTTTTTCCAAGACTGGATAGAAATTGTCAACTTTACTTGCATAACTGTGAACAGTTATCTCTAACATCTGGAAGACACATGTTTTTGACCTAGACAAATAGTAGTGTCTCTCTAGTAATAAGGGACAAATCTCCCTTAAAACCTTTGATGGAATAAGTAAAATACCAAGCTGTCAGCCAGCAACTTTACAGTCCCAGAAAATTTTAGCTGTCTCCAGACCTTCTCAAACAGTGACTAAATTACTAAAAAACAGAAAAGCTAAGTGCAAGGTCTTTTGATGAATTGCTTGATGAGATCAGCTCTTTCAATATGTGTACATGCATCATAAAAATGAGAGGGGTTTCTGTAACCCTTCAACATCTATAGCTAGGTCCACCTCAGCACACAGGGCTACCGCAGCAGTCACCACTGTGACTCGCTAGACATAGTTTGAACAAGGACAAAACAGGATCAAAAAGATGTCACACACTTTCTTTTATCATCTAAAACATCATCATCTGAGTCCACTCTTACTCACCTGTCAGAATTCATCTTACTGCTTTTCGTCATACTAAGAGACATACTCTTGTTTGCTTTCTTGGAAGCATGTTTTGCAAACTCATCTCCCCTCTTGGACTGGACAAACTGAAATGGATAAGCCTATGAACAAAAGGGAGAAAGGCAATCGATTGGAGAATATAACAAATTATCCTAATGTGGTTTTTACAGTTTCTAACTCACATCCCCACCTTCTTTTGTTGTTCACAGAATGGTAACCTAAATATCTTATAACCAGTATAGCACTGGGTCAACCAACCACAGTAAAAGTTAGCAGCAGACAATCCCTGGAGTTGCACAGTACATAAATCTTCTTTTTTAAAGGGTAGTATTCCATCTTATGAAGTGGCATTTAATTAACATGGGCTCTGGAGAGTCCACAACAGACTGTAATCCTGAATGACTTTATTAAATAGTAAGAGGGGATTATACAGTGGGACAGCAGACTAATAACGCACCTTATATTACCAGCATATTATATGGGTGCCAGTTTGTGCCCAGATTATACCACCTCTGATCCAGCTCCCTGTTTTATGGTCTGGAAAAGCAATAGAGGGTGGCCCAAGCCCTTGGGGCCTCATACCCATGTAGGAACCTGGAAGAAACTCCTGGCTTTTAGCTTCAGATCTAATCAGCTCTGGCCATTGCGGCCATTTGGGACGTGGTCCAGCAGATAGAGGAGCTTTTATTTTCCTTCTCTCCCCATAAAATCTGACTTTCAAATAAAAAATAACAAATATTTTAAAAAGAAAAAGAAGTTATCAGGAGAGATACAGGACAGTGAATGATGTCAGTAAAACAAATTTAACAGCTATGCCTTTAAAATGAGGCATGAATCTAATTATATTTAAGATACAATATCCACTATAAAGGAAAAAAAAGGACACAGAGAAGAAATTACCAATCTACATAACTTATAAATACAGTGTGTGACTAGATACTGATTTATATACCCTTGATTAGGAGGGCTGGGGGGGGGGGGGTCCTGAAAATAAATCTGCAACTCTTTTTAGTAGGTTTGTTATAATAGTACAGTTGAAAGTAATTTTGAAGTTATTGTAGACATATTACAGTGCTGAGACAATGTTCTGATGTTCTTGACTACCAGGGTTCTCATTGCAGAAATATGCAGATATGGATTGGAGAATGTAAGAAAGTTTTGTGTTTTGGGAACTGGAGTTGTGCAAATCCATGATTTCTTAGGTATGGGTATATGTATGTGCTTTTTACATGTATTGTGTGTATGTATGTATATGTATATATATAACCATACATATATCTATGTGTAAATGTACACATCTAAGAAGCATATTTCCCATCTCTCTCTGCTGAACAAGCAAAAAAGCAGACACACTAGTAGCACACCAACTCCTGAATTCTTGAGATATGAATATTATTAGCCACCACAAGGAACTATAACTTTTTGGAGAAATGGTTAATTCCAAGGTCAGTATAGAATAACTAAGACATGGACCAAGAAAATTTTTTTTTTTTTGCTGGAAAGAAAATGCTAAAAAAAAAAAAAAAACTACAAAGGCGCCCCACGAGGATACAGCAAACTAAAGTGGCTCCTACTGACCAGATGTGGAACAATTTGAATATCAAAATAAAGTATTATACAAACAATAAATCATTAAAATAGCAATGGGTCCATACCAATAATATACACAGATGAAGTAAAAACCCAGGCTTATAGAATGCTAAGATAAAACTGATAAATGGGGAAATGTTAGAGCTGGAAAAATTATAATAAAGATGGATTCAGGCAATCATCAACAGTGCATGTTAAATCTAGGGAACATTTTGATAAACATACTCTAAAGAGTATGTTCTAGGAGCCAGCATTGTAGCACAGTAGGTAAAAATGCCATCTGCAACACCAGCATGGACATTGGCTCATGTCCCATCTGCTCCACTTCTAATTCAGCTCATGATAATGGCCTGAGAAAAGCAAAAGAAGATGGGCCCGGCAGCGTGGCCTAGTGGCTGAAGTCCTCGCCTTGAATGCTCCGGGATCCCATATGGGCGCCGGTTCTAATCCCGGCTGCTCCACTTCCCATCCAGCTCCCTGCTTGTGGCCTGGGAAAGCAGTCAAGGACGGCCTAAAGCCTTGGGACCCTGCACCCGTGGGGGAGACCTGTAAGAAGTTCCTGGATCCTGGCTTCGGATCGGCATAGCGGTGGCCGTTGTGGTCACTTGGGGAGTGAATCATCGGACGGGAGATCTTCCTCTTTGTCTCTCCTCCTCTCTGTATATCTGACTTTCCAATAAAAATAAAATCTTTTAAAAAAAAAGCAAAAGAAGATGGTCCAAGCGTTTGGACCTCTGCCACCAGGGTGGGAGATCCAGATAAAGCTCTTGGCTCCCAAGTTAGGCCTGCCCAGCCCTGATCATTGCAACCATTCAGGGAGTAAATCAGATAGAAGATGCTTCTGTGCTTCTCCCCATCTATAAGCCTCTTCAAACATTCTTCTTAAACACACACACACACAGAGCAGATGATGGCTCATGTACTTGTGTACTTGCCACCTTCACAGAAGATGCAGATTTTGTTCTAGTCTCCTGGCTTCAGTATGGCCCAGCCCTAGCTGCTGTTGGCATTTGGAGAGTGAAAACAAATGAAAATTTATTTAATTAAAATTGTTTAAAGGAATTTGGGTAGGTCTACATCACTCAAAAATGGCAATGTTGTGAAACTTTAAAAAAAAATGCAACACCAAATATCAAATGTGTGGGTCAGGTCTGCGGGCAGGCCAGGCTGGGCCAATTCATAGCAGCCACTGGCAGATGTGCAGGCCAGGCTGCAGGACGAGCTGAGTTGGACCACAACATCGGCCAGTTCACAACAGGGCTGGGATAGGGGGTTGGCTGGGCTGGGCTAAGCTGCAGCACCTACCAACATGAGCTGGAACTGGGGGCAGGCCCAGGCAAGCAAGGCTGCAGCACCTGCTGGTGGATTCCAAGGTCAGGCAAGCCATGCCAGTCTGGGCCACAGCTCCCACCAGCACATGCAAGGGATGGGGAGCAAGCACAGCAGGGGAGCTGCAGTGGGCACCCCTGCTGGGCCACTGCTCCCAACGGTGAGTATGAGAGCTAGGATTAGGAGCATACCATGTAGCGCAGGGCTACAACACCTGTTGACCTATATGTGAGCTAGTTTAGGAGAAGAGCAATGCTGGGCTAAGCGATCATATCCACTGGTATGTGTATGACCCAGAGTAAGTGCAGGCTGGTTTGGCTTTGCCACAACATCAGCTTGCCAGCTGCTGGGACTAGACCATAGAACCACCTGTAAAAGTGCAAGATCCAGAACTGGAAATGGGTCCAGTAGGGAAACTGTAGGTACTCTTCTGATGGACTGCAACTCCCACTGGTGAGCATGAGAACCACGGCTGGGGACAGGCCTGGCTAAACTGGAGGTGGCACCTACAGGCATGAGTGCGGCCTGAATAGCGGGGTTTAATGGGTTGAGCTAGGCTACAATGGCACTGATGTGTACAAGAGCTGAATGAGATATGGGACAGACTGGACCAGTCTGCTTCACATACCAGCATGCACAGGAACCAGGGCTGGGGGACGGCCTCGTGGGGCTTTTGAGGGTCTCTCCAACTAAGCTGCAGCTCCCATTGGTGTGTGTGAGGGCCGAGTTTGGGGTGGGCAGGGTTAGGCTGGGCTGCAGCATCCATTGATTTGCATATGAGACGGGGCTGCAGAGAAAATGTGTGTGTAGGCTGATGTGGGTGACAGACTGAGCTGGATCATGCACTGGCTGGCACATACAGGAGCCAGATCTTGGATCACCTCTGATGAGATTTCTTTGGGGACCCCCCAAACTGGATCACTGGACTCAGAACTCCAACCACAGTGAAAATCACAGGATCTGTGGTCTGACCGTGGAGTACATGTGTCAGAACAGGGTCCTCTCAGTTGTTGAAGGCTGTACAGTGGATGTAGTGGATTGTATGCCCAGATACTCATGGAGGACATGACAACCAGATCATTGAGGACATACAGTGCCATGGAAAGCCAAACAAACAGCTCCCGCAGACAAGTGTCTGGGTGAATGGAGACTCTAAGGTGGACTATGTCCGCCAATGGACCTTGGAAGGATTCCCTCAACCCTGGAGCAGCAAAATCAACAACACCTCAGAACTATCAAAACCACTTAAGCAGTACCCTTGGAACATGCTACACATTGGGGACCCTGGGATGACGTTGGGTGGCCTTCCCCCACTCCTGGATACTGATGCGGTTGGGCTGCTGAGAGGGCCCCCTCCCCTTCTCTTTCCACTTTCCCCAGATACCAGAAGAAAAAAGGAGACTGGAGGCAGTTGTCTCATCCACTTTCCCCCATTCCTCAATCCTTCCCACCCTAATTGGTGGACCACATGGGGCATGCATCCCTGTCAACTATGTAAAGATCAACAAAAATAAAATGAAGTCCTTATTAAAAAAAAAACATACAGAGGTGGAGCCAAGATTATGGAGCGGTAGGCAAGGCATCCCATATAGGTGCTGGTTCAAGCCATAACTGCTTTATTTCCAATCCAGCTTCCCACAAATGGCCTAGGAAAAACAGCAGAAAATGACCCAAGTGATTGGGCCTGTGATACCCACATGGGAGACCTGGAAGTAGTTCCTGGATCCTGGCTTTGGACTGGCCCAGCCCCAGCCATTTCAGCCATCTGGGAAACAAACCAGCAGATGGAACACTGATCTGTCTGTCTCCCTCTTTATTTCTCTTTCTCTCTCCTTCTCACTGTAATTCTGACTTTCGAATAAATAAATCTTAAAAAAATGCAAAGGGCAGAGCCTGTGCTGTAGCACAGAAGGTTAAGTCACTGCACATCTGAAATACCTTCATCCCATATGAGTGACAGTTTGAGTCTCAGCTGCTCCACTTCTGATCCTCCTCCCTGCTAAGTATCAAGGAAATTAGCAGAAGATGGCCCATGCATTTGGGCCCCTGCCACCCGCATGGGAGATCCAGATAGAGTTCCAAGCTTCTGGCTTTAGCCTGGCCCAGCCCTGGTCATTGCAGCCATTTAGAGAGTGAATCAGCGGATGAAAAATAAATCTTATCTAAACTAATATCTCTCTCTCTCTCTCTCTCTCTCCTCGCTACCCCCCATCTCTCTCTTGGTAGTTATGGGTACTAAGGCCATGATATGTGTAAGCAAATGATAAGGCAAATCAAAATGTTAACAATAGCTAATCTAGGTAAAGAAGACACAAGTGCATTCTTGGCATTTTTAGATTTTTGCAATATTTTGTAAATTTGAAATGATTTCCAAATGAAATGTATAACAAAAAGTGTATCTCTGTATCATCTGATCAAGCAAGAAATGTAGTTCAGTAAGGAATTATTTGTTAGAACCTCAAATCATCTGCCTCTGCTCTTCAAAGAACTTGGCACCATTTTTATTTCACCTTTATCCAAAGTTTTTTATAAACTCATTGTATATGCATTCAGATTCAGAATGGGCAAACAGGTTCATTCTTGACCAAAAACAGATAAGGATCCTAGCCTTGAAAGTTTAACTCTATTTGTCATAAATGCAGGTTCAAAGCACTGACAGTTTCACATCTAAGTTCAATAAGACTTTTGCATGTTTTTATCCACAATTACTTCACCACAAAATAGAACAGAGGTGAAGATCCTAACATAAAACTACTCTCTAAACAAAGATAGGCCTATCTCCTTGTCTGAGCATCTGCTTTGTCCTAACAAAAATCATTCCCATTCTGGAAAAGTTAAATAGGAGGGCAGAAAAAAGTATGGCAGATAAACATATTAAAACATATCAACTCTTTTTGGGAAGCCAGAATCTTACCGTCACAAATTTTGGAAAGGCAGAGGTGGGGATCCAGAGACACAGTAATACTAACAGCAACAAGAAGATCATTATAAGGAATCCCTAAAATTCAAAAGAAGCCCTCAACTCTCAACAGATAAGCTCAGGCATCTGTATAACCCAGACTCTTGGAATGACTCAGTTATATTGTAATTACAGAGCCTTTCTTAGAAAGCACTAAAGAACAGTCAAGGAAACTAAATTTTCAGAACCTGAATGTAGAAGAAAAATGTACTTTCTGAGCAGCTGGAAATCTAGAAGCAGAAATATTGCTCAAGGATGCCTTGCAACTTGTCCCAAACTCTCAACAGGATGTGACCAAATAGATGCTGAGTTTGACTGAAGAAGAGAACCCTATATACCTGCCCAGATTTCCTATGATTTAAACAATTAATTAATTTGTCCCAGCTGTAGGCAACTGCCTAGGTTACATTGTACCTAGACAAGTGTTATACTGCTGGGAGAAAAGTAGCCAACAGCTGGCAAGCACTCTGGACCTGATTAATGACAAATCTGTATAACTATACAAGTGTGTCAGCACAGTTGCCTGTTCTATTTATTTTTAAGATATGTAGGGAAAGCAGGGAACACCAGGCTGGGCATGCCATCCCGGCACCCAGGCAGGGAGGCTGCAGATTGCCCAGGGAAGGGGCTCTGGGGACATATTGGAGTGAGAGTAGCTAAAAGCACGTTTGATGGGAAACAAATGCCTTCTGGAGTCTTCCACAGGACAGGCTACTGCACTCACAAGTGGGAGAGGATGCTGAGACTAAGTGCTTTAGATGTGGAAGCCGGAGGTCTAGTCTGGGTCAGGCCAAGGCACCAGCCCATATGACAGACTTGAGCTGGGCTAAGTAGCACTGCATACCACCTGCTGGCGCATGCAAAATCTAGGGCCGGACGGCATGCCTGGCTGGGCTAGGCCACAGTACCCATACATGAGTATCAGAGCAGGGATAAGCTATGTCTGGCTGAGTTGCAGCACTCACCATAATGCAAGAGAACTGGATCTGGGAGCAGATTCTGTAGTGAACTTGTGGGCTCATCTCTGTAGGACTATAGTGACCTTTGTATTGTTCAAGAGCTGTGGGTGGTGATGGGCTGACTCAGGCTAGAACTCACCTGACATTTGTGGGACCAGGGGCTGGGAGAAGGCATGGCTGGCTCGGGCTATATCACTAACACATACAAAGGCCAGGACTGAGGGCAGAGCATGCTAAGCAGGGCTGTAGCACCTATCAGTACACATGAGATCTGGAGCTGGGAGCTGGTCTGTAAGGGGACTTGGGGAACTTCCCTGCAATGCTGCAGCTTCCACTGGGGAACACAATAGCTGTGGCTGGGGTTGGGCTGGTAAGGCTCTGGCATTCATCGGCATTTGTGTGGAACAGGTCTGAAGGCACACCCAGCTGTGCCAGGCCACAGCAAATTCTGGCATGCATGAGAGCAAGAACAGAGTGCAGGTCATACTTGGGCTGGGCTAGGCTGCAGCATCTGCCAGTGAGTGCTGAGATTGCGGGTAGGCCATGCTAGGCTAGGTTGAAGCACCCACCAACATGTGAAAGATCCAGGGGTTGCAAATGGGCCTGTTAGGAGAACTTGGGAAACTCCCCTGCTAGCCCACAGCTCCCACTGGTGAGCATGATAGGCAGGGCTAGGGGAGAGGCAGGCAGGCTGGGCTGGGCTTGGCTTGGCTGCAGCAACCATCAGCATACTTGTTGGAAAGGTCTGGTAGTGGGACAGACTGGGGCAGTCCACAGCATACACCAGCATGAGTGAGAGCCAGGATGGGGTGCTAGTCAGGCCAGATCAGGCCAAAACACACACCAGTTCACACAAAGGATGGAGGTGGGCCAGGTTGGGCTAGCCTGTAGCACCTGCTGTTGAATGCCGAGATTGGGGGTAGACCATCTCAGACAGGGCTGAAGTACCCGCCGGTGTGCTCAAGATCCAGAGCTAGCAGCAGGCCTGGTAGGGGAACTTTGGGGATTCCAGTCTGGGCCATGATTTCTACTGGTGAGTGTATGAGCTGGGACGGAGGGAGGGTCAACCTAGGCAGGGCTAGAGCACCCATTGGTGCTATAGAACAAGAACCAGGAGCACAAAAATAAATAAATTTTTTTTAAAAAAAGAATCAGGGCCAGTGCCATTGCCTAGTGGCTAAAGTCTTCACCTTGAATGCACCAGGATCCCCTATGTGTACTGGTTCTAATCCCTGCGGCCCTGCTTCCCTTCCAGCTCCCTGCTTGTGGCCTGGGAAAGCAACTGGGGACAGCCCAAAGCCTTGGGACCCTGCACCTGTGTGGGAGACCTGGAAGAGCTCCTGGCTCCTGGCTTTGGATTGACGCAGCTCTGGCTGTTGTGGTCACTTGGGGAGTGAATCATCGGACGGAAGATCTTCCTCTCTCTCTTTCCTCCTCTCTGTATATCTGACTTTGCAATGAAAACAAATAAATCTTAAAAAAAAAAAAAAAGAAGAACCAGGAGCACAAGAACCAAGGCTGGGGGCAGATCAGACTGGACAAGGTGACAGCACCCATTGGCATATGTGTGGGCTGGGTCTGGGAGCAGGGCAGGCTGAGATAAGCTGCAGCATCCATGGGTATGCACAAGAATCACGTGGGATGTGGACAGACCAGGTTAGGCCACAGCAGATGCCAGCACACACAAAAATCAGGTCTGGAGATCAGACCAGGTGGGGTTATGGAGGATTTCCCCAACTAGGCTGCAGCACCCACTAACATGTGAAGAACAGGCCTGTGGTGGGCTGGGCTGAGCTCAGCCATAGCACCTGTCAGCTCATGTAAGAGATGAGGCTTAGGAAGGAACTGGCCAGGCAGCTGCATCCACTGTTATGTGTTAGCTGGTGCAGGTGACAGACCACACTTGACCCTACACTGGCTGACACACACACAAGTCAAATTTGAAGTCACCCCAGGCGAGGTTTCTTGGAAGAATCCCCCAACCAGATCACTGAACTCAAACCCCGGCCACAGGCAAGAATCACAATAAATGTGGTCCGACCTTGGAGTTCATGTATCAGACCAGGGCTTCCTCAGGTTCTGATGCCTGTACAATGAACAGCATGTCCAGATGCACACAGAGGACATGACAGCCAGCTCATCTAGGCCAACAGAGGACGTGAGTACCTTGTCAGAGGATGGAAAGCAGAACAGGTTGGACAGTTCTCCTGGACAAGCTAGCAGCATGTTCCTGGGTCTGTGTCTGCACTGAGGCGGAGTTGGCCAACCAATAGACCTTGGAAGGATTTTTTCAACCCTGGTGCTATGATGCCAGTGATGTCTCAGAACTACCAAAACTACTGCAGCAAAACCCTCAGAACACGCTTCCCCACATCAGGGTCTCTAAGGTGTCATTAAATGACTGTTCCCCATCCCTGAGTGCTGATGTAGTCTGACAGCAAGTGCTCCCTCTTTCCAACCCCCACACAGCCATAGAAGAAAGCATTGACTCATTTGTTATACCTCCTTTCTCACTACCTCAGGCATCCCTACCCTGACCAGAGGCCCACACGACTGTGCATCCCTCTCAAGTATATAAACTATACTAAAAAAATAAAACTAAAATCTCACCATTCTTTCTGAAAGAACCATGAAAGAAAAACCATGAAAGAACGACTGGGCACAGCCAGAACCATTTCTCATATGCTGTGGGGCCTTATTACTATGGTCTGAATATTTGTGTCATATCAAAAGTCATATGTCAAAATCTAGTCCTCAATATGATTGCATTAAGACAAGGGTTCTGCTGCAAGGTGATTAAGTCATAAGAGCAGATTTTCCAGGAATGGAATTAGCACACTTATTTTTTTAAAAAAAGTTCAGAGAGTCTGTTTTCCTCTTTTATCATGTAATGATACAGCTAAAAGACACCATTTATGAGGAATGGATCTTCTGCAGATACTGAATCTGCCAAGATCTTCATCTTTCATTTCCAAGACTCCAGAACTGAGAGCAATATATTTCTGTTATTCATAACTTAACCAATCTATTCTGTCATAGCAACCCAAACAAACACCTTACACGGTGTCACTGTTCTTGCAACACGGAGCCAAGAATTACACTAGGATTGGCTGTTCTGCTCCCGATTAGTATGGCCATCTCATTTCAACCAAGTTTCCCAATTCAAGGTTCAATAATTCATGACATAATCTTATAAGCATGTGTGGGAGGGAGCTCTTTTTACCAATTAATAGTTCCTATGAAATTCCACAGAAAGCTGTAAATTAAGCACATATGTTATAATCCTCATAGGAATAGGGCTGCATTAGCAGAAGGGTGGTCATAGGTTATCTACACAGCTGGAATTTTAAGGTGAGAGTTATACCAATGCATATTCAATTCTTCCCAAGGGTTTGGTAAAATATCATCTAATAGATACAGGTATTCTTATAGTCACAGAAATACACTCTATTGTATCAGGCAAGAATTGTTCACCAGTCTTATCTGTTACCTAGATGAAATAAGACTTTAAAATGAACATTGCCTTCATCTGTAAAAACACATTTGATTACGATTTCTGCCTCATGTGGTTACATGACAACAATGTGACAATAATGTGAATTGATACATTAAATTGTGCGTAGAATAGTGCCTAGCACAGGGCAAATTCTCAGTATTGATCAGTTGCTACACTTTTCTAAGACCAAAAGGTAACTTTGGACTGATTTTATATTCAATTATCAAATTCCACTAATTTTTACTTTTGCTGCTCCCTAAATAATATCAGAAGGGTAGTACATAAAAGCCAACTCAAGATTTCTAGGCAGGGCCCGGAGGCGTGGCCTAGCGGCTAAAGTCCTCCCCTTGAATGCACCAGGATCCCATATGGGCACCGGTTCTAATTCTGGCAGCTCTACTTCCCATCCAACTCCCTGCTTGTGGCCTGGGAATGCAGTCAAGGATAGCCCAAAGCTTTGAGACCCTGCACCTTCTGGGAGACCCGGAACAGGTCCCTGGTTCCCGGCTTCGAATCAGCGCAGCACTGGCTGTTGTGGTCACTTGGGGAGTGAATCATCGGACGAAAGATCTTCCTGTCTCTCCTCCTCTCTGTATATCTGACTTTTTTTTTTACATTTTATTATTATTGCTATCATTTTATGATACAGCTCCATATTCCCTTCTCCCCTCCCCAATTCCCTCCCCCCCCCCCCAGTTCTTCTATATCATTACTAACATATAGTTCTTCATACACAGTCATATGTCCATCATTGCGGGCATGGACAATGACAGAGAGTCCAGCATCCTATTGTCAAGATATAGTAAACAGTTTTGTTGTAAGTCCATCTTTGTCTGGAAGCAGAAATGCATACCACACTGCATCCTCACATCTGGATGTTAGTCTCCATTTCACAGCTACTGTACATCCCCTTAAATGAAAAATCATGATACAAAATCAACAATAGAAAGAAAAATAGAAATTTACAATGCCCTGAAGTTAAATGACATGTTACTAGATATGACAGTCTCCATTATACAGCTACTATACATCCCCTTAAATGAAAAGCCACAAAACAAAATCAAGATCCGGGAGAAAAAAGAAATTAACAACACCAAGAAGTTAAATAACATGCTATTAAATGACTAACATGCAGCTGAAGAAATGAAAATCAAGAACCTTCTTGAAGAAAATGATGCCACTGCATGATTTACGAGTCACTGAATGATTTAATCAGAAGAAAGTGTTTTGAAGAGATGAAACCAACAGAAAACAAAACCCATGTGATATAGTTTCCGCTGATCTTTGTTGAAGTGTGTCTCCTCCAGACAATAAACAGATGGGTTTTGTTTTTTAATCCGGTCTACTAATTTATGATGTTTGATTGAGCTTAAGCCATTTACATTCAGAGTTTAATATACATGGGTGTTACTTTGGTCCTCTCATTTTAGGAATGGGTTGTTCACTGGTTTAGTCTTCTGTTGTCATTTTACTGGGATGTTCTTCCCGTTTGCCTTTGGTTTTGTTTGGTAGGTGCTATTCCTCTTCTCTGTCAAGAGAACATCAGCACATGCGCAGTTCACTGTTGTCCCCTGCAGTCCCAAAGCTATTGCCACAGTGTACAAAATGGCGCCTGACATACCACCACTACAGTTCTTGATCTGCTGGCCGTCAGATCTGAGGACTACCCAGACCTGCCCCATGTCGTTGCAGTTCACCGAGTCAGAAATGAGCTCATTCCCAGATCTGCGCATACTCCGTCCTTTCCCCCTTGCCCTTTCCCCCTTATGCAAAATGGCACCCAATTCAGCTCTAGGGGGCTGACTGGTCTATGAAATCCACTCTGTTCTCGCACTGCCCATCTGAGATCTGCTGCTCTGTCTCTGCTCCTGGTCAAATCAAACAGACCAGCAGGACGGACAGTTCTTTGTCTGGGTTCACCTCCAAGCTCCCAGTGAAAGTCCCTTCCCACCTGGTTGCTGGTGGAGTTCCGGCTGCTGGTGGAGTTCAGATCGCTGTGCTGGAGTATCAGTCACTGCAACACCACACTGCTGTGCCCACTGCTTTCCTGTGTCTGTCAGTCTCCAGGTACCCCTCTGCTGTTGTTCTGTCCTCTCCTATTTCCTGAAATATGTCCTCTCTGCTTCATCCTGATTAAATGTTTTTCCATCCGTTTAAACGTGTCCTTACCCTATTCCGCCATCTTGATTCTCCTCTCTCTGTATATCTGACTTTGTAATAAAATAAACAAATCTTTAAAAAAAAAAAATTCTAGGCAAAGGTCCGGCACAATAGCCTAGTGGCTAAATTCTCATATTGCATCCCATATGGGATCCCAAATGGTTGCCGATTCTTATCCTAGCTGCTCCACTTGCCATCCAGCTCCCTGCCTGTGGCCTGGGAAAGCAGTAGAGGATGGCCCAAAGCCTTGGGACCCTGCACCTGCTATGGGAGACCCAGAAGAAGCTCCTAGTTCCTGGCTTCAGATTAGCTCAGCTCCAGCCATTAAGGCCACTTGGAGAGTTAACCAGCAGATGGAAGATCTTTCTCTCTGTCTCTCCTTCTCTCTAAGTCTGTCTTTCCAATAAAAATGAGTAAATCTTAAAAAAAAATGTTGTCAAGATTGGGCATCTAGCTCTTCATAGTTGAAGACTGAATCACAGAACTACAGTTGTCAACAGTCTGTAAATTCAGTAAGTATTTTTTATTGTCACCATGACTGGGTTAATGCCAGTTGAAATTAATCCTAGACAAAAAAATTATCCTGCCCAAAATGCCCATGGTATTTGAACTGATAAACACTGTCCTCATCTACAATGATTCTACAAAGTACTTGCCTCCAAGACACAACCAGCCAGCTGAGCCATTTCTGGACTTTATCGAAATGCCATATCTGTTAGCTATAATTTTATATCTGTTCAGCACTGTTTGCTACTTCTAAAAAACTCTATCAATTAACCAGATGTTGTGTGCCAGTAAAACTACCCCTGTAGTTTCTGAAGGTAAGTCACTTATTCTAAATAAAACCTGTCTCAGTAATTTCGAGAAGCTTTGGGATAGATTAAACTGGAAAACTCCCTCCAGGAGGAAGATATTTATTAAGCAAAATGACAAGATGGGAGGGGAGGGAGAAGGACTGCTGTGGTGGCTCAACTGACTGATCCTCTAGCTCCAAATGCCAACATCCATATAGGTGCCGGTTCATATCCCAGCTACTCCACTTCCCACCCAGCTCCCTGCTTGTGGCCTGGGAAAGCAGTAGAAGGATGGCCCAAGTCCTGGGGACTCTGCACCCATGTGGGAGACCTGAAAGAAGCTCCTGGCTCCTGGCTTTGGATTGGCTTAGCTCTACCTGTTGTGGGCGTTTGAGGAGTGAACCAGCAGACAGAAGCTCTTTCTCTCTATAAATGATTTGCCTTTTCAATAAAGTAAAATATTTTTTAAAATGGGTGCATGCACAGGGTCCTCCTGCCTCTGTTAATCCAGCAGCAAAGGTGACTCTAGATCGGGCTCGCCTGGAGTCACCTTGATCCAGCATGCTCAACAGCAGCAGCGGGGGATTTCAGGGGCATGCAGAGTCCGCCTGCCTCCGCTCATCCAGCAGACAGCAGAGGTGACTCCAGATTGGGCCCTCGAGTGACATGCTCTAGGCACTTGGGCGTGTGGGCTTACATGGGGTATGGGCTGTGGAAAAAGTGAGGCTAAGCAGGGTTCATGTGCAGGAGAGCAATGACTACTGAGGGGCATCCATGGAAAAGGGCACTGTACTTTCAGGTAAGCAGGGGTGCTGAGACCAAGCAGTTTGGAGGGGGGAATGGGAATAACTTTCAGGCTCAGTTTGAAGCACCAGCACACATGGGAGACCTGAGCTGGGGTAGTTAGCCTTGACCATCATCTAGCACAACTCATGGCACACACTAAAGCTAAGGCTGGGGCCTACCAGACAGGGAAAGATCATAGTAACCATCAGAACGGGGGAATGGTGAAGTTAAGATGGGCCATGACAATAACTAGCACGTGAGAGAATCGGGTCTGGTGGCAGAATCCATTGGGGATATGTGGGCTCACCCTTGTGGAACTGCAATTTCCACTGGCACACCTAAGAAATGTGGATGGGAACTGGCCTGACTGGGAAGCTAAGGGGACAAAGCAGCTGGGTTGGGATTCCCACTGGTGAGAACGAGAGTCAGACTGAGGGCAGTAGGCCGGGCCGGACATGGCTACAGCCTCCCTCAGTGAGGGTGTGGACTAGGTCTGGGGAGTGACAGAGTGGGCTATACTCCAGTACCCACTGGGACTCGTGAGAGTCAGGGTGGGTGTGGAAGGGGCTGGGCTAAGTGTAGATACCCATTGAACCACGCAAGAGCTGTGTCTGGGCATGCACCAGGCATGGGTGGGCTGTAGCACCCAACAGTAAGAACCAGAGTGAGCGTGGGCTGATTGAGCAAAACCACTGTTCCTGCCAGGACAGGAGGCAGACAGTCAGCCTGGGCCAAGGACCCACTGGTGTGTGTGAGATCTGCCACTAGGAGGAAACCTGACAGAGGAGCTTGGGAAACTCCTTCATTGGGACGCAGGTGAGCGCAAGAACCAAGGCAAGGAGCAGCCCAGACAATGCCAGGTTATAGTACCTGATGGCATATACATGGGTCAGGTTTGGGGACAGAACAAGCTGGGCCAGTTCATAGCATCCACTGGCAGATATGAGAACCAGGACAGGGTGCAAAAGGTCCAAGTTGGGCCACAACACCAGCCAGTTCACACTGGGGCCGGGACAGTGTTCTGGCTGTACTGGGTTAGGCTGCAGCATCCACCAGCAGGAGCTGGAACTAGGAGCCTGTTGAACTGAGCCAGACTGCGCAACACATAGTGAATGCTCAGGTGAGGCGATCCATGCCAGCCTGGGGTCAGTGGGTACCTGCCAAGTTCATGATTCCCAGAGGCAGGGGATCTGGCAGAGCTGGCCCCTCTGCATGGTGGGTACTGGGTTTGTGAGCCCCAGGGGTGGGGGATCCAGTGGGAATCAAATTGCCCTGCCTAGATTCTGGGCCCACCTGCAAAGGGGGTGCTAGGCTCATGAGCCCCAGGTGTGAGGGATCTGGTAGGGCTCGGGTCACCTGGCCCGGGTCCTGGGACCTGCCTGAGTGGTGGGTGCTGGGTTTGTGAGCCCCCAAGGGTGGGGGATCTGGTGGGGCTCAGGTCACCTGACCCAGGTCCTTGGGCCTGCCTGCGAGTTAAAAAAAAAAGTATAGCTGTGGACACAGACCCTGATGCATATGGAGAACAGAGCAGCCCATTTGGTACCATCACAGAGGAAGGAGAACAGAGCAAAATGGACAACTACCCCTGCAAACGATGACAACAAGATCTGGGTGAATGGAGACTTGAGGTTGATTATGTCAGCCAATGGACATTGGGAGGGTTGCATCACCCCTGAATCGGTAAAACTGAAAGCATTTCAGAACTATCCAAACCACTTGGTCAGAACCCTCAGAACATGCACTATAGTGGGACCCTGGGTTGATACTGGGTAGCAGTTCCCCAATCCCTGGGTACTGGAACATTTGGGAGGTTGGATGTGGCTTTCCCCTTTCTCTCCCTCCTTCCTCTAGAGTCAAGAATAGAAAATTTCAAAACAATGATTTCACCCACTTTTCCCTAACCCTCAACCCTTCCCACCCTGACCAAACATGTAATCATCATCAAAAATAACAATTACAAAAATGACATGGCAGGATTGGTATAACATACTCACATTGGTGACATCTTCTAAAGCTAATCTCATTGAGAATACTGCTCGAGGTGAAGATGAAGGTATCACCGCTCTCTGAAAAAGTAAGAGGTGAATTAGCATATGCAAGTTGTGGATGTTCTCTTCATGAACTATGGAGCATATTCAGGGTTCTGGGGAAATTCCGGCATCTCTGGATGACTTAGGATACATAGAATAAACCTTAACTAATGCTATAAAAGGACATTTTTCCACTCAGCCATTTAAAGAAGCTCTGTGAGAAGTACTCACCAATGACAGAGACAAGACAACCTTCAGTTTGACCCTCAGAATGAGAAAATAATTTGGTGGTGGTAATTTTTCTTCTTACTCCTCACAAGTTTATGGTTATTCTAAGATTTACTGTCGCTGCTACCCCTAGTCATTCCTTGATTCCCTTTCAGGGAATCAGCTCAATAAATCAACTAATATTAAGGATCTCCTATGTTAACGTAGCAAATTTAAGACATTCCTAATTGGAACAATAACATGCAGATCGAGTTCGTGTTCCTGGATCAGCTCTTTATTCGGTGTTGGCCTTGGACAAGTCACTTAATCTCCTCTGAGCTTCATCTGGAACAATAACTTACCTTACAGCACCCTTGAGAATTAACTGATAGAATGTGCCTTTTGAAAAGTACATAACCCATCAAAGGAGAGAAACTACTTAAAAAGTATAAAGTCTGATATGATCATACACCTCACAAGGGAAATATTATATTGGAAGAAAGCTGTTTGGTAACCCAGCGTTATCTCCAGTAGTTGTTAGTATGTTTACAAAGGAGAGCTGGGAGAAGAGGGGAGTGCTGCAGATGAGGGCTCCTTTCTAGCTATCGTAGATATGTGCATTCCTTACTCAAGGCCTGAATGGGTAGGGGTACTAGGAGTTAAAAGTTAGATAAAATCCCCCGTAGGGCTTGTCTATCCCCTAACAGCTTTTATTGGGTGAAATTTTCCTAAGCCTCAGATGTTCTTCACAAAATTCTGAGAACAAACTGTTGCAGCATCATGGGTTAACCCACTGCTTGCAACATCAGAATCCCATAATTGTACTTGTTTATGTCCCAGATGTTCCACTTTACATCTGGCTCCCTGCTAAGGCCTGGGAAAACAATGAATGATGGCTCAAGTATTGGGTTCCTGCCATCCATATGGGAGACCCAGAAGAAGCTACTGTCTCCTGGCTTTGACCTAGTCCAACCCCATCCAAGGTAGCCATTTAGCCAGTGAATTAAGGGATGGAAGTGGGGAGTGAAAGTAAGGGTGTTCTGCTCGCTCTGGCAAGCCTGTTTAGCTTCTCAAGGAAAGTAAGCATACAGATGTGACCAATAACAAGAGTTCAGGGCTGTTTGGTGCTGAAGGTTATAGAGAGTAGCTTTCAATTGACCCGCACATTTATACAAAAAAGAAGACTTCACACTTTTAAACTTCTAATTTTCTGATTTTTTTTTCCAACTGTGAGGGCTGCCACCCTTCCCCCACTTTCTCAGATCAAATCAGACATATTCTGAATGATTCAGGGGTGAAAATATTATTTGAGACACTTAGGACAAACAGATTGTTCTAACCTTTTCAGGTAAGTCATGATCGTTGAACAGAATTTTACTGGACTGAGGTTTCTTAGGCACACGTTTGGGAATTGGAGGTGGTATTGGCAATGGCATCTTGAAGATTCAGCTATTCAGTTATCCAGGGACAGGGCTGCAATTAGAAGGGGACATTGTTAAAACATCGTTTACCAAGAACAACACAGACTTGAGAAACACAGACTCTTGAGAAAACCGATTATCTCTACACTAACTCCAGAAGAAAACCAGACATCAAATCTGGGTAGTTAAGAGTTCAAATATCGGGCCTGGCGCAGTAGCCCGTCGGCTAAATTCCTCGTATTGCATGCGCTGGGATCCCGTATAGGCGCCGGTTCTAACCCCAGCAGCCCTTCTTCCCATCCAGCTCCCTGCTTGTGGCCTGGGAAAGCAGTAGAGGATGGCCCAAAGCCTTGGGACCCTGCACCCATGTGGAAGACCCAGAAGAGGCTCCTGGCTCCTGGCTTCGGATCGGCTGTTGCGGTCACTTGGGGAGTGAATCATCAGACGGAAGATCTTCCTCTCTGTTTCTCTTCTGTGTATATCTGACTTTCCAGTAAAAATAAATAAAATATCTTTTTTAAAAAAGAGTTAAAATCTTGATTCTATTACAATTAATGCTGGGCAAGTGACTGAAACTCCTGGGCTTCAATTACTTTATCTGTGAGCTTTGGATAAGTATAAATACTCTTTCAGAGTGTTATTCAAATGAAATGAGACAGTCTACATAAAAAGCCCAGCAGAACATCTGCCAACCTCTGGTGGCCCTAGAACTGTGGCCTAGCCTTCAGTGTAGACTTCAGAACACTGGAGACAAATTACACAAAAGTTTGGAGTTGCTAAACAGCAAGAACACGGCAGCTCATACAGTACAGGAGCTTGCTGCTACAGTCAGTGCTCTTCAAATGACATGAAGTCCTAGCCACAAGAATTCCAACGACACAACAGAAGACATACAAGGATTATTGCATGTCTTGTGCCCATGAGTGCACACATACACACACAAGCCCAAGCAAGCAAAGATGTCATTCAATCAGATTAAAGCTATAAATCACCTATAGATACAGGGTAGGAAAGTAAATTTAAAAACTAACATGGGCCCAGCATTGTGGCACAGGTTGTGCTGCCACCTGAAATGCTAGCATCATGTATCAGAGCACAGGTTTGAGACCCGGCTGCTCCACTTCAGATCTAGCTTCCTGCTATAATTCACCTGGGAAGGAGTGTGGAGATGGCTCAGAACCTTGGACCCCTGCCACCCATATGGGACACCTGTATGAAGTTTCAGGCTGCTGCTGACTCGGGTTTGGCCAAGTCACAGAATGTGCAGCCATTTGGGAAGTAATTCAGTGGATGGAAGATTAATACATCTCTCTCCTTCTGCCTCTTCCTTCTTCTTTCCCTTCCTCTCTCCTTCCCTATCTCATTCTGCATAATAAATAAACAAATGATGCATAAGTAAATAAATAAATAAATATTTTTTAAAAGAGATGAACTGGGGCTGGTATTCTAGCAATAGTGGATAAAGGTACTGTCTGCCATGCCAGATCCCATATGGGAGTCAACTCATGTACCAGCTTCTCTTCTCTATTCCAAGTCCAGCTCCCTGCTCATGTATTGTGTAAAGCAATGGAAGATGGCTCAAATATTTTTGCTTCTGCTAGCCAAGTGGGAGATCTGGAAGAAGCTCTCGACTTTGGCCACATTCAACTTCCAAATTCAAGTGCATCTGACCAAAACAGACTTCCCTAAGAGATATTCTAAAGCAATTTTTAAAAAGTATCACTATGTATCAGAGGAGATATTCTAAAGCAGTTCAGCAAAAGTATCACTATGTATCAGATACATCCTATAATAGAGACATAAACAACTTCCAAATTCAAATGCATTAGATGAAAACAGACTTCCCTAAAAGCAATTCAACAAAAGTATCACTATGTATCAGATATATCCGATAACAGAGACATAAACAAATATTGGTTTCTTAGAACAGTGAGGGGTACAACTCTAATATTAGTATAAAATGTAACAGGTGATTTAATAAAGGTAAATACAAAATACTTGTTAGAGACTAAATGTCTATGTCCCTATAAAATTCATAATGCTGAAGATATTTGGAGATTTGGCTAGAACTATAAGAAACAAATGTTTATCATTTAAGCCACCAACTCTGTGATAGTTTGTTACAGCAGCCTGAGCTAAGAAATTATATCACGGGGAAATAATTCAAAGTCAGTAATCAACTCAGGGACAGGAAGGCTTTAAAAAGGAGGACCCAGCGCGATAGCATAGCAGTTAAAGTCCTTGCCTTGAAAGCACTGGGATCCCATAAGGACACCGGGTCTTAATCCCTGTGGCCCTGCTTCCCATCCAGCTCCCTGCTTGTGGTCTGGGAAAACAGTCGAGAACGGCCCAAAGCCTTGGGAACCTGCACCCGTGTGGAAGACCTGAAAGAAGCTCCTGGCTCCTGGCTCCTGGCTTCAGATTGGCTCAGCTCCAGCTGTTGAGGCTACTTGGGGAGTGAATCATCAGACGGAAGATCTTCTTCTCTGTCTCTTCTCCTCTCTGTATATCTGCCTTTCTAATAAAAATAATTTTTTTAAAGGAGCTAATATTTGACCCAGATTTAAACAATGAGGTCCCCACCTAGACAGGGAGCTCGAGCTGTCTAGGTTATATAGGCTAAGCCTCAGTAAAGGTGTGAACCTGAAGAGTTCAGGCACATCCAGGCACTTGGAGTTTGGAGCATAAAGGACATGTTGAGGAGGATTATAACGGGGCTGAAATGCTAGGTTGGAGCAAGGCTGGTAGGACAGAGAAACAAAAAGATGTCGGCTTCAAGGGTGAGTTTAAGCAAGCAGAAAAGTGGGTAGGGTAAGCAATGTTGGTGCAGTTCTCTTCATTTTACAGCCCCGCAGATTAGTTTAGTGACTTACTAGTGACTTAAGTAGTGATAAATGAACTAGTAAGCAGGTGGACTGTCCCTTTGTATGTTGCCTGAAATGTCATCAAGTTTCTCAGATCACACTGAAAAGCATTTTTAAAAAAAGTGAAGGGAAACAGAACGAACACAGGCTTTGGAGTATACAAAGCTGGGCTTCTATACCAGCCTACTCAACATCTCCAAGCCTCAGTCTCCTTCCTTGCAAAATGCCTGTAAATGCAATTACTTGCAGAGGACTCAAATGTCAGCTTGTATATACAAAGCCTGAAGCAGGATATGTACTCAGTAAATGGTCTTATTTGCCTTCTCTTCCTCAAATCCAAATCTATTTTCTGTCTCATCCTTCAAAATTCAGCCAAGCAGCAATAAAATGAAATTGAGTGCACCCACCCTTAACTTCGCTGTGAAAACCACTTACTCCATTTTTATTATTCATGCCTCATACAACTTTTTTTTTTTTTTTTAGAGATGGACCAAGACTCATGCCCTGAAACCTTTACCCTTCCAAAGGAAAGAACACCAAATAGGCGAAAAACTTCAGCTGATAGCACGGTAGGCTAACTGAACCTTCAGAGAAAGGTTTCTCAGATGATAGCCATATACTACATTTATTATCCTATATACTAATCACTTGCTTTGCGGGAAATATACTTAAGAAAACTAATTCTCTTGCCTCTGGGAGGACGGGGTGGGTTGGGGACTGGGCCTTTGATGTGATGGCTCAGTGGCTAAATCCTTGCCTTGAACAAACCAGGATCCCATATGGGCACCAGTTCTAATCCCAGCAGCTCCACTTCCCATCCAGCTCCCTGCCTGTGCCTGAGAAAGCAGTAGAGGACAGCCCAATGCATTAGGACCCTGCACCTGTGTGGGAGACCTAGAAGCAGCTCCTGGCTTCAGATTAGTTCAGCTCCAGCTGCTGTGGCCATTTGGGGAGTGAACCAATGAATGGAAGGTCTTTCTCTCTTCTCTATAAAAAGCTGCCTTTCCAAGAAAAATAAATATGTCTTCAGGAGAAAATCAGGTTACAGACAGCAAAGCACAGGGGAGAGAAGACCAACTGGTATCAATAAAAACAGCCCTGGGCTGGCCAGGATGCGGGGGTCCAGTTCTGGCCCTACCACAACCTGGCTGGGTGACACAGGACAACCTCAGCCCGTTTCCTCATCTAATGAAATGCAGCAATGGGAGTAGAGTCTCCTTCCTATTTAAAGTATAGTCAAAGTCAAGCATCACCCGGGAGTTTGAGAGCAATTAAAAGTCCTTAGGCCACAAGCTAGGCCTACCAAATTGCAATCTGTGAATTAACAACATTTTGGGATGGTTGAAGAGACACTGTGCTAGAGTTTGTTCCACCTCTGACATTCAAGGAGCTAAGAGGGATAACAAGGAGAGCAAGAGCACCTTTCTATCCTCCATAGCCTTCCACCTGCGGTTCATCGGACGCCCTTGAATTAGCATTCTCTAACTCATCTGTTCCTACAGCACTTAGAAATGAAATCTATGCTGCACCCTTTCACTTGCAAAAGGCTTTTTGTAAAAGTCCTCTGGTCCAGACACATTTACTAGTTGCTTTGTCTCAAAGCTGCGACCTAGTCTAGTTTCCTCCGATTTCTCTCCAACGCACACTCTCTTTCCTCCTTCTTCATCCAGGGCTCATTCTGCTGATGCACACAATGCCACAGAGGTTTGCCCCGCAGGGATGCCACGCATCCACGGAAGAGAACACAGCAGGTAACGAGGAACTCCAGTGATGTTTAAGAACCCGCCGGCAGGCAACGGAGCTGGACATTCCACCAGGCAGCAAGCACAAGCCCAAAGGTGCCTACCTCACACGGAGACAGAGAACAGAACAGGAAAAACCAGGGACGCAGCCTTATGCCAGCAGAGACCAGGCTACTAAAGGAGCTCTGCTTAGCGACCCAAGTAGGGTCTCGACCTGGCTGGTGCTCTATCCAATTAGCCCTACAACCCCAGAAGGGAGCACAGTGCTGATTGGCCAGGAAGGGACCAATCAGCGTGCAGAGCTGCGAGGGGCGCCAACCTAACAAGGAGGAGCTGGAGCTAGGGAACTGTGCGACTAATGGGGGTAATTTTGAGCGCAATTTCTGGACCAAGCTGGGCTGACAGGCGGAGAATACTGGGTCTTTCTAAAAACACGTTTTCATTTAAATACGCCTGCTAAAGAGTGGCCAGGGGGTGGGGAAGGTGAGGGGAGAAGCACCTATAATAGTGCATTCAGACTAATTTAAACATTAGGATTAACAGCCCTCAGAGAATTAACATTAACACCTGTAGTCTTCACAAACAGCCTACTTGACGGGAGCAGGGCAGAAGTAATTCCTGTTTTATGAATGAACATTTAGAATGCCCAGAGCCAACACAAGTTAGCATTAATTCAGCACTAGGTCTGGGTTACTTGCTGTGATTTTTTTTCTTAATTTCTAAAAATACAATTCAAAAAGATAGGTTCTTTTTTTAATGCCATTTTATAGCTGACAGTTGTAGCTTGATAACTTCCCAGCATCACAAAGTTACATTGTAGCAAGGATGCTATTGCAACCCAGATGTTCCCATTTATTTCATTCATACATTTCTTCAGTTGTTTAATATTTAATGAGCACCTGCTTCATGCTAGGAACTAAAATTTTTATACTTTTCTAATACATATGTATATGTCTTTATATTAAATTTGTAAAATTTAAACTAAATATAAATGTATTGCATATGATACATCCATACATATGTGGAATTGACATGGTTTGCAGCATTTATCACCCTGCCCCATCCTCTGAAGAATGAGAGAAAATGGAAACAACAGGGATAAAATCTAGGACTTCCTACATATGTAGCAGGTACTGTACCACTCCTATCTTTATTATTAGCCGAGTCCCCTAGGCTCTCACAGCCTCTATATTAAAGGTATGATGTCCATACGATTTCAGGTCCCATTCTAATTTTAATTCCCCCCAGTTATTATATCGATTGATAATGTAAAACTGGCTCATCTCCAAATTCAGAAATCCAAATTGGTATTGCACATTGCCACTTAGACATCTCATAGATACCTCAGACTTAACACAGAACAGTAGAAATCTTGTCACTTTCCACAACCTAATCCTTCTCCAATAGCCTCCATTGCACACACTGATATCACACTGAATCTGTTAATCAAGTCAGAAATCTGGGTAACATCTTTGACCCAAACTCTTTTCCGTCACCTTACCTGCCTATATGCAATCCAGCAAACACTGCTGAGTCTACCTCAAAACCTATCTTATGTCCAGCCAATAATTTCCAGCTCAACTGTCATTTAGTCTCTTGTTTGTCTCATTGTCAAAAGCCTCTAAACTGATTTCCCCTTTTCAATCTGACCTTTTTCCAATACGAATACATTACAACAACATAAGCAGTGCTTTTTTTCTTCCAAAGGAAATAAGTCCACAGCCAATGAAGCTCACTAGGCTCCTTTCCTTTCGGTGCTTGGTGTGCAATAGCCACAAACAGCAGCAGCCTCAGTGATGTACATAATTTGTTGCTTGTATAGGTTACCAGAAGGGGCCTTGGATACAAAATGGTAAACTAGAAAACAGGGAGCGAGGAAGGGGAAGGAGGAATCCCTATACCTCCAAAACTGTACGAAGGGAAATAATAATAAACTGTTCAAAAGATTTTTAAATGTCCTAACAATATTCTGTGAACAAGGAACCCA